>NC_062563.1:13422500-13722500 GCF_022837055.1 Prionailurus viverrinus
AAGCCTTTCTCTGATTTCCCCCTGGTTGCTCCGCGACCGTCCTCAGCCCAAAAGTTGGCCCCACCATCTCTGGGACGGCACATGCCTCAAGCCCCTTCCGTGTTCTGCTGCAAGTCTTTGGTGATGATTTCTGTCCCTTGCTCTTAAAAAGACTAGGGTTATGAAAATGAGCACTGAACCCAGAGATCAGAGAGTGGTCCCTTCCGTTCCACGTAGCCCAACAACCAGGAGACCCGGGAAATGGGAAACCCTCCCCGTCCACCGCCGTGCGGATGGAGGGGACCCCGGGTTTCACCAAGGAACCCGCAGAATCGCAGCACGACGGCCGCGCTCCGCCCTGCCCGTGAGCTCATGTCGTCAAGCCCTGGTGGGTTTGGTTTTGTCTGAAGGTTTAACAGGATTTCAGACTTGGGGGGTGGTCTCCTCGGATTTTCTCCTTCTTTTTCCTTTTGAGGCTTAACACTACCCCCACGACACCAAAGAAACAACCGTGGCGGAGAAGATTAGAATTACACAGGATGTAATTCCCTTTCACAGAAATGCCGAAGGGTACTGGGTCATCTCGAGTTGTGATTTTCCTCCTGCAAGAGCCAAAAAGCTGAGATCGTGGATTAAGTAAAACGGCTGTGGACGAAGTGTGGCTCTTGAGGACCGCAGCTGGAGGTAGAGGTCTCAAACCCTAAGGACCCACAGCGGAGGGTTTGTGAAGCAAGAACAAGGGAGCCTCCAATCAGATGTCGTGCTAGCGGCCACAGGGTAGAGATAAGGGAATATCAGGTTTCTTTAGGTTTGTCATTTCTCGGCTCGTAGATGTGTGCGCGCGCGTGTGTGTTAACGCAGTGATTCCATGCGTGTAGTATTGTCTTACGGGGAGCCTGAAAGGTCGAGGGGCTCACTTCCGGTTACGCAAGGGTTGGGATTGTTCCAGAATAATTTTCCCCCAAAAAAAGGTAAAACTATGACTCTCAGACAAATATTCGATGAATGTGTCAGAGTGTGACACTGTAATGTGTGAACGCGGTAATGAAGGAGCCAGAAAAGTTTTAAAACCAAGTCAAAGAAAGATCCAGGGGCGCCTGGGTGGCTCAGTGGGTTAAGCTTCCGACTTCAGCTCAGGTCATGATCTCGCAGTTTGTGGGTTTGAGCCCCGCGTCGGGCTCTGTGCTGACAGCTCGGAGCCTGGAGCCTGTTTCAGATTCTGTGTCTCCCTCTCTCTTTCTGCCCCTCCCCCATCAAAAAAATTTTTTTAAAGAAATAAATAAAAAAGAGAAATGCAAAGTGCACACACATTTGTAGGCCATTAGGAAGGTTGAAATGAATTTCATTAATACATGCAAAAGAGACTTCTTCCGTAATGGGGGGGAGGGGTGGGGGCGGCGGAGAAAATCAGTTAAAAACACCCCCTGGACATAACATGCATTTCTATGGACAGGAATGATTTGCGTTACTATCAGTTTGCTATATATGAACTTTTATCCTTACAGGACTGTAAAAAAAAAACCTAGTCTAAGACAAGCAAAGGGGAAGATCACCTGGGACGATGAGCTAGGGAAGACACCCGCCACATTGCAAAATCTTTCCCAGTTTTACCCAACGGGCTACTGGCATTTAACGGACAGGATCCCAGGGACGCTACAACTCCCACCACAGCCTCCCCTGTGCCCCGCATGGCTTGTAAATGTCCCTCTGGATATTCCCCTAAGTACGGGCCCTGTTTGTGATCAACTGAGCCTCCAGCCTGGGAACACAAATGACTTTGTTGCACCTGTTCATGTGCATTGAATACGTTTTACTCCAGTGTCTGCCCCACGTGTGTTCTTTCGTTTTGAATATGTCTTGTGCAGGCTGGCTTCTCATCGACTTGCTGCTTTTACTTACTTTTATTTTTTTAATGCTAATTTTTGAGACAGAGAGACAGAGAGAGAGACAGCGTGCGAGAGGGGGAGGGGCAGAGAGAGAGGGCGACACAGAATCTGAAACAGGTTCCAGGCTCTCCAGCAGAGAGCCCGATGCGTGGCTCGAACTCACGGACTGAGAGATCGTGACCTGAGCCGAAGGCAGACGCTTAACCGACTGAGCCACCAGGCGCCCCTGTTTTGCGGCTTTTAAATACACTTATTCATCAACAGCAGAAGCAAACATCTCACTGATTCTTTAAATCTTGTAGTATAGCTGCTCCCAAGTGCGTTTTTATTATCCTCAAATTTTGTATAGTTCTACCGTTTTGTTATTTTTATTATAAGCAATATCCTATAAGTTAATTTCCTTTTATTTCTCCTCGATATGGTGACTAGGGCAATATTCTAATTTTTTAAATTATGCGTATAAGTAGGTCATATTACTCATGAATTTCATTTCCGGGGTGTGAGGCAGCATTACACAATATTTGCCATAAAGGCAGGTGTTGAGTTAGTCATGAGGGTTGAGAACCACTGTTTCCATGGAACGCTGCCATCAGATTTTTCTCTTTCTCCAATAACAGCCTTCCAATTCTCTTTGGGGAACAAAGTTTTCACCGTTGGACACAGACTGGAGGATCTGCCAATCAGGGCGCCTGGTTCCCTTGAGGGGTGACCGCTGACCCAAGCCTGGATGATCTAGTCTCTCTGTCAGAAGCCGTGTCTTAAAGCCATGTCTGAAGCAAGGTGATCAAAACATCAAAAATACTGGATTCATGTCTATTCTGGCAGCCAGAGTCGTTTCCTGTGTCTTACAAAGAGTTCTGACCCCAAAACAAAACAAAGTAAGCCGACAACAAACAAAAAAAGCCAATAAAAGATTCCCCAAGTCTTCCTGGAATGTTTACCTAAAACATTAATAATATAGCACTTGAAAACCAAATGGAAAAAATTAGTTCGAGACAAAGAAACCTTTCATCCATCCTTCCCACAAGAAGCATCTCCCGGATTCCTCACCTGTGGCAGGTGTGTGGCACCTTGTGGTGGGGATCCCATCCCCCAGCGCGTGTGAACACAGTCGGGGTGGGTGGGACCCGGACGACGGGCAGGCTAAGGACTGCAGACGAGCCTTAGAACCTGTACGGAAAGAGCTGTCTACATAGAATTTTTGTAAAACAAATCACATTCCAAGTTCTGCTTCTTTGAACAGGGTAAATACTTATGTAATATGCGTGGCAAACCCCTAATTTTTTTCTTTTTTGTCTTGCTCTTTTTTTTTTTTTTAAGTTCTAGATTCACTGGAGCTTTCCAGGTTTCTGGTTCAGCAAAGGTTGTTTTCAGTTGCGTTTCTGTAATTATAATTTTTTTTAACGTTTATTTATTTTTGAGACAGAGAGAGACAGAGCATGAACCGGGGAGGGGCAGAGAGAGAGAGGGAGACAGAATCCGAAACAGGCTCCAGGCTCTGAGCCGTCAGCACAGAGCCCGACGCGGGGCTCAAACTCAAGGACCGAGAGATCGTGACCTGAGCCGAAGTCGGACGCTTAACCAACTGAGCCACCCAGGCGCCCCTCAGTTGCATTTTTGAATCCCAGTGCCAGTCAGCTTGAGAAACTATCTTCTCAGAGAATCCTTCATTTATGTAAGATGGCACACTTTCCTCTACTTACCTTTTCTAGTTCATTGACGGGCTCCTGGCTGGGGCTCTTTCAAGGCTGGTGGTGGACCCTCCCTCAGGGGTACGTGTGACCTGTGAGTGTACGGGCTTCACCCTCAAGGCCATTCTCATCTGAGGCGCCCCCAGCTTGTCCCTCCCTGTGAATAAGCCACCTCTGCTGAGACCCTCTCAGGCCAGTGCCACCAAGTCCCGGTCACCCGAGTCGTGCAGTTCTATCTATCTGACCTCTATTTCCTCCAAATATCCAAGCTGAACTTGAGTGAGTGGGGCTCCCGGTTACTGAACGAAACTGTTACCTGAGAGTCATGGGGCAGAGAGAAGAAACGGACCCTTTGGGTTTTGTTAAACTAAATAATACGTGATTTTTTAAGTTACCACAAGGACAGAAATGCTAAGAATGTAGCATCTGTCTATGGTCTCTCGCTCCCGACCTCTGGTCCACCTCCGGGATCAACCATTTTTCGGTGGCTTCTGAACTTAGATACTTCTTTTTTTTTTTTTTTTAACATTTTTATTTATTTTTGAGACAGAGAGAGACAGAGCATGAATGGGGGAGGGGCAGGCAGAGAGGGGGACACAGAATCGGAAGCAGGCTCCAGGCTCCGAGCCATCAGCCCAGAGCCCGACGCGGGGCTCGCACTCACGGACCGTGAGATCGTGACCTGAGCCGAAGTCGGACACTCAACCGACTGAGCCACCCATGCGCCCCTGAACTTAGATACTTCTGAAAGCGACGCATCTGATTCACAATGCCTATGTTGTGACCTGCCTTAAGGGTGGCTCCCTTTCCACTGCTGAGTGGTATTCCACTGCGAATACTAGTGGTTTTCCTATCGACGGACGCTTGAGTTGTTTCCAGTTTAGAGCTATTACGGCGAGAGCCGCTCTGAGCGTCCCTGCTCCTCCTCTTTCCGGATGTGTTTTCATGTCTCTTGGTGTACATATCTAGGGGTAGAATTACTGACTCAGAGAACAGATGTACGTTTTAACTTTCTAAAACGGCCAAAGAGCCTCTGATGGTTCGCCTCCCTCCCTCTCTGTTTGTAACTATTTTCCTCTCTTCCCCTCCCCCGGGGTCTTCTGTGAAGTTTCTCAAGATCCACATACGAGTGAAAACATATGATATCTGTCCTTCTCTGACTGATTTCACTCAGCATAGTATCTTCCGGTTCCATAAGAGACCCTTAAATACAGAGAACAAACTGAGGGTGGATGGGGGCGTGGGGGAGAGGGGAAAATGGGTGATGGGCCCGGAGGAGGGCGTTCGTTGGGATGAGCACTGGGCGTTGTGTGTAAGCGATGAATCGCGGGAACCCACCCCCAAAATCAAGATCACACCTTACACACTGTACGTTAGCCAATTTGACAATAAGTTATATTTTTAAAAATGGCCAAAGAGTTTTTCAAAGTGAGCGTACCATTTAACACTCCCGCCATCGATGTTTGGGAGGTACATTTCCTCCACGTCTACCTCTGACGGCGTGGGACATTGGTTGCCAACAGGCCGCTGTGACATATGAGGACTCAGCCCTCGATTTCCCCAGCAGGGTACTTGTGACCTCCACCCGCAGAAGAGGAAGGATGGGGTCCCAAGGGAAGCTGCATGGACTCGAAGCTCAGCTCCGTCACTCGCTGGCTGTGGGAACTTGGATGAGTTATCGCTTTTCCGCGTCTCTATTTCCACATCTGTGAAATTACTTTCGAGGATCAGACACCAGCCCCTAGGGAAGAAGGGGTATGTGAAAATGGTCTCCCTGGTTCGTCCTAACATTTGGCCTTTGATCTTCTTTCTGACACGGAGCTCCTAAATCCCTTGGTATTTCCTGGGCGATAGGAGTGTCTTCTGTTCTAATGAAGCGACTCTTGGTGGCCTCCTGGATGGCAGCTGGTCACCAGAAAGACCAAGCCAAGATTAGCAGTCTGGAACTTTCAGCGTAAGCTGATAACAGATCATGCCTATGTGATAAAGCCTCCATAAAAATCCCTAAACTATGGGGTTCAGAGAGCATCTGGGCTGGTGAACACATCCACAGGCGGGGGGATGGGGTACAAGCACAGAAGTGCCCGCACTCAGGACCTTTCCAGACCCTTCCTTATGTGTCTCTTCCTCTCACTGTTCACCTGTATCCTTTCCTATATCCTTTGTAATAAACTGGTAAACAAAAGGAAGTATTTCCCCGAGTTCTGTCCATTCGAGCAAATTATCAAATCCAACAAAGTGTGGCCCCGGGAACCCCAAATTACAGCCTGTCGGCCAGAAGTCCCGGTGACATCCTAGGACTTGTGATTAGCGTCTGAAATGGGGGTGGTCTTGTGGGACTGAGCCCTTGGCCTGTGGGGTCTTGTGGGACTGAGCCCTTGGCCTGTGGGGTCTTGTGGGACTGAGCCCTTGGCCTGTGGGGTCTTGTGGGACTGAGCCCTTGGCCTGTGGGGTCTTGTGGGACTGAGCCCTTGGCCTGTGGGGTCTTGTGGGACTGAGCCCTTGGCCTGTGGGGTCTTGTGGGACTGAGTCCTTGGCCTGTGGGGTCTTGTGGGACTGAGCCCTTGGCCTGTGGGGTCTTGTGGGACTGAGCCCTTGGCCTGTGGGGTCTTGTGGGACTGAGCCCTTGGCCTGTGGGGTCTTGTGGGACTGAGCCCTTGGCCTGTGGGGTCTGACGCTAACTCAGAGCGGACAGTGTCGGAACTGAACTGAATTGCAGTACACCCAGCTGTGCTGCAGAATTGGGGGTGTGGGAAGAAGTGTTCGATGCGAGCGGTAAGGAGAAGAAAACAGAGTTTGCCTTCAGTGAGGCTGGCAGATGAGGCTGGTTTTCCTAGGCAGCCGGTGGGTATCGCTGACTGCCCGCTGCATCCACGACCAACCCTCCCCAGGAAGGGTTCTTGGCTTCTCGTGAAGCCCCTGTCCCCCTCACATTCCACGGGTCTGTGAGGAGCTGACTCCAGCCATTTTCCTGGGCAGTGATTTGGTCAAGAACACACATGTGATGCAGTTGGGGCCAAGGAGATTCCAGAAAGGGTTTGCTGGAGTTTTCTAGAAAACTTCCTGCTTGCTCCTTTAAGAAAGCTTCCAAAGCTTTCCTCAGCCTGATTTTTTCTTCTGAACCCAAGTGACCCTCAGTCCCCAGGAGGGTCTCCTCCCTCGGGCAGAAGGAAGTCCACTCAGAAGACAACACCAAGATGGGAAGAATCCGGTCCTTGGAGACCTCTTTGGATTGCTGACTCACCTGTTGACTGATGGGAACCCACATGCTCTGTAACTTAATAAGCCAATATCAGTATGAGTTCCTGTTACAGTGTCAGGGGGAGAGCGGTGAGCCCGTTCTTACACGATCTCAAATTTTCCATAAGACTGTTCAAAGTTCAAACCATGTCTGGGAGATGTCAAACACCTGCCAACAGCAAGGAGGCCATAAAAGGGTGAATACCGCACTTGAAAGGGAAGCGATTTGCTAACGATCGATATCGATATCGGGTTGCGTTTAGAAAATATAATGCTCCCCAAAGTGAATCAATACAACAGTCCCAGGTGCTTCCAAAGATGCTAAAACAGCTAAGACTTTCTCCTGAGGCCATTGTTTTCTCCGGCTGTTGGGGTAACTGTATTCTGGGACCTGTTAGCTGAGTTTAAGAAAAAATCCCTTTATCTGGCACCAAGCTCGGATCTGCCCCTCTAACTGCGACAAAGGTGGAAAGAGGGACAAGGAATAATTCCGCTTGCGGGCCGTTGTCCTGTATAACCACCTGGATGAAACCCAGAAAGACGGGAAGAGAATCAGGAAGTACAACCTCCTCCCATCCACTGTCTCCCCAAGTTTCTCTTCTCTAGTAAATTTCCCCAAACCAGCTCTCCAGACCGCGGTGTCCCGGGGACGCCATCACCCGTCGTTTCAGACCCAGAACCCAGACTCAGAATTCCTCGCTGCCCTTGGAGATATTTTAAGGTTTCACGTTTTTAACCATATTCCTATTTTATATACATTTTCCCAGCATTTCCCACAAGCGTAATCCATATGGATGGAGTTTTTCTCACAAGAGAAAAATAGGATTTTGGTGAGAACGTCGTCTCGCAACGCTTCCTTCCGGGGCGCTCCACCCAAGGGCTAGACTCACTCCCACGGAAGGAGAGTCTGTGTTCAATATAAATGCAAAACGCTCCAGACACTCAGGATTCTCTGTGCTTTGCATGAATAGAGACAGCAGCTTGCCAGTGGGCAGGACTTGGCGGGGAGGCCCCTGTCGCAAATCCGCAGCCCCACACCGCCACGCTCCCGAAGTGCCTGTGAAATCTGCCTCCGTCGCTAATTTCACACCCCGGGGACAGAGCTGTGAACAGCTCAGAGCACAGAATTCTCGTTTTCCTAACAGTTTCCGTAACCCTCAGACACCCTTCTATGGCACTTTCTCCACCTTTTAAAAAATTAAAATGTTCACTCCCGTTAAGGTTAAATCTCAGGTTTGTTTTGGCTTAATCATCTCATTACTGCCTTGACTTTGCAAACAGCAGTGACTTTATTTTGTCTTCAGATCTTCTGCGAAGCTTTCTCTGCCTGGGTTGCATTTTTTTCAAAAGCGAAATGAATCGTTCGCATATTCCGCACTCATTAGTCGCTCTCCTGCAGCTTTCTAAATGACGTAGGTACTTGGATGCTTCTGTGATGGGCAACATGCATTGGAAATGCGCTGTTAAAATATGCTTTTCATCTCCCTTCAGATCAGAAGATGAGTTTTCTTCTCTGGGTTTCTGCAGACCTGAGAAACACTCCTCATGGCATAGGAGGCGGATCCTTCGGGACCGAAGCAAGTGAAGATGACTGTAAGAACTCGGGGAGCTGAATTTATAAACCCAAAAAGGTTTGCAACTGAGATTAGGGTTTAATTGTTTGGGTCGTTCCTGCTGACCAACTCGGTTGGGCATTTCAGTCAGTGAACGACTCAAAAATAGTATCTGCTCGGATCATAAAATATTGTGAAATTCTGGTTCAGCTGTCTCAGGAAAAAAAAAAAAATCATGATTTGTTTCTGATATAAATTGGCTGGTTAGGGTTTTTTATTTATTTAGTAAGCCATGGTTCTCATCATAATACTTAAAAGCAGAATTGGTTTTACAATTAATCAGGAAATTAGAGGCATACAACTCAAATTATCAACTCCCAATAAGGGCACCTGGGTTGCTCAGTCAGTTAAGCGTCCGACTTCTGCTCAGGTCACGATCTCGCGGTCCGTGAGTTCGAGCCCCGCGTCGGGCTCTGTGTGGACAGCTCAGAGCCTGGAGCCTGTTTCAGAGTCTGTGTCTCCCTCTCTCTCTGCCCCTCCCCCGCTCGCACTCTGTCTCTCAAACACGAATAAACATTTTTTAAAAATTTTTTTTAACTCCCAATAAAACAACAGACCCTGTCTTTATTTTAAAATTTGATATTTTGTTTGGTGCGGACTTTTTTTGCATTCGTTTTGGTTTTTAAAATACTGCATTAAAATCATATTTATCTTTGTTTACTGAGATTTGGGGGCACCCCCAAAATCCTCGTGCCCAAGGCCAGTCCGTGCCTGACCTGCCTCAACTTAGCCCCAGTCCCGAATTTACTTCAAGATCAAGGAAGTGGTGATCCCCTGGGGCCCCAGACAAGGACAGGAGCCCAGGGGAGCCTCCAACATTTCCCTCATCACAGATGGTGTGAATTGGGGGTCTTCCCTAGAGGAAAGGAAGCCTTAAGGGCTGAAGCAGGTCCCAGCGCTCTGCCATCTTCCCAAACACCAGAAATGCGTTCCTGCCTCAAAGTCCCGGCTCCCGACCTCCCCCGGGACCCACTCTCCTTTCCCTTCTCGGTGTTCGGTTCTCTTGACCTGAGATGCAGCCAGCATCACGCCTCTGACATCATTTCAAGCGACAACAACTGAGCGCTAGAACATTCCTTGGGCAAGGGTTTGCTAGATGAAACCTCCACGTGCCAGGATCCGCCCCCCCCCCCCCATCACCGTTGTGTACACACTAGGGACCCCACGGGGCCGGGGAGGTGAGGATTTCCAGGCGAGAGTTTCAGATTCAGCTGCGACCAGGACAGTCCTCCCCAGCCCTGCTCTGAGACTGGTACAGAAGTCAGCTTTGTAAGTGTCTGCTCTAGCTCCACGAATTAACAACCAAAACTCTTGGATGCTTGGCCTCCAAAACGCCAGAGGTTTGGCAATTTGGAAACACTCGCGTCGGTGATTTTTTTCTTTTCTCCCCCACGTCTTTTTCTTTCTTTCTTTCTTTTTGCTTGCAAGTGATTGAAGCCTGTATGTGTTCGGGACTGGTTACGATCGGGACAAAACGTTGTTTTTAATCGTCTGATAGACATTATCCTGTTTTCGTAACAACTGCAGGGAGCAAACGCACCGGGCACCCTGGGGGTGTTGCGTGCACAAAAAAAAAAGGACATTTATTGACCTACATAACTTATGGGCAGTCTCAGGTAGTGATTCTCAGCGGAGGTAATTTGACACACACACAGCCCCAAGGCTATTTGGCAATGTCCGGACACATTTGGGGTTGTCACGGGGGTGGGGGGCAGGGGGAGGGTGTGCAGCGTGCTATCTGGTGGGCAGAGGCTAAGGATGTTGTTAAATGTCCTACAAGGTACAGGACAGTCCCCCGCAGCAAAGAAAGATCTATTCCAGAACTGACAATGGTAGCAAGGTTGAGAAAACCTGCTCCAGGGGTAACGGCTTCAGGCATGGCTGGATCCAAGAGTCCTCATAATGTCCACAAGATTCCATTTCTCTCCAGTTCTTGGCTGCTTTCCTCCGCATTGACCTCACCCACAAACGGGATCTCTCTGCTCTGTGGCCTGGCTCACGGCCTCACGGCCTCACAGAAACAAGTCCTGAGAAAAAGGGAGATATTCTTTCCAGGAAATCCAACCAAATCTGGCACTGAATTCCATTTGCCACCCAGGAACCACCTTGACCGAAGAGGGTGTGGGTGTGAGTGGAGAGGGAGAACATTCTTATTGCCAAGCCCCTGGGTTCTGAGGCCAAATCTAGAACTGGAGGCTTGTGGATCGAAGAGGGGAGGGATCACTTGCTCCAAATAAAATCAGAGCACAGCTGCCAGAAAGGAGGAGGATGCTGGGTGGACAAAAGTAACAGATGCCCGCACCACATGCTCATGAATGAAAGGAGTGGGAGAACGGGTTTGTAGTGTTAACCATACGCTACGGAGAAAGGAGAGGTTGAACTATGAGACGAAATGCAGAAATGAGTCATCGTGCTTACCAGAAAGTATGTACGACCAAGGATTTGCAGGCATTTTCTTCCTTCCTTCCTTCCTTCCTTCCTTCCTTTCCTTCCCTTCTTTCTTTCTTTGATCTGGAAAAGAATTATAAATATGTGTGACATGTAAATGCCTTCCGCACATTTCAATGAGGACAAATGAACTTGTGCCTGAGAAGATAGTTTTGCACGGTCTAACCCTTTACATAAACAAAAGGGAATGTGGAAATACCGCCCCAAATGCCGGAACCGTAAAACAGGATTTCCCTCCGGGTCCCATTTCTGTAGACAGTTCGAGTTTTATTTACCTGTTTTTAAAGATGAAAGTATCGTGTCTAATTCCTTAACAAAGAGAAAGCAGGTGTATCTTGGGGTCACGGTGATCAGCAGCTCCTTTCGATTCCAAGCTCTCCGTGTCGCCTCCATCTGCCTGGGGCTGGGCTGATACGTTTTAATGCACCTGCTACAGCCTTTGATAAACGGAGAACGAGTCTGCAGCCAGCAGAGCCGACCTGATTCAGCCAATGGCGATGCAAGGGGGAAGGTTCATGGTCTTCCTGAAGTGAACGGGTGGGAAGGTCCTCCTCGTCTCTGGAATCTAGGGCTGGACACAAAGCCCACTGTCACTGCAGTAATAACTCACAATGACAACACCATTCCCTTCTCCTTCTGGCCCACTCGATGCTTTGCGAAGTCTTTCCATGTCCCCATCTCCAACCACTCTTATGCCTTATGACTCACACACGCTGGCCTCGTTTCTAGTCCTCCGATTCTCAAGACCTGTTTCCTCCCCTCGGTCTCTGCACCTGCCGTTCCCTCTGCCTGGCACACTGTTCCCTCAGACCTCCCATGCCAGCCCGTCTCACCCTTTAGGACTCAGTCCACACGCCATCTCCTCAGAAAGCTCCCCCCAGACCACCTGAAATGAACCAGTGGCCCCCCCCACCACCCATCATTCTTTATCCCATCCCCCATGTTGTTTCCAGTCTGCATTTCTCACAGTCTGAAATTTTCTGCATATTTATTTGTGTCGCTGTATATTGTCTGTCCTCATAAACTGGAACCTCATGAGAACAGAGGGATCACATCTGTCTTGTTCACTGCTGGGTCCTGGAAACCAGACGGGATAGGAGCAAAGGTACACGATCAACGCTTGTTAAATGAATGAACAGATCCACAAGTGGACGACTGCATTGACAGGGTTCACAAGGGGCTGCGTTGCTTTGCATCTGGTTTCTTCCATTTTTCTTGTACAATCGGGGGTCTCCCCGGGCAGTGATGGTGCCTAGGCTCTGTGAAAAACCTGGGCGCGCCCGTGTTGGACGAAAAAATACGTAAACGCCTCTTCTCTACCCATCTTTCTACACCTTCAAGGATAAAACACTCTACCTCACACAGGCCCAGGAATTTTGAAATACATTTTTTAAACAAACTATGTAGACTGAGACCCTGGGAAAAATCCATGTGTGTGTGTGCCTAGACCCCACACAGTCTAGGTGGGGTCTCAATCCTGGGAGGTCTGGAGCTAAGATGGCCCTTCACACATGCGCTAAATTGAGCCATGGGGGATGAACCTTTATACTCCCAGATTTACCAGTCTTTGGAAACGGATGGCTCCCATGGAAAGAAAGTGGCCTTGGGCAAAGCAGCTCCCTTTGGCCAACAGCGTTCCCTGGGGAGGGACTCGGCCCTGATCTCTCAGCAGCAGCCGGCCCGGGATTATCTGGTTTGGAAGGAGACTCTGGGGGCACATCGCAGCCTCTCCCCAGCCTCCCTCATCTGGGCTCTTGCCAAAGTTCCCCAGAAGGCCTCAGTCTTCCACTCTCGCCCAACAGACTGTTCTCCACCTGGCAGCCAGAGAAGGCTTGTGAAAACCCGAATCAGATCCTGTCTGTCCTCTGCTCAGAAGCCCGTTGCCTCCCACCTACTGAGAGTAAAACCCCAGGCCCCTGCCACGGCCCTGAGGGCCTGTCCCCATGGCCTCTGTGACCTCATGTCCCACCATTGCCCCCTCCCCCACTCAGCCGAGCTAGGCTGACCTCCCGGCCTTTGCCGGATGATGCCAGCCACACGCCGGCCACAGGCTCTGTGGTGACTGTTCTTTCTCTGAAGGCTCTGTCCTGAGGTCACCATGGGCCACCGCCCGGGTTCCTCCACGTCTGTCAGACATTGTCTTCTCAGCCAGGCCTTCCCACACCACCTATTTAAAATTGCCAACCACCCTCTGCAATCAGCTGAACAGCGCACCCCTCCCTACATACGCCCAGGTCCTAGTCCCCAGAACCTGTGAATTTTCACCTTACAGAGCAAAACGGACTTTGCCGGTATGATTCAGTGAAGGCTCTCGAGGTGGGCAAATTATGGGGATTATCTAGGTGGGCCCGGTGTAACCACAAAGGTCTTTAGACGGTCCTTACAAGGGGGGAAAGAGGAGGCTTAGAGTCCAAGGAAGTGTCACGACAGAAGCAGGGATGGGGCAGAAGTCCCCTGAAGAAGGAGAGGGCACCACAAGCCGGCGAACACGCAGGAACGCGAGGGGTACTCAGAGCCAGAGGCTAAGGGAACGGACTCTCCCCTCCAGTCCCCAGAAGGGCCCAGCCTTGCTGACACCTTGACTTTAGCCCCAGTGAAACTGGCTGTGGACTCTGGCCTCCAGAACCGTTACGAGAAGAAAATCCGTGTTGTCTTAATCCCCCAAGTTTGTGATCGTCTGTGACAGCAGCCCTAGGACAGGAACACCCCCCTCCCACACGCCTGGAGCTCCCCATCGCGTGCTGCCACCTCTCGCTTTTACCGATTTGTCTCTCCCCACCACTTGAACGTGTGTGCCTTCTAGAATCACGGCTCCGGGACCGCTGACGTTCCGTCCATCCCCGTGGCGCGCGAGGCGGCCGAGCACCAAGATTCTAAATTCAGTCCGGGCGAGTTCAAGTCCCAGGAGGGCGCCCTTGGGCAAGTCACTTTACTTCCCAGTGACTCCGTTTCATTGTCTAGACTGGAGACAGGGATAGCAGCCTCTCTCACGGAATATGATAGAATGAAAGGAGTTTGGTACATGAACGGCTTTCGACGGTACTGGTGCGTAGCCTGCACTGAGGATACTTTGATTATTATTACTCCTCATTCACCAAATGGCCGCTGAACCCTGTTTGAGGTGAGCAGGCCAAAACTGAACGAGGCAGACACTTCCCAGGGTTGACATTTGATTGGGGTAACGGACAGACATGATAATTAAAGGTGACTATCTGTACCATTAAGAGGATAAACTAGGGCGGGCGTGACGCGCAGGGAAGAGGCGATGGAGACCGCTGTAGGCGAGGTAATCCTGGAAGGCCTCATGGAGGAGGTGTCTCTCCGGCTGAGCCCTGAAGGATGAGCAAGAGCTGCAAGGGCCAAGAACCAAGAAAGGAGCCTCTCAGATGGGGGTCCGTGCAGCAAGCGCAAAAGCCCCGAGCGGGTAAAGGGCCTGAGTGTTCAAAAAAGAGCGAGGTCTGTGTGGCCCGAGTGGAGAAGGTTGACAGAGGCGGGCGGGGGGAGACCAGAGTGACGGATTTCAACGTGCATGTGATGGGAGCCACAGGCGAGGGATGTGAGGAGCGCAGAAACGTGGTCTGATTTATTCTCTTCCAGGATCCCTCTGGCTGCCGTGTGGGGCCGGAACAGAGGTTGAGACACGAGTGGGGTGGCAAAGCGAGGGTGGCTGGTGCCCGAGCGAAGCAGGGAGACGAAGGAAAGAGATCCACGCAAGGTGACCTCTGGAGGCACATCCAAGGAGGCAGCCGTGCTGATGGGCTGGGGCGGGGCGAGAGACCGAACCGAGGGGAACCCAGGGCGTTTGCCCGAGCCACTGGGCCCCTGACGCTTGGCAGATCACAGACGTCTGGTGGGGAGTGGATGGACCCACCCTCACAGGGGCGGCAGAGGGAGTTTTAGTCCCCCGTTCCCAGGGAAACGCTCCCAGAAAGCCTGAGCTCCACGTGTGTGTGTGCAGGAAGGGGGAAGGGTTCCTTGTGGGGCAGGGATTAGAAGGACGCGCCGGGGTGTGACTGCAGAGGATTTACCCAGAAGGACCGTGGCTCCCTGTCCTCGCCGTACTAGAGCCTGCAGGGCATTCCATCGCCTGGGGACCCGGGGAGCCCGGACCCGTCGAGACTCACCACTCCTGCAGCCTAACCTCGCCGTTGAGGGCCAGGCGTTCTCTTAAACGTGCCCACCACTTGTCCCAGGGACGGCCTCCCCCAGCTTAACGCTTACTGACTGATATTTGGAGAGAAGGAAAGCCTGCAGGGGACGAAACAGACTCCCATCGTCCTTCCTATTTCCAGTCTCAGTCCGGTCTTGGCAAAGTACACCAACAGGGGACATTATTGGCGTTTTGTGCAAGGCAATCCATGGCAAGGGACTGTCCCAGGCATTGAAGGACACTTATCTTTACCCTGATCATTGTCACTGACACCACCCCACTCATTTCCAGGCACTGGGTTTGCCTGCAGATCTAACTCTTCAAATGCCTTTAGAACCTCAGTGGGGGGAGTACCCTTCCCTTGCACCATTGCCTGGGCAAAGCTCTTTCCAAGTGTGCCAGGCTGGTTACTTCTGAGCTCTGGGGCCTGCAGACATTCCATTACCGACCAGCCACATCTCCAGAGAAAGTGGAGGCTACTCGGGGAGCATCCAGCCCTGCGAACATAGACAGTCATGACAAAATATGAGCAAACAGAAAAAAGGGGTCTCTGCATTGTGCCATCCAGGTGGTGGGCATTTACAGATTCCACACGGCAAGGGCAGTGCCCCGTGTCAGAGTCCGAGGAAGAACGAAGACACCATCCCACGGGGCCAGGAGCTCACAGTGGGTCCAGGAGATAAACAGAATTACTACTCACTGTGGCAAAAGCAATGAGAGAGGACGTCTTTCTGCAAGATGAGTTTTTAAACACAGGTAGGGAGTGGCCCATTTGTGGGTTCGATTTGAAGGGCATTTTTATGTTGGAATAGAAATGGATGGGATGGGATGAAATACAGTGGAGTGGAATGGAAAACAATGGATAGGATAGGATAGGATAGGATAGAAAACACCAGAGTATATCCCAGTTGCTAAAAGTATTGTGTTTCCATTTACATAAAGGGGTATATTGTCTACTGATGTAAAATGTATTTCTAACTTTGGGTCGTGTTCCAAAAAGCTTGAGGGGCACGATGTATACAATATGGGATCCTGAATGGGATTGTAGAACAGGAAAACGAGTGAAATCTGAATAAAGTGCAGTTCAGCGAACAGTAATGTGCCACTGTGGACCACGGAGGAAACTATCTTTGCAATATGGGCGAGAAACAGACATCAGAACCTGTCGAGCACCGGAAACCTGACATCAGATTTCTGGAACAATTTACAGGTGTAGAGCAATTGCACTCTGCGATGGGTCCTGGTGTCCATCAATTTAGGTAATTCCCCCAACAACCCTGGACACCGTTCTTCTCCTTGCAGAGATGAGGAAAATGGAGACTCGGCAAGGCCGAGAGCCTCTCCGGAGGTCAGCCCGCTGCGAGGCCAGAGCTCCAGGCCTGGGTCCCGCAGGCATCCCCCCCAAGACCCCGACCCAGAGGATCCTGCGGCACCTGCCGCCCCGGGATGGGGCTCCCCCCACGTCCCGCCGTCTCCAGGCACCTCTGCAATGAAAGCAACAGGCGGGATGAGCAAAGTCAGTTCGGTTTTAGAAAGAGACTCCCCCACCAAGACTCCTCGGGCACAAACTCGCCTCGCTCCCCTCTTGCCAGAAAATCGCGCTGCTGAAACTGCCCACGCTTCTCTCTAGCGTAACTGACTGTCGCTTCCTCGGGGCGCCACCTGGTTCGAGCTCAGGATGCGGAAGGGAAGCAAATCTTCTAGGTGATTATTCCACCACCGCCCATGCCCACCCCCTTCGGAGTAAAAGAGCCAAAAAAAAAGGAAGAGGAGGAAGGAGAAGGAGAAGGAGGAGACGAAGAAGAGAAATGTCAGGATTTCTTCCAGAAAAGCCAAATGAAACCCCGTCCTGGCTGAGGATGGGTAAGCATTAGCCACCCCCCTCCGTTTATGTTCTGTCCCCCCGCATACAGGTGTGTACGTGGGAGGGGGTCCTTTCCACCCTGGCCCCTCCTCCCAGTGTCCCACGGTCTGTTGGTTTAGGGCGCCCACATGGCGTGGGTTCCGGAGGCTGGGCTGGGACGGGACAGACGACTTCTCTGTTGTCGGAAGGTCAACGACCTGTGTCACGTGCATCCGTGGCATGAGCTCGTGTGGCAGTGCAGCCTGGCGGTCAGGGCCACAGCTCCGCCAGCCCCCGCCTGCCTTCATTTCCTCTGTCGAGAGAGCAGGGTGGACGGGGCGATGTTGGGGATTCCTTCCGGCGCGTGGCGTTCATACAACAGGCACCCCTGAGCACCCGCCCTGTGCCGGTCCCAGTTCCAGGCTCCGGGGTGCAGCCCCGACCCCAGTCCTACCCCCACAGACCCGGCACCCTGGGGGAGACACCCAGTGAGCAAGAAATCAAAGCAACACCCGGAGCATGAAGCATGCTGGGAAGACATTTAACCAGGCTGAAGCGCCGAGGGACGGGCAGGCGGGCTTGGATGGGGACTCGGAATGAGGAAGGGACGTCCGGCCTCAGCCCGAAGAGGAAGAAGGAGCACATCGCAGGAGGGGCCAGGAAGGGCACTCCGGGCACAGAGGGCATCGGAGTGGAATCTGAGTTACAGCCAACCCCGCCCTTCCCAGCTGGCCCCGTGGGACCCACGGAGAAACGTCCTTCCTCCTGCCCCCACACAAAAGTTCCTGAAATTGCATCCTGGGAGTATTAGAGGCCTTGTAATGAATGTTTAAGAACATAGACTCTGGTGCCAGGGTACCTAGGTTCAAATCCCAGGTCTACCACTTACCGGCTGGGCTACCTTGGGCTGGTTAATCAGCCTCTCTGTCCCTATTTCCTCCTCTATGGAATGGAGATAATAAGCATCCATTTCATAGGGCTGCTATGAGATGAATGAGTTACTGTAGTGAGCACAGTGTCTGACCTGAGTACGTCTGTCCACCATTACTGTTTAGGTGAAAAATCCAGCATGTTGCAAGCGATTTAAAAAAAAAAAAAAAAAAAAAAAAGTGCCGTGAGGAGACCAGATGTCCAAATTGACATGCAAAGGGTATAATTGAAAGACAAGCACAGTTGGCATTGAAGCACCACTTTCCCGGAGTGTGTGCCCACGCTTTTATATAGACAAGGAATTTAACTGCAGCCTGGCAACTCTTCAAGAAAAATTAATACCCCTGCTGCCTGCTTCTCCCCTACCCTCCGTGTTTCACCTCCTCTCCCCGCCACCCACCCCTAGAGGTTTCCTGGAATTGCCGATTACACAGGGAGGGGTGTCACCCGGGGGCTCCAACAGGGAGACACAGGGAGTCACCAGGGGAGGCTCTGAGAGGAGGGTCCATGGGAGGCCCGGAAGCAGCAGAGCCCAACACCCCGAGCCGGCCCGTCCCTGCTCTGCCCGGGCCCGGTGGCGCCGCGCTGCGGGGCGCTTTCTGCAGGAGGGAGACACCAGCCCGGGGAGCAAGCCCCGGCTGTCAGGGCCGCGCAGACGCCGAGCCCCAGGAGCAGGGAGGACAAGCACCTGGGGCAGGGCGCGGGCAGAGGGCGGCGAGCGGGAGACACCGACGGGCCACCGACAGGGCCGTGACACTCCGCCCTTGCGGGGACCCGAGGGAGACAGAGCGCCAGGGGCCGGCATATTCACGGGTGTGGGGCCCCTGCCCGGGCGTCTCCGCGGACAGGGGGTCTGGGCAAGCAGGATGCAGTGCGGCGGGCTCCCTGCGCCCACTTCGGGGCCTGCTGTCTCCGCCGTCCGCTGCCGGGCTGCCCGGGGACTCCGGGGCTCGGCCCGGCACGAGGGCTTCCCCCTCGCCTGCTCTCTCATTTGCACGGCTGGGGTGAGCACCGAGGTCTCCATCCGCGCTCCCGCCCCCTGCCCGTGCCCCGCGCCTGGTGACCCCCTACCTCCGGCCGCGTCCTGTACCCCTGCCCGCCCCGTGCCCATGCACAGCCTCAGACAGGTGGCCCTGGGGACAGGGAGGGCCCGGGACCCGCCGGGGGTTCTTTCCAACAGAAATGGCGCTTGACTCGCTCCCGTCCCGCCTGACACGGGGTCTCCCGGAATGCGCCACAGGGGGCTTGCCGCCCCGCCCCGGCCCCCGCCCTGGCCCCCGCCGGCTCCCCCGCCCTGGCCATAACTACCTCTTCAAAAGGGAGGAGACGGAGCAGAGAAGGCACCTGGCCGATCAGGGCGGCCACGGTTTCCAAAGCATCCCCCACCCACAGATGACAGCCTGCCCTCGGATGTGTCCAGGCGGCTAAACACCGGCAGATTATAGACGCCCGAGAACTTGCGGAGTCCTGCCCAGATTTCAGTCCTAAGAAGTAATTTGCAAGAAATAATTTGCCGGATTGAGCGGCCGCCAGGAATCCTGGCCGGTTGGCGTTTTCTCCCGGAGGCTGTTCTCAGACTCGGGAGCCAGATCGGGGCCGGGGCTCCTCGGCCTCAGCGGAGCCTCGCGGGCGGCAGGGAGGCGCAGCGCGCGCAGGCCGATTTCGTGCACGTTTACCGAGCCCGGCAGGAGGCCACCGCTCAGCACGTGCCCGGCTAATTGAAGGACCGCGGCCAGTTGTTCGCCATCAGGGTCACAAAAGACGACCGCTTTGCTCCCAGGGAGCGAATGGGAGCGCGTCAGATGCCAAAAATCCGGCGCCCGCCACATGGCATCCTTCACCAGCGACCCTGCAGGGACAGCCGGCCATTGTGCGGAGAGGGTTATGGTGGGGCCTCCATCCGGCCTCTGGGGGGCCGCTCAGCCCACGAGGGGGCAGGAGAACAGGGTCCCGACCTGCCTCCGCCCTGGCCCAGAGGGGCTGCGGCTCTGCGCGGAGGAGGGGCTACAGGCCGGGGGTCAGGGGACTCGTGGAGGGGCGGGGGAAGGGGGCCTGGCCCACCGGACCAGCCCTGTCTCCAGCCAGTGCAGGCCACGTGGAAACACGGGCCCGGCACCCACGGACCTTCCAGCAGCCAGGGACACCCTGGGAAGACAGGGGTCACTGTCCGCTCTGGGACCGTGAGCTTGTTGGGACAGGGCCAGGTCCCGTCACATCCTCGCACCCCTGTGTCCGACCCCCACCCAGGACGCCCTCCTCGGCCACCCGGCTGGGACGGAGAGATCACCCCGCTGAAGTCTGCGGCCCCCACAGCTTTAGCTCGGTGGGCGGTCGCGCCTGAACGTGTGACCCGCTAAAGCGGCCCGGTTGGGGGCGGGGGGGGGGGGGGGGGGGGGGGGAGGCCCTCACCTCATCTGTCCCTGTGATCCCCACGCCGCCCAGCCCACCCTTGATGGTCATGACATTCTGGAATGACTGTTTCTCTCCTGGGGTCAGAGGTCACACTGGCCCCAAAGGAGCCGGCAGACACGGCCCGTGTGTCCCCTTGGTGTTTTTTGAGACATGGGACTCCGGGGTCAACGTGTGAAAGCCTGGAGATTTCATTTGAGACTCGGATTGATTCTCCTGAGGTCCCAGGAGATGGGGCACCCTGGGCCCACACCCTCTCGTGTAGCCACCGGTGGGCAAAATCCCGCCGCCCCTCTAGACGGGCCTGTGCTCCCAGCGTGAGCCGTCTCCACTGACCCCCAGCATCTCCCAGCACGAGCCCAGGATCTGCCGCCCGGACTCCTGTGCTGCGTCGTCCAGGCGCCCCTGGCCTGTGACCCCGGCCAGCTCCTCGGCCTCCCTGGGCGCTCCCCCTGCAACGACAGAAAGTGTAACAGGACCCACGGCTCGGCTGGGCATTGGCCGAGCCCGGATCCGCACCTGCTTGGACCGTGTCTGGCGGGGGTAATCCTCGGGAGGTGCTGCCTCGCGGCCGGTGGCTGGTGGGGTCCTCACTCCTTCCACTACTTGCCGGCCCGTCCGGGCCTTGGGGTCCGAGACCCTGCTACGGACGGAGGAACAAATTCGGCCATTTCTCTGCAGCTCTCCCTGCCTCCCCCTTCACCCCAGCCCGCCGCTCCCCGGGCCCCACCCCCAGAGGCGAGCAGCACGGGGCCCGGAGTCCCGCCTCCTGGAGCTGGGTGTTCCATGGGCCCGGTCACCACCGGTCCCCGAGAGACCCCGTGTGCGCCCGCGTTCGGATCTTCTCCCACGTTTTGTGCCCGGACGTTCGCCCCCGTCCAGCAGTGACTCCGGGACTGCGTGGGAGGCGGACTCAAACCCGCGAGTTTTCTTTCTTCCCGCCCCCCGCCCCGCACCACCCCACCCCCGCCACCGGCAAGACGCTTCGGGATCCGCCAGACGCCATGGATCTTTGGGATTAATACGCACACCCGCTAAGCACTTCGAACGCGGTCAACAACGGTACTCCAGTTACTACCGGCTCCTGCTTCACGCTGTCTCGCCCCCAAGCTCGTCCTGTCAAGCTCGTAACGATCAGCAGGGTCACAGGGGCTCTGCGACCTGGCGTGTGAATGGCACGTGACCTGCCGTGTCTGTGCCCGAGCGGTGTGCGGCCGTGCAGCGTGTGCGCGCGTGTGTCAGTCCGCACACTCACGTGTCCAGGCCCCGAGTGTGGGACGTGGAAACCGCCCCAAAGATCTGGTGGACGCGTTTCACGCTGTCGCGGTCCTTAAGCTCCGAGGAGTCACTGATGGGACACTCGAGTTTCCTTTCCGTGTCAGGCGGCCACCGAGCCCGGCTCTTTTGACACCCACCTCCTCCTTTCTCTCCCCCCTCCCATTCGCCAGCCCTCCCTTTCCGCCTTCCTCTGCCCCTCCCCCCGCCTGCCTGCCCCGCCCCTCCCTCCCCTCCCCGCTCTCCTCTACTTTGCAGCCTCTGCCCTGCGCCCCCCAGCCCCACGTGAGGGGTGCAGGATGGGAGGACCACAGACTCCCCGCCTGGCCGTGGAAAAGCTTTGACGCAGGTGTGCACCGTTTCTCGGCCCTGCAGATCCCCCGACGCGGGGAAAATCCATCCATCACGCATGCGTGCACACACACGGGCACACATCAGGCGCGCAGAATGTAACACAGACCAGAAGCAAGCCCTCCGCCCTCTGTCTTGGTTTTGCTTTCCCCAGAAGCAGACCCCGAGGTGAGGTCTCAAGATCAAGTAGTTCATTTGGGGGGTGAGCCCAAACGACGCCAGCTGGGTGTGGGGCAGGGAGACCCGGAAGGGACGGAGCCAGCCAGCATTCTGCCTGTTTTCTCTGGAAGGCAACCAGGCGTTGCCCTGCAAGACTGCAAGCCCAGCCCGGGAGCACCGGTCAGAAGATGGGCCTGGGCATCCTGGGAAGGGGCGGTCGTGCTCCCTCTAGCCAGTTACCACCATGCCTGCCCCGCTGGGGAGCCTGCTGCATAGACCTGCTCCTCTGGGTTATCCCAGCCCAGGACGCATGAGAACTGTTACCCCAACTCCATGCGACCTGGAGTAGGGTCCCCCCTCGGAGCATTAATTTCTCAGCACTGTAAACAGGGGAAGCAGGGACATGGGGTGCAGATCGAGTGACAACAAGGAGGACAGTGGAAGGCAGGCCCCGGGACTCATCACTATGCCAGCCTTAGAGCTGTCTCACTGTGACCCATCCTACAGTTCTGCCTCACTTTTATTTCCCAGGCTCTACAATCTCCCCAAATCAACAGAGCCCAGACCTGCTGGGCCCCCTAGGTGACGTCCCAGTTGAGTCATAGGACTCACAAAACCCGTGAGACAGTTTTTTGAACTTTTTTTTTTAATGTTTATTTACTTTTTGAGAGAGAGACAGAGCACTAGCAGGGGAGGGACAGAGAGGGAGACACAGACTCCGAAGCAGGCTCCAGGCTCTGAGCCGTCAGCACAGAGCCCGACGCGGGGCTCGAACCCACGAACCTCAAGATCATGACCTGAGCCCGAGTTGGATGCTCAACCGACTGAGCCACCCCCAGGCCCCTGAACTTTTGTTTAATGCAACCCACAGTGAGAATCAGATTTCACACCGTGACACACACACTCACATGCACACAGACACACGTCTGTTTTATAGCAGAACGGAGCAGGGCTTTCCCCAAACGCTGCCTGCCCTCGGCACCTGCCACGCACGACATTTCCCAGCCTACTCTGTTGCGGTGACTGCAGATCTCGAACCCCGGGCTCCCCCCTCTACGTTGATTTCAATACCCACTAATGATCACAACCCGCCGCTTGATAAACTGCGCCCGGAAACATCCGGTATGAATGGTGTTGGACTAGACATCCTTTATCCCACGGCGGTGGGGAGGTGACCCACTTTCTCCTCCGGAGAGCAGGGGCGGGACAAGGGTGGTGCCCAGCCGACCTTGAGAGGTCACAACCTCCAGTGTTTGCCCAGCAGCCTCCAAAGCGGGGTATTGGTGGGGTTGGGGGCACAGACCGGATGGCAGAACCCTCAGCCCTGGCGTCTCCCCAGCCCACCCTGGGGCATCTGTGGGGCCCCGGCCCCCCAAGGAAGCAGCGGGCTCTGAGCTGGGCCCGGCCGCCCTTCCCAGGGACCCCAGACCCGCCTGTGACCCGCCCTCGGGGGCAGGCTCTCAGGGCTTGCAAACAACCCCCGGGCCCAGAGAGTTATTCCTCCTGTTACCGCGTGGCTCCGCTCAGCTGACATTACCCCAGCCGGCACACCGGCCCCGCGTGGTTACCTCACTTCGTGCTCACGGCAGCCCCGGAGGCAGACACGGTGGCTGAGGTCAGGGCATCAACAGTGGCTGCGGCAGTAATGAGGACAGTAAGCGATGCCTCCTGTCCCCGGGCCGAGGGCTCCCTCTGATCCCCCGAGGGGGCCGCTTCCTCCCGCAGGCCGGTCTCTGCCCTCCTGCCCTTGTCTACCACACGCTTCCCGTCTTGCTCATCTCTGGACAGACACTGTCCCTCTGGTCTCCCTCATTTCCGTGCCACTGATGGTGACAGTCCTCCCGGCCGTGCTTGCGACGTGGCCTTTTGGGTCCTGATAGACTTGTTTATGACCCGATTTCACATATAAAGGCAGGTTTTCCTTCCCAGGCCCACGTTGCGGGGAGGGTCTCGGGTGTTCAGGAGGCCGGGTTGCCCAGCTGCTGGTTCAGGGCCCAGAGGGGACAGATTGGGGGGGCAGCAAAGGACACAACCCCCACCCCAAGCAGGGGGTGGCTGAGGAGGCCACCTGGGGATACTCTGGCCACCACAGTCCTGCCGCCTGAGCCTGGTGTGTTCGCGGCACCAAGGACTGGGCCCCAGGACTCCACATTTCAGACCCTCCCAGTCCTACTCCGTCCCCAGCTCCCCAGAGAAATCTCCGTGTTCCTCCAGGGCAGAGACATTCTCATTCCCCTTTGAGGGGGCAAAGCCCAGTGGGGAACAGCTCTGGAGTTCTCTCCCCAGCTACAGTGCAACCAGCCCTGCCACATCCTGCTGTGTGACCTTGGGTAACTTGCTTAAGCTCTCTGGGCCTGCCTCCCCCCCTGTAGCTGTCTCTGCGGCCCACCTACCCCACCAGGCATTGAGGCTTTGATACGTCTCTCCTCTTAGAAAAATTCTTTGCGATCCACCTTCGCGTATTTTTCTAATGATTTCCGTGGATAAATTCCTATACGTAGAATCTGGGGCCCGAAGTTATGCACCTTTAGTTGTAGTCGCCCCATGTTGCCAAATTGCCCTCCAGACAGGTTGTGGCAATGAACTCAGCAAGAGGTGTGGTTTTATTGAATGCAACGTTCCTTGTTCCTCCGCCCCGCACATCCTTTAATCCACCCTTTGCCTTTATGAGGCTTACGCTTCTCTTCAAAATCCTTGTTTCCTCCTGCATAATTCCAGAATTTCATACACGTTCTCCTTTCGGGTCATTATTAAAATAAGACATCTCAGACCGTGTGAGAGCACAGTCAGAGCCTTGGGAAAGAGATGTTCCTTTCAGAGTTGCAAAGAATAAAAACGACTAATCCCCAGGGGCGCCTGGGTGGCTCAGCTAGTTGAGCGTCTGACTCTTGATTTTGACTCAAGTCATGATCTCACGATTTGGGGGATCGAGCCACATGTCAGGCTCTGCTAGGATAGCACGGAGCCTGCTTGGGATTCTTTCTCTCCCTCCCTCTCTCTCTCTCTCTGTCTATGTGCCTCCCCTGCTCACATTCTCTTTCTCTCTCTCTCAAAATAAATAAACATTAAAAAAGTTTTCTTTAAAAAAAATTTACTAGGGCACCTGGGTGACTCAGTCTGTTAAGTGCCCGACTTGGGCTCAGGTCATGATCTCACGGTTTGTGGGTTCAAGCCCTGCATCAGGCTCTGTGCTGACAGCTCGGAACCTGGAGTCTGCTTTGGATTCTGTTTCTCTCTCTCTCTCTCTGCCCCTCCCCGGCTTATGCTCTTTGTGTGTGTCTCTCTCTCCGAAATAAATAAACATTTAAAAACAAATTATAAAAAATTACTAATCCACAGAGATCCTGAAACGAGGCGGTCAGGGCGCAAGAGAACAAAGTCTCCAGCCTCACGGGAGGGGCCCCTCTGACCCAGGACCCCATCATGGTGCTGCCTGGTCCTAGCACTGCAGACCTTTCCACTGAGCTCAGAATAAACCTGAAACCCGCCCCCAAAAGACCAATGTTCTTTGCAGCCCTGACCTCCCCAACCCC
Organism: Prionailurus viverrinus; assembly: GCF_022837055.1. NCBI lineage: Eukaryota > Metazoa > Chordata > Mammalia > Carnivora > Felidae > Prionailurus > Prionailurus viverrinus. Next base: position 13,448,008 of record NC_062563.1, read on the forward strand.
CCCCCCCCCCCGGCTGCCTTCTTTGGCCACACTCGGCCCCACCAGCCTCCCTGCTGTCTTTGAACGGTCTGAAGCATGCTGGCCTCTGCACCTCGGCACCTCGGCACCTCTGTTCCCTCCTCCTGGTAACTCTTCTCCCTGATGATTCCCAGGCCTGCTCCCTCACTTCCTATCCCTGCTCAGTGTCACCAGGTCAGAGCAGCCCCCTCCCTGACCACGTACGTCAAATAGCACACCCCCTCCTTCTCTGGCCCTTGTCTTCCTTTATTGTCCCTGCATTTATCACTAATCAGTAACTGACACTATGCAAACATTCGTGTTTATCAGGGGGTTGTCTCTCCCCCACGAGAATGGAGGTTCCCTGAGGCCAGAACCTCATCTGCTATGTTGCCCGCGTGTCCCCGGTGCCTAGAATGAAGCCCACTCAGTGAACGGAGTGCATGTTGGGTGAATAAACAACTCCTTCCCGGGGCCGATCGCTGCCCATCTCACCAGGTATGACTGAGTCTGGCCACCTGCTCACCAGCCCGCTTGCTCTTCCCAGATATACAGGACGATGACATTTTCCAGCCTCCTTGCAGGGAACCTGGGGACGTGTGCCTGAGTTCTGACCAAGAGAACAAAACGCAAGGGACCGAAGACAAGGCCAGACCGAGCCTTAAAACCTCTGCGCGAGCCCCTCGTCTCCCGCCCCCTTACACGGTGGACCTTGAACACACAAGGTGAACACGGTCACATCACGAGGTTGAAGGAGCCTGAATCCCTGAGCCGTGGCTTAGAGGAGGTCTCACCAGGAGAGCCTCGCCACCGCGTGAGCCTGAGACGAGAGCAGAAAGAGTCCTTGGGTGTCCGTGTCAAGGCTTGGGACGTGTTGTTACAGCAGCGGCCAACACTCATCCTGACTCATGCACAGACACTGCGTGCAGCTCTGTCCCCTGGAAACGCTGCCGGAGTTTGGCGAGGTGTGACCCGGAGCGCGCTCGGGGTGATTTTCCTTCTCGCCCCGGGGTGACCGAGCGGGACCCAGTATTTGAGATCAACCCCATGCCTGCACACCTGCCGTGGCCGGGGCGGCCAGTGAATCCGAAAAAAGACCCAACCCTGCCGTCCCAGCAGTCACTGGCCAGAGCGCGGTCTCTCCGGAACCCTCTCTCCTCGCGCACGGCTCACCTGGGCTGAGCAGCCGGCAGGGCTGGGACCGCCCGACCCGCTCTCCTTTGCGTGGGAGCAGCTTAGGTAACAGGGCTCGGAGCTCACACGGGGCCGACGGCCCGGCCTGCGAGACACCCCGAGGCCTCCTTGGCTGCTTGGTAATCAGACCAGGAACCTGTGAGGAGGCGTGGCCCTCATTTCACTTAATTGAAAATCCTCCTCATCAAAGAGAACATCCGTGCTCCGTGGCCCTTTCTTCCCTCGCCAGTGACCATTAACCTTTAAAAAGATGCATTATGAGCCATTTGCCGGCCTCGTTCTCCGGGCCAGGGTGTAATGAGACCCGTAAATGGGCCAGACTCGGGAGGGAGCGAACGTGAGAAGCGCCCCAAATGAGAGACCCGCGCAGAGCGGGCCCCGGGCCGCCCAGCCATGCAGGTGCGCAAACTGGACACGTCAGCAGCCACGGGACTGTGGGACGGCCGAGGCCGGGTCGTGTTCAAGAAGCGAGTTCAACCAAGCCAGCAGTGCAATGAGTGCCCGACCCAGCCCCCCGCTCACTGCTGCCGCCCGGCCCCTACCCCTCTCTCCCTCCTCTCTGGCTCCACCGCCCTCCTGGCTGTGCCCGGAAATGCCGGGTGCATGCCTACCCCAGGGCCTTTGCGCGGCCATTACCTCTGCTGGGAAAGCTCCTCCCCCAGAGAGTCTCATGGCCACTCCCTCGCCTGTCACTTTCTCAGGGAAATCTCCCGGACCCCACTTGTAGAATAACATCCCCACCACATCCCGCACACTCCCTGGCTCCCTCCCCTGCTTTATTCCTCAGCAAAGCACCGGCCAGACCTGCCAGACCACTCCCCTTACCGACTTCCATTCATGGCAGCGTTCCTCTTTCTACATCAGGACGCTCAGCCCACAAGGGCAGGGAGCTCTGTGCATCTGTTTTTCACTGCTCTGTTCCCAGCACCCGGAACAGCGTCAGACACGTCGCCGACACTTCCTAAGTCTTTGTGGGATGCGCGAGTGAGTGAGTGAACGCACGCACCCGTGAATCGAATTCCACTGACGGACAAACCTTCGGGCCTTGGAAGGACGTGTTTGAAAACAAACAGGGTGGATTCTAGAAGCTGCGCCCCTGCATCTGCTGAAGGGAAGGGTCAAGAAACACCAATCATCCGGCGGAACCCTCGTGCCGAGCTGCCACCAATCTGGCTGCCACAGGGCCGCTCTCGCGCGAAGGCGCAGAGACAGGAGCCGGGAAAGAGGGACATCCGAGAGTTTGCTGCTCCCCAGAAGCGACACAGAGTTTCCGGGGGCCCCTTGCTGGTCGTGCTCCCTCTGCCGGAGTCCTCTCCCCACAGGCCCTCCCCGGGCAGCTCCCCCGTCTCCTGGGTCTCCGTTCCAGGGCCCCCTCCTCCGGGAAGCCCGGACCTCAGGTGACAGACCCCTGTCATGCCCCCGCGGCTTACTCCCCTCAGGTCGCTCTCGGATAGTCTCTGTTTCCCTGCCTCTTCTCCGTCGGCCCCCCGGGGGGGACAGCAGCTCCTTGCCTGTCTTGGGTCTCGTCCACCCCCAGGCCCTCCGCCAGGATCCGACACAGCAGGTGCTCAGTCAGCATCGATGGGGGGACAAACAGCTGCACGTCCGCGCTGGGGACTTGTAAAATCACACCGGACATTTCCGGTGCCCGAAGGGCCTGCAAGTGCCACTTGCTGTCGTCTCGAGGGGCTGGGGTTGCCTGACACAGGAGCATGACCCACTTGGCTTCCCCAAATCCCACACTTCAACAGAAATGTTGCCGTGCCCGGTGTCTATGATGCACCGTTAAAGTGAGCACAGGGGTCATTTGTGCCTCTTCCTCTCTCCACACCTTCCAAACCGCACCCCCCCCACCTCTGCTGGTAACATGCACATGATTCCCCGGGACAACCACTCCGCCTGGCTCTCTGCCCCGGTGTTTTGGGGGTGGCCTCCCTCCCAGCCCCGGGCACGTGACCCCGGCCGCACCGATCAGGGCACCTCACCCTCAGCCTCGGTGGCTTGTCTGGGGGCCATCCTGTGACCGCCGGGCGTCCAATGCTGGTCAGCCCAGAACGGCCTCAGGACCATCGGGCTCCCTCTACTCTCGTGAACGCGGTTGTGGCGTCTCTTTGGTTTGCTCGCCCATCTGGATTATTCCACAGGGAGCATTTGCATGGAGCTCCCAACTTGGGAGTCGTGGAAATTTCTGAGTAGAAAACCGAACCTAGCTGCTGGGGTTTTATGCAATGGTGAACGGGCTGTGAGCCTTCCCACAAGGAGGGACTGGAGCATCCAACAGGAGGTCCCGGTGGGCGTTTCGGGCTCTCTTCCCACGCCTGTGTTGGGATGACGATCCCCACCCTGTGGCTTTCTCCTCCATCGATTTCAGAAACTGGTGACGGGCAGCGAGGACACGGGGCACTTGGAGTTAGGTCCCTCCGAGTTTGGATCTTCCCAGGGCCACGTACCAGCCACGTAAGCCTGCACAGATTACTTAGACCTTCCTGGCACCTGCTTCATCGTTTGTAAACCGAAGCTGTAAACCAAACGAGAGTTGCATCAAAAGCACTAGTTTGGGGGTAAGACAGACCTGAGCCCTAACGCGGGCTCTGCCCTTTACTAGATGCCTGACGTTGGGTGAGCAGTTAACCTCTCTGATCCTTACTGGCCTGTCTATAGAATGAAGATAAGAATACCGACTTCAGGGGCGCCTGGGTGGCTCAGTCGGTTAAGCGTCCGAGTTTGGCTCAGGTCATGATCTCACGGTTCGTGGGTTCGAGCCCCGCGTCGGGCTCTGTGATGACAGCTTGGAGCCTGGAGCCTGCTTGGGATTCTGTGTCTCCCTCTCTCTGCCCCTCCCCTCCTCCTGTTTTTTATGTCTCTCCCTCTCCCTCTCAAAAATAAATAAATATTAAAAAGAATAGTTGGGGCACCTGGGTGGCTCAGTTGGTTGAGCGTCTGACTTCAGCTCAGGTCATGATCTCGCAGTTCACTAGTTCGGGCCCCACATCAGGCTCTGTGCTGACAGCTCAGATCCTGGAGCCTGCTTCGGGTTCTGTGTGTGTGTGTCTCTCTCTGCCCCTCCCCTGCTTGTACTCTCTCTCCCTCTCTCTCTCTCTCTCAAAAATTAAAAAAAATAATAATTACAAAAAAAAGAATACCAACTTCACTGGGGTTTTGTGAGGACTAGGTGAGGCCATCTATGTAAGGCACCTTGCATGGTTCCAGGCTCCCCGTGAAAAGACAGAAGGTGCTCTCTGGCGCCCCAGGACCCCAGGTGCCCTGAGGACACTCTCTCCCAGGCCCAGCCCGGCCCCACAGAATTTTCAGGATCCCCCACATCATCCAACAGACTAACAGAGGCTTTCCTCAGGCCGATGCTGGTATATTAGAACCAGGGTTCTGCACACACATAGCCACCAGGATTAATATCCAGACTCCATGAAGAATCCTGTCCAGAAAGGAAAGTCAAAAATGCCAACTATCCAATACAAAACAGGCAGAGACTTGAGCCAGCTCTCTGCAGAAGAGGAAATGTGAATGAATGGCCAAGAAAAACATGAAAACATTCCCAACCTCCATAGCACTCAGGAAATGCAAACTAAAAATATAATGAGATAACCTCGTAACACCCACCAGATTGGCAAAACTCTCAAAACCCTGTAAATTCAAGAATTAGGGCATTAGGGAGCAGGAGACCTCTCAAGCTGTTACCACCGTGTCCAGAAAAACACTTGTTTTTGTTTTTGTTTTTTTTCCTAGTTACTATGGTGCCGTGCACACTTGATGACCTAGCAATTCCACTCCTCGGTATATATATAAGCAAGAAGGCTAGGGCTTCCATCGGTGAATCTTCAACACACCAGCATTTTTTAAGTAAATAAAATAGATCCAAACACTGCCACACATTATAAGGATAAGAACGTATCGTGAAATCGTTCTTTGTCATACATTCCTGTGAAAGAGTGTGTGTGTGTGTGTGTGTGTGTGTGTGTGTTAGGTTATGACTCAAATGACATTTCTTATCTGGGATAAAATGAAAAAATGAAAAGCCACCGACGAGAAGAACCTTGCATTCGTGTCCAGGAGAAATGCGTAAGGACGTTCATAATGGCCCCAAATGCTCCCCAGGGGGACAATGGATGCGTATCTCCTGTTCCCATCATACAATGAAAGAACATCACGCAGGCATGAAAAATGAGCAAACCAGACTACAGTAAAAGCCAATGTGGATGAATCTCAGGGAGAGAATGGCGAGCCAAAATGGACACCTGATAGATGCCCACAGCAAGTGGGAACCCAGAAACATCCACACGGTAGAATTCCTAATATCGATGTCCTAAAACTAAATGTAATTGTATTTGGTCTATTTGGCTGCTATAACAAACTGCCATCCACTGCACGGCTTAACCAATGAACATTATCTCTCACGGTTCTGGAGGCTGGGGAGTCCAAAATCAAGGCACCAGCAGACTCTGTGTCCGGTGGGCCCCCGCTTCCTGGTTCGTGCCCAGCTCTTTCGTCACCGTGTCCTCCCGTGGCAGAAAGAACGAGAGAGCCCTCTCAAGTCTCTTCCTACGAGAGCACTAATCCCACTCACGAGGGCCCCACCCTCACGACCTAATCACCCAAAGGCCCCCCCAACTCCCAATACCATCATCCTGGGATTTAGGATTCAACACATGAACTTGGGAGGACACGAACATTGAGTCTGTAATGGCTCCATTGTACATATATCCGTGAGGCACGCACTTGTGCTGGAACCGTGACGACAAACACAGGAATAATAAAGACCAACTCAAGAAAGCGGTTCCTTCCGTGGGGGAAGGGAAGGGGCTGAGATTCCCAAGGTACAGTCCTTTGTCAGGTAGCAGACATCCCGCTAATCATGGCAGAGGTGGGACTCGCTGGGCCACCATGGGGTACGGCTGTGACACCTGCCATGTCACCAGGCTGCACACCAAGGCTCATGGGAAATCGTCTGCACCTCAGCGTGGTGAAGAACATGCTAGGTTCTACGTTGCCCCCTGAACAGAAGTTCCCAGGCCAATCTCTGCTCTCCATTGCTTCTCCATGAAATAACTTCCTAAAGCTTTGCTTGGGTCTATTTTTCTATATATTTTGTATTTTAGTCTCAGAGGAAAAAGATAATCATAATTATAGACCATTTTTTTCTCTGCCAGTCATAATAATCATGGCTTAATTCTTCTTATCTAGGTTTTTTTTTAAGCCTTACAATTCTGGAGATATTAATCAGGATCTTTGGTTTCCAAATCATGAGACAGAAACCAATCCAAACTGTTTAAGTGAAGAAACATTACGTTAGCCGCCATAGCTGAGTTCTCACGTTCCCCTTGTTTGAGGTACAGCTATTTCTAGAGCTTTAAGTGCTTTCCTTGTGGTTTCCCCGCCCCATCTTTTTCTCCCTCTCTGCCTCCCTCTCCCTCTCTCTCTTAACTTTGCCTTCTGTGTTAGCTTCATTTGCAGGAAAACTCACGAGATAAGGTCGAAAAATGGCACCAGCAGCTTTGCAACTTAGCCTTCTAGCTGCGTGACTCCAACAAAAAGGATGATCCTTTCTCTATAGTCTCAGCAAAGTCCCAGCTGTCTCTCCCACTGGCCGGCCTTGCGTCACGTGCCCATCTCTGGACCAATCACAGCGGCCAGGGAAATATGGCACCACTTTTACCCAGGACAGGCTCTCGGAGTCTGCAGTCCCAGGAGGGTCTTTCCTGGCACGTGGAGGGATGATGGAGCACCTCCAAGGAACCGCGGGACCTTGAAGCCCTGGGGAGCACGGAGAGCTGCAGGAGGGAGCCTCCGGTGGGAGCCACCGTGGAGCCCTGCGGGGACCCGTGGACAGGCCGGGCAGGGGCGTCAGGCAGGCCTCGGCATGTCGATGCAGGGCTGTGGCTCATGCTCCCCCTCCTGAAACTCCCCCCCCACCCCCCACCCCCCACCCCCGGCAAGCCCCTACTTCCCCACTCACATCCTGCGTCCCCCTGCTTTGAGCTGAGGGCTGGCCGGGCTGGCCTCACTGGTCTCTACCGGGAGCGGCCAGGACGGCGGGAGGGAAGGGACCCGTGCCCGTGCACAGAGACTGTGTGAGCAGGGTCAGGCGCTGAAGTCCCCTGGGGCTAACAACTGGTCCAGGAATAACGTCCCCGTTAGCATTCAATTAAACCTTTCTCAGATGTATTTGCGCCGAACAGCCGTCTTCCGGGGGGCCTGGATCCCCGTCGTTTGTGGGTGTCGATCAGGCCTCCACCGCATGATGGGAGTCAGGCCCGCTCTGCTCCCTCCCGGTCTGAGCCTCATTCGCTGTGACCAGATGTGCCCTCGGGCCTGGTGGGCCACCTCTGTTGGGGGCCTAACGCAGAGCTTGCTGGGGTTTGGGTGGCTTTAATCAGAATGGTCCAGGCACCGGGCTGTGTTGGGAGGAAAAGTCCTCCTTCCTTTTGAATGAGCCGCGAAACGGGCCCTGGGATGCGCCTCCGGGGTGAAGGGGTCGGCGGGGCCTGGCCCCGGGTCATCTGGCGAGGCGTCAGCAGACGGGGCACCAGCGGGACGCGGGGCTGGGGGACACCCTGCCACAGTGTGCAGTAGGTGAGCCAGTGTCCCCAGGCTCCCCGAAGCCGAGAGGCGGGAAGGGAAGAGTCTGGAGCCGGCGGGAGGTGCAACACCCACACGCCAACGGGCCGGCCCCACCTGGGGGGCCCGAGAACCAGAGTGGAGTTCCCAGGCCTCCCAGCAGGGAACAGGTGCGGACTCTGGCGCAGAGCAGCTCCCGTCTACACCCTGACCTCTGACCGATCTTCTCCAAGTGAGTGGGGAGTTCCTGGCCAGACGGGCTGCTGGGGCCCAGACGGCTCTGGGTCGGGCAGGGACTTGGTTTCTTCTGGTATCTTCTTAACATTCAAACTATGAATGTACTGAGATTCCCAGAACATTCAGTATCTCCAAACGCTATTCCCCTCCCTAAAATCCTTTAAAACCTTCCCATTGTCCTAGGGCATCCTGACTCACCCCCAGCCTACTGTGCCCAAGCCTGTCTGGCCCTGCCTCCTCTCTAGCACCAGGTTCCTGCCCACTGGCCTTATCACATTTCCTCAAATATAACAGACTCAGCCCAGTTCAGAGCCTCTGCACTTGCGCTTTGCAGATCTCCCTATTTAGGAGTCCTAGCCAATGCAATAACACAAGAAAGTGAAATTAATATACAGATTTTTAAAAGGAAATAAAACTGTCTTTGTCTGCAAATACATGATTGTCTACATAGATAATCTGAAAGAATCAACAACAACAACAAAAAAACCTGTTGCAACTAATAAGCAATTACAGGACATAAGATTGATATTAAAATGTCAATCGCGTTTCTATATATCAGCAATGAACAAATGGAATTTAAAATTAAAAATTCAATTCCAGGGGGTGTCTGGATGGCTCAGTTGGTGAAGCATCTGACTCGACCTCAGCTCGGGTCTTTATCTCACAGTCACGAGTTCAAGCCCCAAATCAGGCTCCGTGCTGGGCGTGAATCGTACTTAAAAAAAATTTTTTTTTGAAGTGTGATTTCATTTACATTTGCACCAAAAATAAATGAAATAATTAGGTATAAATCTTACAAAGTATCCACAAGTCTATATGAGGAAAACTATAACACTGAGGAAAGACATCAAAGAACTAAATACAAGAAGAGATATTTCATGCTCGTGGATAAGACGACTCAACATCGTTAAGATGTCCGTTCTTTCCAACTTGACCTATAGATGCAAACCCAATGAAAATCCCAGGGTTATTTTGGGGATATCAACAAACCAATTCTGAAGTTTTTATGGAGGAGGCAAAAGACCCAGCATTGCCAATATGGTGTTGAAAGAGAACAGAATTGAAGGGCTGGCATTATTCAACTTCAAGATGTACTAGAAACCTACAGTAATCAAGAATAATAGACAAATAGATCAATGGAAGACAGCTCCCATCCTTCCTCACCCCACTCACCTCCAGCCTGTGGGATGTTCCTTTGTTCCAGGAACACAGTGTATATCCTCCTCACCTCCAGGCTTTGGCACATGCTATTCCCTTTCCTGAAACACTCTTCCCCATCCTTCACCTGCAGTCATCTGGCTAATTCCTACTCCTCCTTGCTGTCTTCCCTTCAATATGCTTTCCCTCCATTCCCAGCCCCTAAGCCCGAGGCCTTGTCCCCCGACCCCAGGAAAAATGCTAGACTTTCCCAGAATCCAATGTTCCTTCACTGCCTTTTGCACACTCCCAAATTGTTGGAGGATCATTTGTATTTATTCTTTGAATGGCTGGTGTCCCTTTCTAGGCTGGAATCTTCATGAAGGCAAGGAATGAATGCACGTCTATTCCCCAGGATGTTGTCTGTTAACAAATACTGATGGGCTGGCAGATGGATCCGTAAATAATTTTGGCCTCTGTGTCCCTGTGCTGGAATCAATCTGTGTGGGTTTGTTTAGCCATGTTACCCGAGCTGATTTCCCCTTGTCAAGGTGTCTGCAGGTTTAGTTAAATGACAGTCCCTGTGGAGGATGGAGAAGCTCCCAGCTGCTTCCCCTTGTTGAGAATAAGAAGTTCATACGAAAATACCATCACAAGCCCTAGGCAGCCTGCACTCAGGGACGCATGGGTGCTGCAGAGAACTGGGGGAAGGCAGTCAAGGGACCCGCACCCCAACCCCCCATCGCCTTTCTCCATAGCACGTGGAACCCTCTAAGGTACTAAATAATGTGTGTAGTTATTTGGCTCCTATTTGGCTCTCTTGATTGAAATATAAGCTGCATGTGAACAGGTGTTTTGTTGATTTCATAGCTGTATCCTGAGTGCTGAGAACAGTGTGCGATATTCTAGTGCTTGATAAATATTTATTCAATGAATGAACAATCAATTAATGAATGAAATGCACCACACAGTGAAATGCAGCATTTGTTCACCTGCTACACATCCATCATCACCAGCATGAAAAAGGCAAAGGCTCTTTCTTCTGTATTGTCCCCAACCCTGGGGGCACTAGAGTGAGCAAAGGAGGAAGGAGGGTAGAAAGGGTAGAGAGGCTAGTCCCCCTCCCCGCTAAGGACCCTAAACATTAACCACACCTGAGTAGAAGGGATTAGACTTGAGAGATGCAGAGAAACTGAGTCCTGGTGACCTTTTCTTAAGCCCCTGGATACAGCAATACCTGAAGCCAGATCGTTTCTTGCATTAGTTTTCTACTGCTACATCAGTTTACCACACACTCCATACATTCCATACAACACCTATTTTTTGGATCACAATTCCATAGGTCAGAAGTTCAGTGCAGCATGACTAGGTTCTCAGCTCCGGGTACCGCAAAGCTGAAATCAAGGTGTTGAGTTCTTACCTGAAGGCTCTTCAAGCCGACAACACAGTGAATCTGAGTCTCAACATCCTCTGTCTCGGAGCCCTAAACTCAGATTTAAAGTGCTGGAGGCATTAACTCACGTGCACCTGCGTGATCTCCCTTTCGATTAACACAAGGCCAACTAATTAGTGACCCGATCTAAACTTGCACGATCCCTTCCGTCACATAACATCACAGAACCACAGAAATAGTATCTCAGTAAATTTACGGACTCAAGAAGAGGTGACACCAGGCTCACTGGGGGTCACCCAGAATTCCGCTCACCACACGTCGGACGCTTCGGTGAGATGAGACCTTCCGTACCATTGAATTGTTCACTTTAAAGGGGCGAATTTATATTTCAACACGTTACAATGAAGCCAAAAAAAGAAAAAAAAAAAAAAAAAGGAAAAAGAGCCTTGATGAAACAGAAGACCAAGAAACCCAAAGATCAACACGGCTTGGGCAGGCGGGCTTGTCTGCACTATGTCTGCGTGAAGCGGAGCCTTAAGCGCGGACGCCCTTCCTGGACAACCGCACATACACAACAGCTCTGCGGGGAGGGGGAGGGGAGCTAATCTAATTATGGTTGAAACTTCTCATATTCCCGGCCGTCAACCGGACACACCGCTTATGAAAACTCTTGCTCACAACCTCCTATAATTTGATAGGTTTGTGAAAGAGAAATCCTTCTGCACTTCCTCCCACGAAAGGAAACTGAATGGTTTATGATGAGCGTTACAAATCAGTTCTTATCTCAAAGGGAAACATGCTGGGGCTGTAAGAGCCAGAGGCCATCCTTCTCCCTGGAGCACTTTCCAAAGAGACCATTTATTAAAAAGTAATTTGTAGATCCCTCTGATAGGGGGACAGCTTAATCCATTGCGCCCCTCGGCTAGGGAGGTGTGTGTGTTGACGACCAGGGAGTGTCACCGAGACCCGCACGGTCCCGAGGGCTCCGAGGCGGCCAAGCTTGAGGCCCGTGCTCACCTGGCGTCCTTCTCACATGACGGTCCCACACACTCGCAGGGGTGACCTCCAGCAGCCATGTGTGACCCGGGCTCAGGTCCAGGGCTGCCCGGATGAGGACAGGGCACCTGACCTAATCAGGGCCAAGAAGAACGTGCCAAATGTCACTGCACTAAGGAGACCGAGATTGAGCAGCTAAACGGCCAGGGAGGACAGGGTGGCCACCTGGGATTGGGACCACGTGCCTTCCCAAGCCTGGGCCCCGCCTCCTACCTGCCACTTCCTGCACGTGTCCCGTGTCCTGGCCGCACACTCTCCCCTAGGTCCAGCCCTCTGACCGGGTGTCTGCCCTGCACGACCAGAAGTTACCTTATACACTTGCACAAACCCTGTTTTGTTTTGTCCCCCGAGACAAGATCTCAGAGTTTCGAAAAAGGGATCCAGCTAAGCGCTGGCACCAGAGGGTTAGCGTTTCCTCCGGCAGCAGGAGAGTGAGAGCCAAGGGACATCGTCTCCTACGCCACCAGGCGGGCCAAGGTCCAGACAAGGTTCGGGGCGGTGACTGACGGAGACCCGCCTGGGTGACGTGAGCCCAGCGGGCTTTGTCCACAGGATCACAAGCCCCACAGACGGAGCGCTCAGGGCACCAGGCAGGAACCACAGGGGCCGTGGGGCCAAGAGATGGCATGTTACACGCGGAACCGGGGGACCCGGATCACGCCCTGGGAGAAGTGACCTCCCTCCACTCGACCTCCTTTCCTTCCCTGGCTCAAAACCAAGTCCCAGGAAACAGCATGTGACAGGCCAGCCCTAGACCAGTGCCCAGCGCCCGGACAGCAGGGTGGGAGAGGGAGGCCTCGCCCCTCCGCTTTCCGGGTGGAAGGCGTCCCTGGGAATCGCCCTCAACCCTCCCACCCGAGGAGGGAGGCTCCCAGAAGGAAGCCGGGCGGCTCCAGAGAGGGGAAGTGGGTCCCAGGGAGCCACAAATGGCTCCTGTCCCCTACCCGTCACCTGGGATGGGACCACCTGAGCCTTGCATGCCGGACTCATGACTCTCAGCTTCCCTCCAGGGGCAGGCGGGGTCAGGGGACGCGTGATGGCTCCTCGTGGAAAAGGCAGCTCTCTGGACTCAATTCCCGCAGAAGCCATGCTGGGCTGTACTCACGGGATTATTTAGTTTTACAACGAATGTTTACAACTCTTACAATAAAACTGATTTTCATTTAGGGGAAAAAAAGCCAGTTTCTGAAAGTGGCAAACCAGAAGCTGAGGCCGCTGGGCTCAAACTCCTTCGGTAGGTTGTCTGCCCGCTTTCTGTCCTCACCGCGGCCCCAGCGGTGTGGTGGGTTCCCAGGGGGGTCAGACGGCGGCTCCCCAGAAACACCACCTGCAGGGGCCTGGCCGGGCTCTCCAGTTACCGCGGCCCGTCCCTTAAACCACCCGTAGCCTGATCGGATCAGGAACCAGCGACGCGGCCCCCGCCTGCGTAGACGCAGCCGACAGGCACCCACATCTGGCTGCCCGCACTTCTCGTAAACGGGGTCATCCGGCCGGTTCCCTTTCACCACAGTGGCCTCTTGCCTTGGGCCCGTCCAGCCGTGTGCCTAGCAGCACTTTCGGGGGGCCTGTCACCCCTTCCCGGAAGAGCGGCCCCAAGGCCCCAGGCGCGGTCATGCGGGTGCCCTCCGCACGTCTGTGGGGGCGCGTTCCCACCAGGGCGCAAGTGGTGACCCCCCCCCCCGAGGTGGGCACGGGCCTCCACCGGCCGCCCCGCCCTGGGCCCCAGGAAACGCTCGCCCGTCCTACAACGTCAGCTCAGGCCCCTCGGAGACCTCCCATCCCGGTCTCACCCCCGCCGTCCCGGAGATCTCTGCGCAGAGCGGGCTGTGCTCCCGGCTGGGGGTTTCCGGGGACCCCCCTCCAGCCCGTCCCCGGGAGAGCGAATCTCAGCATCAGCTCCGTCCCCCTGCCCCCATCCTGGGGCCCAGAGAGGAGGCACGTCCCCCCCGGAGGACAGGGACGCTCTCCAGGCAGAGCCGTGGCCAACGGCCCACGCATTTTGGGATCCGCACAGGCCTCTCTCAAGCCCGCGGCCACACCTGACCTTCCTCCTAGTCGGTCAGCGGCACACGACGCTGCCTTCGTCGCATCTCAGACACGCGATGAGGTGCATCACCACTCACGTGTCACTACGCGGGGAAACACTGACAGTTCAATTAGGAGGTGATGGCCGGGGCCCCATCGATGACACGACACCACGAGGTCAGAGGGACGTCAGCACAGAAAAGGGGGCATCTCCGGGCCCCGGAGAGTAGGTGTTCTTTCCGGTTTATAGATCCAGAAACCGATTCCGAGGGCTTCCCGTCTGTTCACACACACTCGGTGGGCCACAGGTCAAGCCTGGGCTGTGACCTCTGCCCCCTGGCGACCGGCCCCAGTCTGGGGAGGGCGGGAGGTGTGCTGCCCATCCCCCTCCCGGGAAGGCCTTGCTGCCCAGTGTGGGACGTGGGCCCCTCAGACAGCCTCCCAAAGAGCCCTGAAGGACGGGTCCACGCGTTTCGCGAGTGGTGGCGGTTTCAGGCTGGGGGTACTGGTTGCCCTTTAAAACTGGCCTGGGATCGATGGAAGAACGGGGATGTGCTGAGGGACTGCAGAAAAGGCGGCGGCAGCCGGGAAAGCCTCTCCCCAGGTGAGGGAACTGGCTGGGAGCGGAGGGGAGAGGCGGGGAGAGAGGAGGACAAAGACCATCCCTCCACCCTCCACCCCGGGAGGCAAGACGCGAGGAGGTGAGAGGCTGCAGCTGAGGGAAGACCGGAGGGTCGGCTCCGCATTTGCCACAAACCCTCGTGTCAAGAAGCACGTCATTCTTGCCCGGCCAAGGTGGTTTCGTGGCCACACTGGGTTGCACAGTTGTTCATTCCGTAGATACTTACAGAGGCAAACTGGGGGCTACTCGCTCCTTCAAGTGCTCGAGATAGAGCGGGGAGACAGAGCGTCAAAATTCTTCCCTCGGAGCTTACTTTTTGGAGGAGGGAGATTAGAAACTAAAGAAAAAGAGTGTAAAGACCTCGTACCAGACGCAGGTTACACGCCCCATCCGATTTTTCCAGCCCCACCTGTCTCCCGCCACGGAAACTGACTCCCTGCAGGGCCAAGGGATCCCATGTGCTCTGACCGCCTCCTACTCACCCCGTTGGCGAGGGAGGGGTCCCCCACCCCAAACAGGAACTTGTGGTAAGTTGAAGGTTTGCTGTTCCACCGGAGGCTGTGAGTCCCGCACAAGTCCCTCGCGACCTCAAGGCGTCACTCTCCCCGGGACCCATCTCAGCATGTCCTGAGATGGACCTTGTCTTCTCGGAACCCCAGCAGAAGCGGGGTCTCGTCCGACCCGCAGGCTCCTTTATCCTGCCCTGGGCAGCACCAAGGGATGTCAGACGGGTGCGCGGTTACAAATGAGGGGACTGAAGCCCAGGAGGAAAGACGACCTGCCCAGCCCTCACGTGGTGGCAGAGCTGGGACCTGAACACTTGCCTCTGGTCAAGGAACGTCAGAGGTGCTGTGACAGGTCCTCTGGATGCTGGCGTGAACGTTGAGGCTCATTCGCAAGAACGCAGGATGCGAAACCTTTGGCAGAATCTGCAAGCCGTGCCTGCATGACTGGGATGCTTTTCCTGTTTGGATGTTGCTTTGGTTTTTTTGTTTTTTAATTAAGCTCCACACCCAACATGGGGCTTGAACCCACGACCCGGAGATCAAGAGTCTCCACACACCGAGCCGGCCAGGCGCCCTGACTGCCAGGCTTTGAATAAAAGTCTTTCCAACCCAAGTTATCTGGGACATCGACCCCGCTTTCCCTTCCCCAGCCTGTGCTGGTTCTCCCGAATACTTGAACCTGAATTCATAGTTTGCATCCGGGCCTCCGGTTTCTTACTTCCGCCTGCTGGGAGGAGGGCAAATGAGGGGACATTTAATAACCTGTTTCCACTCTCTGCTCGCATGATATTAATTCGAGTACACAGGATCTTTCGTGCTTCGCCAACACAAAGACGCAATTTCATACGTGAATGAGTCAGTGTCGAATGGGAGGGGGAGGCGGGAGGGAGGCCGTGTTTTCTTGACTCCTCTCAAATGGTTTCTTATTTCATATCGATACAGATCAGGGACCGTGGATTATGCCGACAAGCTCATAAAGTGGTTGCTACTCACCAACAGGGCCAAGGTCTTGTTTCCTTGATGAGTTGTTGATGGTGATTGCAGAGGATGTCCGTGAACTAGAAATTGCCTCGGTTCCCCACCAGGGACCTTGAACTTGAGCCCTTCCTACTCCACACAGAGGTACAAATGACACTCATGGTGTGCTCATTGTCGAGGGACATGGAGAAGAGCAATTAGACTGAGTCGTAGGAGAGGGAAGGACGCATCGCTAACTGGAGCGCATTACAGGCTTCGAGAAGCTGACACGGTATAAACAGCAAAGCCCCACACGTGACAGGCAGAGATGAACGTATTTGGAGCCAGAGGTCATTAACACGGACAACTGACGGGCTCTGTGACCCGGAGGGGGAGGGAAACTCACTCTGCCATGCAACAGTATGTAACATGGAATTTTATTATTTTTCACAAGCCATTATCTTCACACGATGATTTCAGGGATCCTTCAAGGAGGATAATTGATCACCTGACAAAGAACTTGTAACATTTCCTCCTCACAGTAGAAGAGGAAAACACCAACCATCCAGCTCTTTTGAACAGAGAAGGAGCATTTTTCAGAGGAAACACTGCAAACTTTGTAACAACGGGAGCCCAGGGAAACACAAACGCGTCTCGCCTTCTTGACGAATAAGATTTCATCGGGAGCCTCCTCGTGCCGGGAAACAAAGGTTCGCCCGTGCGACGCAGGGAGAAGCCACAGGCCAAGCGTGAGTCTCGTTGAAATACAGCCACACGTTGGCCTCCTCATTATTCATAAACGACCCTGTGACGGAACTTCACCGCTCCCCCGATTTGCAGTTAATTCTCTGTCTTTGCTCCCAATGCTGCTTGTGCTTCGTAATGACATCGTCCGTTCACCCCTCAGCGGGCGCAGATGGAACACAGAGGCCTGGGGTTACCCCCTCAAGGAATTTTCATAATGTTCACATGTCGCAGGGGTACAATCCGCGAGTGCTGAAGTTGCTGGCCCAGAGACGCGCCCGTGTCTCTGGGGCCCCGCGCCAACCGCAGCCAGGCGGGCTCCGAACTCCCGGCCCCGCGGTGCTTGCCACTCAAGGCCCCCGAGGCCGGTACTGCCGTTTGGAGCCCGACGCCCCTGTGACTCCGGACGTGCCCTGAGGCTTCTGCGTAAAGCCCTGCACCCGACTTGGTCCAGAACAAGGCTCCGCTGCTGACTGAGCCCAGGCCCCTGCCGCCCACGCCGGGCTTCCTTGCTCAGCATTTCCTGACCCTCTGCACTGGTTTCCTCTGAGACGTGACCAAGGCCCTAAAACAGAGGTCCACCGTCCCACCCAGGCTCTTAGCCGGGAAACAGGCTGTGACGGGCAACGAGGAGGAAAACCTGAGGCCCAGACCAGCAAAGATCCCTTTACAAATGGGAACATCCAAAAAGGCCAGTGTGATCCCAGTCATACCCCGGCTTCAAACCTTCCAGACGGCCCTCAGCCCTCAGGACGGAGCCCAAACTCCCACGGGACCCGCCCCTCACCAGACCCACCACCCACCGCTCACAGTGTCCCCCTGGTCCCGGCCACACTGGCCTCTCCTCCGGCCTTAGACACACCACGCTCCTGGCACCTGAGGGCCTTTGCACATGCTGTTCCCTCCTCCTGGAGGATCTACCCCAACCCCTCACCTAGTTACCTGCAGCCCACCTGTCAGGTCTCAGAAGAAACAGCACCTCCTTGGGGGGCTCTGCTGTGTTTCTCATCAGCCCCCAGCTCGTCCCAGGGCCCAGGTCTGGTCCCCAAAGCCCCTCTCACGATGCCATGTGTCTTTCTTTCCCAGCAAGGACCACATATAATAACATGAGGTCTTTATTATGTGAGGATGATCCAAATAGATAAAAAGGCGACTTTAGGCGAATCCAGTTAATTTGGGTACCAAAGTTCCACAGCAAATATTTGTGATGTATCTAACCAACATTTACCTGGGATTTACTGCAGGCCAGATCTGTTCTCAGTACTCTACGTATATTAAAGCAGTCAATCCTCCACACCATAGATACTGTTCTTATTATTCCCACTTTACAGATGGGGACGCTGAGGCACAGGAAGTTTTCCCCACTGGCAAATGGCAGGGGAGTTCCTGTCCTCAACCACCTCTTCTGAGCAAAGGCTTTATCTAGAAAAATGAAACTGAACTTGATGCAAAAATAAATTTAATCTCATGTGTAACAACTCCCAGGTGATGGCGGGAAATGCACCCTAATTCTCAGAGTGATCCAAAAGAATCAAGCGCTGCTTCCGTGATATTTCCGATACAAGTGCAGGGCGTCCACTGCCCTTCCCTCCAGGTTTGACTGCCACGCTGATCAAAGGAGAGTCGGGGCCTCTGGAACCTCCCTGGGGCCTCGCTGTCCCTGGGGGTCGGTTCTCCCCCCCCGCCCCCCCGACAGCCCGCCCCCTCCCCTGCCCCAGGGCTTCTCCTCTCTGGTGTTAAGGGCCTGAATCTGCCAGATCCTCCTTGGCTGTGACCTCGTGGGTGAGGGTCGCCCGCGGCCATGTGGTGAGGTGTGCCAGCCCACCGGGGCCCCCTGGTGCCCCCACCCTGTCATCTGCCACGAGACCGCTGGAGGGGACCCGCCTGGTCACTCGCACCCATGCGTCACAGAGGACGGCCAGCTCTCACAGCCTGCTGTGGAATGTTCAGGAATTTCACCACCTGGTCGCTGGGAATCAGCCGGCAGGAGGATTCACCCCTCGGAAACCAGCAACTGCTACAAACCAGGGCGATTTTCCCCTGGAGCCCCTGCGGTCACATCTCTGGCACAGCCCTGACCTTGGGGTGGAGATCCTGTCATTAGAGTTGGGCTCGCCTTCTGCGTCCAGACCCCAGCTTTCCCCGGGGCAGGGGTCGTGAGCCCTGAAACTGCTCTGCTGAGACCCCTCCTCTCCCCAGCACCTTCCTGCGGGAAGGACAGAAACAGGTCTGGGAAGGGCGCCTGGCCCTCCACCCTGCAGTGACAATCATTTCAGCTGCTTTCAATAAATCAAGAAATCTTCTGTTTTAATTCGTTCATCAAATATATTTTTCCTTTCCGAGATGTTGATTTGGTTCCTTTTTTTAGTTTCTTTGTCCGCGTGGCAAGTAAACAGCCAACTGCCTGAATGTGGAGCGTAGTTAGTGGAGATGCCTTAATTGGCTAATTTGCTTAATCTCTACGAGGGAGCGCAATCAGAAGGCATCTCAGCAAAAGTGTCCTTTCCTGCCCGGGCTGCGGGGCCTGCAGGGGGGCGGGCAGGGGAGGGGGGGCCATGCCCCACCCGCTCACCCCGACTAGAATCCCCGAATTTTCACACGCCAGCCAGCCGCACAAGGCGGGAGCCTGCGTGCCAGCCGAGAGGCTGAGGACCACTTCAGATGGAGGAGGAAGCCCCTTAGTTTCTGCCAGTGGGAAGGCAGGGGGAGGGCTGTGGATCCCTGGGGAGCTCAGGCCAGGGTCAGAGCTGCACCCGCACCAGCCCCGCCCACCCCCTCAGGCCTCACCCCGCAGGCCACGCCCCCGGGACCCCCCTCCCTGCGGGGCTTCCTACCAAGGGGTACCAGGCGCAGGGGGACGGAACCGCTCCCCTAGACTCTCCCTCTGGGCCAGGGTGGAGCTGAGGTGAGAGGTCCAGATGGCCTTTCCAGGTTCAGCACCAAGGACGCAGCCCCTCCTGCTCCCAAGCTCTCTTTGAAAAGCAGGTAAACCGTGGTCAGTGTGGCGTCTCTCCCAACTGGATGGGGGCCCCCAGATGTGGGGTGACGGACAGGTGGAGGCCAAGGGCGCAAACAGAACAAAGGGGAGAGAAGTTTACCGAGCACACGAAGGGCACAGTGGGGCGAGACAGCAGAGGAGAGGCTGTCGGCCACCGGGCAGTGGATGGGAGTCGCGTTTAAAGCGGGAGGTGAGGGGGGAAGGAAACGTACGGAATCTTCTCTGTTTTGGTACCTGCGCCTGCTTGTGAGCAGCCCGTTGGTCAGTTAGGCTCTGTGGATGTTTTAAGATGGGTGCACCTGTTGGGCCTGTCAGCATTCAGCCCGGGCAGCGGCTGTGGGCCGCTTTCCAGGTTCCATCACTCCAGCCCGGTGCCACAAAGTGGCCTCTGCGTTCACAAGGTTCACAAGCCCTGTTCAGGCAGATTTTCACCCTCTTTCCTTATGACTAATTGGCTTCGTCATATTCCTTCCCCGGACATCATTGCCTCAGATGACCAGTGTTTATTTTGTGGTCACCAGATAAGTTTCTGACCTCTCTAAGCCTCAAGGTTCTTGTCTTTTTAAGGCTGTTGTTAGAGGGGCGCCCGGGTGGCTCAGTCACTTAGGCATCCGAGTCTTGATTTCGGCTCAGGTGGTGATCTCACAATTTGGGAGTTCGAGCCCGGCGTGGGGCTCTGCACTGAGCCCTCTCTCCCTCTCTCTGTGCCCCTCCCCTGCTTACTGTCTCTCTCTCTCGCTCTCTCTCTCTCAAAAAGAAATAAATAAATAAATATTTTTTTAAAAAAAGGGTTGTTAGAAACAGATGAGTAATATAGAAAAAAGTACCTGATACAGCACGCGCTCAGTCGTGTTGACCTGTCAATTCCCGCCTCCCGTCCTTCTTTCTTTCTCTTCACCCTTCTTTTCCTTCCTTTCCTCCCTCCTTTTCGGCCTGATTATCCTTCTCCTGAATGACAGAGAGACAGGTGCTCCTCAGATCTGTCTCGATTTAACCTTTAGTTGGTAAAAGCAAACTGTATAGATTCCTCCTGTCGCACAGCGACAGCCGTGACAGGAGCTATTTTTACAGGGCAGGCGAAGGGCGAGGGCGTGTCTCTGACCACAGTTCCCGTCTGTGTCTGACTGACTTGATTTGAGTTTTGTTCTCCTCAACTTACTCCTTTGAAAAATGCCAAAGCTACTGGAAAGCTTAACGCATCGTACGGTGAATATCCGCCCACCCCATCTCCTCTATCTCAGTCACCAGCTGCTGACATGGGACCAGCCTGTTTCAGTGTCCATGTGTATTATTTATAATATATGTCAGGATTTCCCCCTGCCCCTCCCCCGGTTTTTGGGCCCAAACATTAGAGAGTATGGTGCAAACAATGTGATATTTCATGCCTAAACTCTTCAGAATATATGTCACTGAAAAAACAAAACAAAACGATTCTTCCACAAAGTGTCCAAACCATTTTTACCCTTGTAACATTTAACGTTGATGCAGAAATCTGGTTCAACATAGTCCAAATGTAGAGCTTTTTTCCCCTAATTCTAAGCGATTGTGCATTGCCTTTAACTCAGCTGCTACGACAAGGCTTTTTGTCTTTCATGATTTCGCCTTTCCTTTTTTTTTTAAGATTTGTATCTTGGACCAGAAAGCCAAGAAGTACTCAGAGGATGATAGGACAAATCAAGGAAACAGAAACTGGAGTAAATCAGTTTGGCTCCCACTGCCACATCTAGGAATATTTACACATGAAAAAATGAGGGTAATGGATGTGAATACATGGTGTGAAAAAAAAAAGGTCCCACGAGTCCATAATGACACCGAAATCGGTGGTTAGAAGAGAGGGTTCTTCTTCACGGAAGGAGGGAGGCTGATCAATGCACTGTCCCCTCTGACCTCACCCGGGGGTCAGCACAGACACTCCTTCTTTGAGCTCTGCCCTGTGCCCAGCCCTGGTCTGGTCCCGGAAATGCACAGAAGGAACCTTGGCCTCCAAACATGGAGTCAAAGCTCCGGAGTCTGTGTCCGGGGGGTCTTGGGCATTTGGACCATCTCCGGATGTTTTCCAGATGATCGCAACTTCTCCATCGGAGGGATAATACATATATTTGTTGCTTCCTTCTCCTGAGCAAACCAGGCGCTCTGGTTCCAGAAAAAGACGGTCGCTAGAGAGGCGCACTCAGGAGCAATCTGCGGGCTCCTGGTGGTCCCATCAAGCGAGACAGCCGGGTAATTGGGACGATGCCCGTCACGGCTGCCGTCAGGATCCGTGGCGGCAACGCCATCCAAGGGCATCTCTCAGGAAGCATCACCCCAGCACCCGCCAGGAAAGGAGGCTTGCGCAGCCGGTCCGCCCGAGCCCCACTGACACTGACGCCCGACCTGACCCCAAGCAGCAGCAGCGGCTTCAGAGCCAGCAGGCATCGGGGTGACGTCTGCAGAGTGGTAGAATCAGAGCATTTGCTGCAGCACCCGGCTCTTCGAGGACTCAGCGTCAGCTCGGCAGCCCAGGAGAGGGTCTCGAAGGCTTCGTTCCTTCATTCCGCAGGCGTCTCGGGAGGGCCTGAGATGCACCAGCGACAGCTGAGGCCCCCGGGGAAGCGGCCAAGGCCCGGCCCCAGGAGCAGCCTCGACGGAGGGAGACACACAGCAGGCAGTGACAGCCCAGGACAGTGAGCGCAGCCCCCGGCCGATGCCATCTGCCCCCTCGTTCCTTGACACTTGCCCCTCGGTGGCCTCGCTCTGCCCCTGAGGCCTCCGGCTACAGGTCACAGGCTGACGTCCCGGAAAGCAGCCCTGGCCAAGGGCCGGACGGGAGCTGGTGGAGCACACGTCCCCCCGAGGCCTGTTCCCCACCGTCTCCCACGGGACCCCGGAGGGACTGAGCCCCGCACCCGCCCTGGTCACCTGCTCCCCGCCCAGCAGGGTTGGTGCCATGACCCTTCTCCTTCCCGTCTCCCTTCCCCACAAGAGCTCCCTGGGTCTCCTCCAGATAAACCGCTACACTCACACCCAGTCTCGGGGTCAGCTTCTGGAGGAATCCAGCATAAGGCCCTCGGTAAGGCACGGAGTCGTCACGTGGCGGTGAGTGGCCTGGAGATGTGTGGAGTAGGAGCGGGGGTGGTCGTGGAGGGAGGGGGCAGGCAGAAGGAGCCCACGGAGGAGGTGGCGTTGGAGCAGGTGCCCCGGAGGTGAGGGAGCAGCGGCGGACACGTGGGCAAAGATCGGGGGAGAACAGAGCAAAGGTGAAGACCCAACAGGGGAGCACCAGGCCTGTCCCGGGAAGAGCGAGTGTGGCAGGAGCAGGGGGAGAGCCCCGAGAAGCACGGAAGAGATGAGGGGGCCGGAGGGGCCAGGGAGCGCTGGGCCCTGCCCACCAGGTAAGAGCAAGACCGGGAGATGGCGGGCTCAGTGCATTTGCTTATGCTGTTCCTTTTAGCTGGGATGCCCTTCCAGCACCTCTGCGTGTGCAAATCCAACTCATCCCTCAGGGACCATTTAGCCTGCTCTTGTCACCCTGAAGAGCCCCCCGTCACCACTTCCCCATGAGCTTCCCAACTAGACAAGAATCTGCCTCCTGCGAACAGCCACAGCACTCCACCGAAATTCCTGTCCTCTCTTGTAGATTACAGTTATTTTGAGAAAAAAGTCCTCATCGATAGGATCTTTTTGACCTGAGTCCCCAGAGTTATTACAAAGTTGTAAAGAGCGACAAGGCCATCAGAGTCCAGAAGTGTCCACTGATGAACGGATCACTTATCAAATTGATCCCCAGAATCCACGCCGGCAGGTTCACAGCAGCACCTGTCTCCCCTCTATCAGCCACCCCACGTCCTCACAGGCGAGTGTCCCCGTGGATGACACATAAACACCCGCCCACATAATCCAAGTAAATGAAAACAGAGTGCAAAGTGAAAAAAAAAAAACAGAACAACACACCTTGCAACAGCTCCAGCCTTTCATGACTTTCATAAAATTGATGTCGGTGAGAACAGCTCACAAAGCCAATTGACGCCTGAAGGCAGGGCTGGGAGACCGAGCGATCATCAGCCTGGCTGACGGGCGCTTTCAAAGAGAACTATTTGTCTCTGAAAGAATGCAGAATCCTTTGGGGGAAATCGACGAGCCCTGAGATATTTTCCAAAACAAAACTTCCTTTGCTTGAACTGTGGACATTAAGTATAAGGTGGAGGAGGGTTAGAGGAACACGACACCCCCAAATCAATACTCTCTCCATTCTCTGTTGTAAGTATCAGCGCGCCGTTGCAAGTGAAGCATCACTTCTGTTAAATGTAAGAAAACACACTTCCTTTAAAACTTTCCACTTGGGCTTTTCTTTTCAATGTTTATTTATTTTTGAAGCAGAGAAAGACAGAGTGTGAGCTAAGGAGGGGCAGAGAGAGAGGGAGACACAGAAGCCGAAGCAGGCTCCAAGCCCCGAGCTGTCAGCCCAGAGCCTGATGCAGGGCTTGAACTCGTGAACCATGAGATCATGACCTGAGCCAAAGTCAGAGGCTTAACTGACTGAGCCATCCAGGTGCCCAACATTTATTCATTTTTAAGGGACAGAGACAGAGCACGAGTCAGGGAGGGCAGAGAGAGAGGGAGACACAGAATCCGAAGCAGGCTCCGGGCTCTAAGCTGTCAGCACAGAGCCCGATGCGGGGCTCAAACTCACCAGCTGTGAGATCAAGAACTGGGCCAAAGCCAGATGCCCAACCAACTGAGCCACCCAGGCACCCCAAACTTGGCTTTTGAAGTTAGAGTCTCAAACATGTTTCCACCAGATCTGTCCTCTTTATTTGGAGCGGTGGAGTCCCTGTCTTCAGTACATTCATTTAGAGGGACATTTTCTCTGGTGGACGAGGACCTCCTGTGCTTGTCTTCTATCTCCTTTTCGACCAAAAGAAAAACACGGAGACTAGAGAATGGACATTATTCTCCAGCCTAGAACATAATAGAGGCCAGCGAACATTAGATGAACGGACACCCAAACAAAACAGAGGCATTCCGCTTTGCTCTGTGTATGCAAGCTGGTCAAAGAGAAAACAGAAATTCACACCCAAGATTTACCATCTTGTCGACAAAACTAAACGCAAGGTTCTGGAAAGCCCGGCTTCCCTGGCAGAGCCCCCAAGGAACTACGGAGCAACGTAAGATAAAAAGTCTGGTTTAGGGGCGCCTGGGTGGCTCAGTTGGTTAAGCGGCCGACTTCAGCTCAGGTCATGATCTCGCGGTCCGGGAGTTCGAGCCCCGCGTCGGGCTCTGTGCTGACCGCTCAGAGCCTGGAGGCTGTTTCGGATTCTGTGTCTCCCTCTCTCTCTGACCCTCCCCCGTTCATGCTCTGTCTCTCTGTGTCTCAAAAATAAATAAACGTTAAAAAAAAAAAAAAAAGTCTGGTTCAATTCACTTGGCCGAGAATGAGCTGTGTAACAAATGATGCCAGCACCACGGGTTAACGATTTGTAGGAAAATTAAAGTTAAAATGGATTCCATCCCATCCCTTATGAAAAATTAAATTCTGGTGCCTTATTAAGACTTAATTATAGGGGCTTCTGGGTGGCTCAGTTGGTTAAGTGTCTGACTCTTGATTTTGGCTCAGGTCATGATTTCATGGTTCATGAGTTTGAGCCCCATTTCGGGCTCCATGCTGGCAGCGTGGAGCCTGCTGGGGATTCTCTCTCTCTCCCTTTTTCTGCCCCTTCCCAGCTTTCTCTCACACGTGCTCTTAGAGTAAATAAATAAACTTAAAAAAATACTTAATTACAGGGGCTCCTGGGTGACTCAGTCAGTTGAGTGTCCATTTCTTGATTTCAGCTCAGGTCATTTTTTTTTTTTTATTTTTTTTCAACGTTTATTTATTTTTGGGACAGAGAGAGACAGAGCATGAACGGGGGAGGGGCAGAGAGAGAGGGAGACACAGAATCGGAAACAGGCTCCAGGCTCTGAGCCATCAGCCCAGAGCCCGATGCGGGGCTCGAACTCCCGGACCGCGAGATCGTGACCTGGCTGAAGTCGGACGCTTAACCGACTGCGCCACCCAGGCGCCCCAGATTTCAGCTCAGGTCATGATCCCAGGGTCATGAGATCGAACCCCAAGTCTGGCTCCACATTGAGCATGAGCCTCCTTGGGATTCTCTCTCTTTCTCTCCTTCTGCCCCTCTCCCCCACTCACAGTCTCCCCCCCCCCAATGAAAAAAAAAAAGACTTAATTATAAAAAATGCAATTAAAACTTTATAAGAAAATCCAGGATAATACAAATACAATATAGCAGTTGGGGAGAACTCACAAATCAAGAACAGGAATTCTAGGAATCAAAGAAAAAAAGACATTTTAACATTAAAATTTTGCACGTCATAAGATTACATCAAGGAAATCTACATAGAAACTAGAAGTCTGTAGAATTATTGGTAAAGCAAATGATAGAGAAAGGGTTAACTTCTAGAGTATACCAAATGTTCTTGGAAAGTAACCAGAAAAAGGAACAAAGGTTATAAGGAGACCACTCCCAAAAGAGAAATCCCAACAAGGAAAATAAAGGAAAGAAAACAAAGAAAGAAAAGAAAGAGAGAAAACAAAAGAATGAAAGAAAACAGCCGAGAGAAGGAAAGAAAAGAAGGAAAAAATGTTTGAATTCACCAGTAGTCAGAAAAGTTCCCATTCAACTCTAAGTTATGACCTATCCCTGTAAGACTGGCAAAAATTTAAAAGGGCTATAAATCCCGTTGTTGGCTGGGCTCTGGGGAAAGCGTACTCTCCCACAGTCTGGTAGAAATGTGGAACCGTACCCGTCGTTTCTGAAGGTAATCTGGCAACATTTAATAAGATTTAAAAAGTGCAAACGCCCTGTGTATACACCCAGCTCTTGAGCTGCTGGAAATCTATCCTGCCTGTGCCCGTGCGTACAGGAACATGTACCGTGGCATTGTTCCAGTGGCACAGAACCAGAAGCAAAACAGATCCGCATTTCTGGGAACTTCGCAAATATATCCAACACGTAGCATATTGCACAGCCTCTGTAAAGAATCAAATTTAGAGCTACGCAGGAGGGCTC
The DNA here is from genome assembly GCF_022837055.1 of Prionailurus viverrinus. Classification (NCBI taxonomy): domain Eukaryota; kingdom Metazoa; phylum Chordata; class Mammalia; order Carnivora; family Felidae; genus Prionailurus; species Prionailurus viverrinus. Next base: position 13,474,493 of record NC_062563.1, read on the forward strand.
AAAGGTGTTTCTACAAAGTATTGAGAACAGCGGGATGCAGAAAAATGCATTATATGGTGCCATTTTTGTAAAACAATGACTCTCCCCCCCCGCAAAATGCCCTTGTACCTGTGTGCGTGTGTGTGCGCGCGTGTGTGTGTGATGCACTTTGCAGGATTATGGGATTACACGAGTAGAAAGAAAAACATGGAAGCGCATAGGCTAGTCCTGCTTTGTCTTGTTTTTTAGTGCAGGCTCTGTGTTGATGGAGACACAGACGTGAGGGCGAGGGAAGAGAGAGGAAAGTGACCACAACAGGCACCGTGTACCATCCATTCCCATGGGTGCACACGCGTGTGTCTATACATTCGATGCTGACAAACACCAAACCACCTGGACTCAGGCAAAAGAAGGTGACCCCAAATCTTTACCTGCCTGAGACATAGAGAAGGTGGTGGAGGAGAAGGGGATCCGAGCCAGGTCTCTGAGGATAAATAAAACGCTGACAAACACAGATGGCAGTAAGAGGGGAAGACAGACAGAGTCGCTGACAAAGAAATCCTTTTAAACCAAAAGCCTATGAGGTGGGCAAAATTCTAAGATGGCGCCTGAGATTTCCGCCCCCGGGTGTATAACATCCTCCCCCTGAGAGTGGGTGGGATGCGTACATACAGTGGGCTTTCACTCCCAAGCCCACATTATGTTTTATGGCAAAGGCAGAGGGCTTTTGCGGGTGTGATTAAGGTCCCTAATCAGTTGAGCCGGAATTAATCAAAAGAGAGATTATCCTAGGTGGGCCTGACCTAATCTGGTGAGCCATTTAAAAGAGAGCCCTGGACCTCCCTGGAGGGAGAAATTAAAACCCAGAGAGATGCTTTCCTGCTGGCATTGATAAGGTAAGCTGCCATGACTTCTGCAACTGTAAGAAAATTGATTCTGCCAACACTTGAGCTCAGAGGACCCTGTGCCTTAGATGACATTCCAGTTCCGACCAACACTTTGAAGCCTTTTGAGACTCCGAGCAGAGGGTCTCAAAGTTGGGATCTCTTTTCATATGCTTTTTAAACATATGTATTTCTTTTCAGGGTCACCTGCTCCTCTGGCAGATAACACTGATTTTCCATTAACGGTGATGATATAAAGTTGCTTTTAAAAATAAGCTTTATTGGGAGAGAATTTGCATGCAGTGAAACTCACCAGTTTTTTGTGGGTTTTTTGATGTTTATTTTCGAGAGAGAGAGACAGAGACAGAGCACAAGCATGGGTGGGGCAGACAGGGAGGGGGACACAGAATTTGAAGCAGGTTCCAGGCTCCGAGCTGTCAGCACAGAGCCCGACTCGGGGCTCTTGAACCCACAAACCGTGAGATCATGACCTAAGTCGAAGTCGGACACCCAACTGACTGAGCCACCCAGGCGCCCTGAAAAACACCAGTTTTAAGTGAACAACGTGACGAGTTTTGACAAGTGATGGAACCATCAAAGAAGTTATGGTATAGAATGATCCATCGCCCCCAGAAGGCTCCTTCCTGCTCCGTTGCAGTCCCCTTCATCCCCCCCCCCCCCCGTACCAACGACTTGTAATCATTACAAATCGTTTTCATTTCTTTGGGATAAATACTGAGAAGCGAGATCACCAGGTCAAAGGGTAATTGTATGTTTAGCGTTATCAGAAACTGTAAAACCATTTTCGCAAAGTGGCCGTGCTATTTGAACTACCGCCAGTAACGTAGGAGTGTGCCGTTCTTCCAAACACTTGCCAACACTTGGTCTTGTCGACCTTTCTAGTTTTAGCAATACTGTTGGGTGCACAGTAGTATTGCCTGGGGATTTGGCTTCTCGTCTACAGAGAGGTCAAAGCATTTTTTCATGTGCTTAGTTGCCATTCATGTATCTTTTTGGTGGAAATGTCGGTTCAGATCTTTTGCCCTCTTGAATCACGTTGTTTCATCATCTCTATATCGGGGTGGCCCCCGGAATCTCCACCATCTGATGTGACTTCCATTATTGCATCACACTGCATGGAAAAGGGACTTTACAGGTGTAGTGAAGATTACTAATCAGCTGACATTAGAATAGGGAGATGGTCCCCGAGTATCCAGGCGGGCCCCCCAGAATCACATGAGCGCTGAAAAACAGACGACTAAGGTACAGAGATTCGAAGCATGAGGACTTGACCTGCCATGACCTTGACCTGACCCGGGAGCCCTAAGTTCCCGATGAGAACCATGGCCTCTGCAGATACCTAGGGTACCCTTTTAGCTGTTAAGACCCTTGATGGAGAACCCAGCTACATAACGCTGGACTTCTGACTTACAGAACTGGGAAGTAATAAATGGGTATTGTTTTAGGCCATTTAATTAGTGGTAGTTTGTTATGCTGCAGTAGAAACGTAATTTACCATCTCTGTATTAAAAGCAAAAAAAAAAAAAAAAGTTAATTTAAGAGATCCATATGGTTCAGGAAAAACGTGAGCTCATTTTTTTGTGTGTGTGAGCGGAATTGAAGTACTTACCCATGTATTTACAACGCAAACAAAATGCCCTCGTGTGAAAAAACACAGCCCACCCTCCACCCTCACACACCCTCCCACCCGGCCCTGGAGACGCGTGAATTTCCGACTCGGGTTTCCAGACTCTCTGGACACGGTTTGAATTTTCCTTCTCACGGCTCCCCAGCTAGGAAGGACCTGGAAGCTGGGGGCTCTTCATTCAGAGGGAATGGTCCTACGCTCATTTCCAGATGACGTCATCCCCGAGGCAGCCAAATCTCTAATGTGGTGGTGTTTTCTTCTTTTCTTTGTTGTTGTTGTTGTTGTTGTCCTCCTTAGACCCAGGATCCCATCCAAGCCATGTTTGCTTCCCCAACATGTTAACGCAAACAGCCTGCTTTGCAAACTAAAGAGGCACATGCTACCTTAATTACACGGTTGCTATTGAAACACCCGAGTGATAGACAAAACCCTCCGTTTGGGAGGGAAATGAGTTGTACACAAACAAGAACACATTTCATCTTGAATTAAAATCTCCGACACTCCCTTGGCAGAGAACTCCTGGGCGGTTTCTCTTCCTCTCTTCGCAGTGTTACCCCCTCCCCCCCCACGGGAGATTTTCTTGGCAGTGGGCCGGGCTTTGAGGCCCCGAGGCTTCTCCTGTAATCCCCCTTCTGGCTCATTCTCTGGCCCTTGTTGGGGCTGCTTGCTCCAGGCCGCCTCGAGCCCCCACCGCCCTCCCCAGCCCTGTCCCTTCCTGGACGGTCCCCTCCCCCAGCCCCTAAGGAGTAAAAGTTGTCAGGTCTGGGAGGAGCCGCCCCTCGCCCCCCCCTCCCCCCCCAGGCCAGGGCTCACCAAGGTGAACGAGTGATTGGACGTGATGAATAACAGTCCGCCCGAGACGCAACTCGGGGAAAGTGCTCGCTTTAGCCGAAAACTCCCAGATTTATTGCGGAGTGCCACAAATAATGAAATCATCAATCTTCCACCGGCTTAAAGAGGGAATCTACCGCAGCAAGTTTAAACCGGGCAGTGGGGAAAAGCCCAGCAATTCAGGCTCTAGGATCTCTCTGTCCCCCCCACCCCCACCCCACCAAACACACACACACACACACACCTGCCCTGTGCCCTGGGGACTATGCCCAGTGGGTGCCCGGCCCCATGGTCTGCCCTGGGGTGGAGGGGTTACCAACACCCTGACCCGCCACCCACAGGGGCCCAATGGTCCCCAACCCCCCAACTCAGGCTCTGAGAATGGGCGTCTGTGACTCAGGACGCGGGACAATGTGAAAATCATAGCCTACAAAATACGCGTAGACCTGCTCTCACCACCTCCATGAACAGCATCTGGCTCGGACCAGCACAGGCCTCCCAGGCCTCCCTGCTTATGACTTTGCCTCTATAGTCTATCCTCCCCGCTGCCGTGGGAGGGATCCTGCCAGGACTTCGGTCCGATCACGACCCCCCACCTTTATCCACACTTCCAGGGCTCCCAACTCCCTCAGAGGAAAAGCCCTCCCCATCCAGCTCCCCCCCCCGCCCCCACCCAACCTCTCAGACCTGAGCATATTCAGTTTGCATTATCCTCCTGCGAGAAAAGCACCCTGATGATGATACAGGGTTTCCCAAAACGCAGCATACCCACCTCCAAAGACTATCTGGATCCTTCTCAGATGAATGCTGCTTATTCTCAGAGCAAAGAGTATTTGGTGCGTATCGGCCCAAAATAAAACTAGCCATACACTGATGAATAAAAAGCTCAAGTAAATAGGGGCGCCTGGGTGGCTCAGTCAGTTAAGCATCTGACTCATGATTTCAGCTCAGGGAGTGATCTCACGGAGCCCTGCTGTGAAACTCTGCACTGGGCATGGAGGCTGCTTAGGATTCTCTCTCTTCTTCTGCCCCTCCCCTGCTCGTGCTCTCTCTCTCTTTAAAGAAAGAAAGAAGGGGCGCCTGGGTAGCGCAGTCGGTTAAGCGTCCGACTTCAGCCATGTCACGATCTCGCGGTCCGAGAGTTCGAGCCCCGCGTCAGGCTCTGGGCTGATGGCTCAGAGCCTGGAGCCTGTTTCCGATTCTGTGTCTCCCTCTTCTCTGCCCCTCTCCTGTTCATGCTCTGTCTCTCTCTGTCCCAAAAATAAATAAACGTTGAAAAAAAAAATTTTTTTTTAAATGAAAGAAAGAAAGAAAGAAAGAAGAAAGAATATTCAAGTAAGTAGATTTAAAGGAAAAATTTAATTAACAGAAGAGATCGTATAAGGCAAATGATAACGGTCACGAAAATAGCTCGGGGATGCCCGAAGTTAGGGAAAGGCTGTTGCAGTAGAAAAACCCCAAGTCTGGGTGTCTGTGGGCTTGCAGGCACACCCTCCCTCTGCCACTTGCTGACCCCGTGACTTTGGGCACCCCGAATGGCCTCCTGGGCCTCCTGATCCTCGTGTGTGACATGAGGAGGTTATGAGGTCTCCGTGGTTCCTTGTCCTTCAAGTCCAAAGACAGAGGGCGTTTGTGTCATGAATTCCAAAGGCAGCACCTGGACCAGGCTACCCCACACCTCCGGCTGCGGAAGGGCCCTTTCCGTGCCTGGTCACAGCCCTCCCTGGGCCTAAGGACACCCCACAGGGCCGCCCCTACCTCTCTGTGTTGAGTTAGGCGTCTTGTCATGGCAGCCAAAGGGCCTTAATGGATAAAAGGGGCTCTAGACCCTCAAGTCTTCCTGGGCCTTTGTCCAGGATCCCCTCCCTCGACCTCCCACCTTGCCCACCTAGCCCAGGTCACCTGTCGGCTCCCCGCAAGCCATCTTTTGACCTCCCTTCTCTCATGCATGGCTCAGCTGCATGCTCACTGGGACAGGCACACCTGAGCCACTCTGCCCAGTGTGGCCCCACTTCCCCAGGGAGCCCACAGTGGTCTGGATGCTGTCATTGCACCCAGCACGGAGCTGGGGGGACCCGAGACTCCTCCTCCCATTGTTTACCGGGCGGGGGCGGGGGGGGGGGGCGCACACCACATGACCACGTGGTTCACTCAGCCCAGTGCGCTGCACCTTCCTGTGTTAACATCCCATCGCCCCCGCTGGCACGGACACTCTTCAGGTTTGCAGCAGACGGTCCGGTCATTTCCCACCACACAAATCACCATGGGACAGCTTTAATGATACATGTTGCATATTAAAGTACACATTTTATGTGTCGAGGGGTGAGCCTCAGAGCTCCCACCTTGCTGAACTTTGTTTTCCACATGAGAACATTCTAAAGAACGCCTTAGAGTATCCACCAACGTACTCTTTTACGTTTATTTTATTTTATTTTTGAGAGAGAGAGAGAGAGACAGGGCACAAGCTGGGGAGGTGTAGAGAGAGAGAGGGAGACACAGAATCCAAAGCAGGCTCCAGGCTCTGAGCTGTCGGCACAGAGCCTGACGCGGGGCTCAAACTCACGGACCGCGAGATCGTGACCTGAGCCGAAGTCGGTCGCTCAACCCACTGAGCCACCCAGGCGCCCCTCCACCAATGTAGTCTTAATTGTAAATCATAGTTAATAAATTCTAGTGTTCTGAGCACATCTTCGCAGGATCTATGCAGCATGACCTTGGATTTGTTCTTGACTCCTCCCTTTCACCTCATTTTCAACTGATCAACAAATCCAACCCGCTCTCCTTTCAAAATACATCCTCAACCCGACCTCTCCTCCCACCTCCGCAGTCCCACCCTGGACCTGGGGCCCTCATCTCTCCCCGGGATTGTGCGGAACCCCCTCACCGGCCCCCTGTCTCCATCTCGCCCGCTACAGGCCACATGGCACGTGGCAGCCACATGGACCCCTTCAAACCTTCGCGGGACCGCATCCCTCCCCAGTGGCTCCAGCCACCCCTGAGGCAAACCCAAGCTCCTCACCATGGCCCACAGGGCCCTGCTCTTGGTCCAGAATCTTCCTAACTTTCTGACTTTATCCCTGGTCTCGCTTCTCACGCTCACTCCTCTCAGGAGCACCTGCTCCCTTGCGCACATTCACACGCCCTCAGGTGCCCTCACTGGGACGTCCCCCAGATGTCCCTGTTCCCTGTGTCTTAGCTCAGCTGTGACTTCACAGAGTGGCTTTCTCTGATTGCCTGGGATGTCCCCCTCGCTCATTCACTCTCCTTCTATCCCACATGCCAATTACATTCCCGCTTGGCCACGCCGGTCCTCCGCCCTTCTCCACTTGCTCTGTGCCCCGGGACGCCGACCTCACGCAGGCTCCCTGTCCTCAGCTCCCCCTGGATTCCGCCCGGTGAGCACTGGACGGAAGTTGAGGACAGGATCAGAGAGAGCTGGGACGTGGATGTCTCGCCTCCTCCGTGCTGGGCTGTGGCAATCCTCAACACCCACACCTCCTGCCGGTCCTGCGGCCCCGGCTGCAGTCCAACCCGATGTCCAGGTACGCGGCTGTCCCTCCTCTTGCCCCACAGGTCCTGGACGGCTGGGACTCGTATTTATTTGTATCTTATCTGCCTCTCTTCTAAAACGCAAACTCCCTGAGGCAGAGACCTTGTCTGTTTTGTTTCCTGTTGAATCCCCAGAGAGCACAGTGCTGCTTGGCTCCTGGCAGGGGGCTTAATAAATACTTCCTGAACAAGAGAGAGACGTCCAGCCTGTGGTACTAGCTTCCAACGGTCCCCCCACCCCCACCCCCCGCTCCTGACACTCTGCTGTCCCCTCCCATATTTGGTGTGTATGACCAAGTGTCACTTCCGACATTAGGTGATTAAAGGCTTCAGCTTCTCTCCCTGTCTCTCTGTGTCTCTGTCTCTCCACCTGTCTCTCTCTGACGCCACGTGGCACAGAGGCCCGTGTGGTGAAGGAGTGAAGCCTCTGCCGACAGCCACGTGAGTGAGTCTTCTCCAACTCCTGCCAGACTTTGAAGACTGCAGCCCAGGGCACGACTTCCCCACAGCCTCCTGGAGATCCTGAGCCAGAAACCCCAGCTAGCTGCTCCCAGAATCCTGACCCTCAAAAACCGTGCGAGGTAGCAGATGTGTGTTGCTTGAAGCTACTAAACTTGGGGTGGTGTGGGAGTAGGTATTTGTTACACGGCAACAGGTGACCGATACATGGCCCTAACCTGGTTTACCTTCCTGTATCTCTGAACGTAGCCCTTGTGCCAAACCCGCCGAGCCTGTGATCAAGCACGTACCGCCTCCTGCAACAATCTGGAAACGTCCAGCCCACCTCCCCGCTGAGCCTGGCAAGACAAGATTCCATCTTCTGTCCCAGCCTCGGCCCCAGGCCTGACCCAGGAGGGGGGCGGGGCTTTTCAGAGCTTGATCCCAAGGTCACCTTGAGCTTTGCCCTTCCCCAGTCCCAACGCTGTTGCCCGTTGGCTTTCCTGCAGCTTTGAATACAAGGAGGCCAGAGACCCGGGGGAACAAAACAGACATTCGCATGAGTCGGCGTCTCTGGGGGTTTGGGATGCAATACAGTCCACCCCACGGCGGCGTTCTTCATATAGAACTTTGTCTTCACTTTGAAGTGAACAAACTTCTTGCTTTACCTGAGTTCTGCAGACTAAGAGGGTGTGTGCACTTCTCTCCTGGCATCACGTGTAACCAGGGGGCCACAGTAAGGAGGGAAAGGTCCCCTTCTTCCACGTTTGTTGCTGAGAAGGAAGTGGCTAAGCACCATTACTTCCAACTGCACGGCCCACGGCGGGCCCCACCATCCCTCACTGCCTGCCCCTCCCATCCCACCAAACGTAAACCCTCGGGCAATGACTTTTGATAAAAACATAGGGATCATCTTCGTTTCCGTGTTGTTGTTGTTTGTTTGTTTTTTTGTTCAAACAAGTATGGTTGGGTAGAATTTTTAGTAGGAGAAGAGAACACGGAGATTCGGCGAGCAAAGGGGTGCAGAGACAACAGAAGATACGGCTAGGGGTGGGGGAAGATGGGGAGCCGAGAACAGGGTCGAGGACAGGGACGGGGAGGGAACGAGGCCTCGGGGCGCGGGCCAAGGACAAGGAACCTCCGGTGGCCAACAGATTGAAGATTTGCTGGTGCAGGGAGACACATGAAGCAGTTTTCAAGGATGTGAGATCATTAAAGCAAGTTACCAGGGCTCCCAAGAGACAGTGGGAGTAATCTAATGAGAGAGGCCCCGACATTGCAAAACTCCAAATTAATTCTTTGCTCGGCTGTTCACAGGGGAGGAAGACAAAGCAGTTGCCTTCAGAAACCATAATGTATTTCCTTACTGGGGCAAAGTGCACCGGGGGCGGAGCAGGGAAGCTGGGACAATGGGGACTGGAGCTTACTTGCTCTTGTGGTGGGAGCTTCTCTGACACGTGAACTGTAGGGCCAGCTCAGACCTGTCCCTTGAGCCCTGATGACACCCTCCCGTGAGTCCTAGCCAGTTCGTGCCTTCCAGGAAGCAGCGCTCAGGCCACAGCGGCCATCCCGGGGTGTCGTGTGTGTCCTACGTCCGCACTGTTGGCCGCCTGGCCCTCTCGCTCACGAGAGCTGAGCTCCTGCCTGCTCCGGCCAACTTCCCGGGCGGCTTTTCCTCCGGTGGTTAAAACAAGTAAGTCCATCCCTTCCAGATTTCCTGCTCCACATTCCGTGGTTTGGAGTATTTGCTGCCCAGCTGGGTAGAATCAAGATGAAATTAAAACCTAAAAACACAGGGCACCTGGGTGGCTCAGGCGGTTGAGCGCCCAACTCTTGATTTTGGCTCAGGTCATGATCCCAGGGTCGTGGGATCGAACCCCGCAGCGGGCCCCGTGGTAGTGTGGAGCCTGTTTGAGACGAGATTCTCTCCCTCTCTCTCTGGCTCTCTCCCTCTGTCCCTCTCCCCCGCTCATGCTCTCTCTCTGAAATAATAAAAACAATAAGAAGCAATTAAAAAAATGTCTCCTTTCAGGAAATACAGTGTGTAAAACTGCACATTGAACACGGTTGAGCATCCGACTTCGGTTCAGGTTGTGATCTCACGGTTCGTGGGTTCGAGCCCCACGTCGGGCTCTGTGCCGACAGCTCGGAGCCGGGAGCCTGCTTCCGATTCTGTGTCTCCCTCTCTCTCTGCCCCTCCCCTCTCCAGAATAAATAAATGTAAAATAAAATAAAAATAAAAGTAAAAAGTTTTTAATATATTTTTACTCCCAGGGGGATTTGGACTGAGGAAGACAAAGACATTTTTTATAGGTGAGCCACCACCTGCCAGGGGCCCCCGGTCCCCTTTCTCTAGGGGATCCTCTCTGGCCCTCGCTTCTCCAAGCTCTAGTTCTGGGCTCACCTCCTGCCTTCAGCCACTTTGTCACATCCCAATTAGGGCAGCTGGACCGGCAGGGTCTTCCAAGGACCTGGCTGGGCTGGCGTCTCCCATGCCAGAGTTCCCCATGGAGTTCTCCTTGCTCCTTTCCATCATGCGAAATCCAGACAGCCTTGTCCCAACCACTCCAGACGGCGTACAAGCTCATCACGGGCCCTATCAGACCTCGGATGTCCTTGGTTGGGATGGGACTTTAAGGAGATGCCTCCGCCCTCTCAAGCTCTCATCCCCGGCCTGTGTATCCCAGAGGCAGGGCGGGGCTAGCACCCAAACCCTCTGGGATGGTTTAGAAAAGTTGAGGAAGTACTTAGAGCCCAGGCGGAGGAGGAGGTCAGCCCCTAGCTTCCCTGCCTCTAGCTGCTCGCCATGCTGGGGTCAGAGCCACCGCACCCAGCTCCCGGCGCACCGCTCTCCTGCACAAGAACCTTCCGGCTCCTGAAATGGAAAACTGCATTTCCTAACCTGCATTCCTACTTCCCTAGCTCCTCTGAAAACTCATCTTCTAGACGCTGACCGTGTGCGTTTTGGATTTGGGTCCTTATCCTTATTAGTCCCCTCTCCCTGCTTTGTCCTGGTTTATTTTGTTCCTCTTTCCCCCCTATTTTTATGATTTTTTAAAAAAAAATTTTATGTTTATTTATTTTTTTTGAGAGAGAGAGAGACAGAGTGCGAGCAGGGGAGGGGCAGAGAGAGAGGGAGACACAGAATCCGAAGCAGGCTCCCGGCTCCAAGCTGTCAGCACAGAGCCCGACGCGAGGCTCGAACCCACAGCAAGATCATGACCTGAGCCGAAGTCAGACACTTAACCGACTGAGCCACCCAGGCGCCCTCCCCGCCATTTTTAAAGAGCTAACTGCCTTTACCGGTACTCCTTCTTCTGGAATAATGCAGGCGTTTAGGACCACGCATTTTCTTCCAAACCCAGCTTAGCTGTGTCCCCGGTTCAGATACGAACTCTTCTCCCTTTTACCGTTTTCTACAAATCTCACTTTAGTTTTGATTTCTGCTTTGATCCGGAGTTATTTGGGAAAGGAAGCCTTCCAGTAGAATGCCCCTGTCTTAAGTACCCAGCCCAGCGAGCTTTGACCAACGTGTCCACCAGGGTAAGCATTGGTATAGCCAGGATACAGAGTATTTCCAGCGTGGATATTTCTTTATTATTTGTTTTAATGTCATTAGATTATGATCAGAGTATAGCCCGCAAAAATCTTTTGTTTTAATCCCGTGAGGGCTTCCTTTGTACGCTACCCCCCCCACAAAAAAACAGCACATAAAAAAAAAGAGTGATTTGTAAATTATATTTAAGCATCAAATAACTTCTGTGTGGTGTGCATTCACCTCCCTCACTCATCTCCACTCTGCTCCTAACATCGTCTAGTCCTCTTTCTATGAAGCCAAAATCATGCTGCAGTGCTGTGAGGCCTTGCTCTACACGCCCCAGCCCCCAGCCCTAGACCGTGGCCTCCCGGAAGGTCAGGGCCACTTTGTTTTCAATGCGACTCCATGTGGTAAAGATTCTCTATCAATACTCCCCACCTACAGCTGAATCCAGGAGGCCTGGCCTGTGCCCTAGAGAACCACCCGACTGGGTAGGTAATTTAGAGACCCCAGCCCTGTGCTTCAGGCCTCCTCTCTACAGTGGCTCAATTCGTCTTATAGTATTTCCATTGTTCTTTAGAGAGCCTGAATTATTAAGGGAAATCACTTCTAACACGACCCTATTGACTGAAATAAGTAAATCATTGAAATCATCACATCTTTCGCGTTTCAGGGAAGGGGCTGAGAGACGGGGAGTCAATGGATTCGATCCGAGCAGCAGCGGCAGGTGGGTGGAGAGGGTCCCTGGCCCCGGGGAGCAGGGCGGTTCTCAGGGCTGGCGAGGCTTCAGAAATCCAATCCCGGGCACCTCACAGGGGACAGGTGGGGCTGTCGCTGACCGTCGCTGCACCCCTTTCCCTGAGCTGGCTCCGGGGTGCCTGCCTAGAGACTGGCATGTGGGTTCAGCAGATGGAGACTCAAAGTCTCCACTTATCCCTCAAGCTCAGCCTCAGAAGGATGCATTGGGCATCTGCTGGGGAGGAGCGTCTGGGGGTTCAGAGGGAGGGGGCAGGTGACACAATGGAACAGGCCCCTGGGTCACATGCTGTCCCATCTGGCTCGGCTGTCTTCTATCCCTTCTCTCCCAGGGCCATGTGGACTTCAACGGCACCCACCTGACCCCTCCACCCCCGGCTGTGTCACCCTCATAGTGTCTCCCCGTTGTCACCCTTGGAATTCCTGACCGTGGCCTCAGACCCCTTCCTGCCCACCTCCAGCCTCCTCTGCCCTCTCTCCACACTGCTCATCCAGCCTCCTCTCTTCTCGGGCCTGGGCGATGCTGCTGTCCCCCTCCCCACACCCCCCGAAGGCTCCTCTCCCACGCTGCCCAGCCCCTCCTCCCTACCAGGGCCTCCCAAATGGCAAACATGAGGTGACGACAGGGCCGATGGATGTGGTGTCCGGTGACACTGAATCCTCCACTGATTCCTCTCCACTTCTTCCGATTCCCTCGAAGACAACCTCGAGATTTGCTGCTAATCTGCCCTTAGCCCCTCTCTGGGCCTGGCTCCTCATCCTCTGCAACAAAGAAGGAACAGGCCTTGGGCTCACAGCAGAGTGCAGCCCCTCTGTCCAGGCTCGTTGTGTTTATTTCTATGGTTACTATCCTTTTTCCCACAAGAGCCGCTGACATAGTTTTCTTTCAAGTGACAGTTTTTTGGTGAAAACAAAAATAGATTTATTTAAAGAAAAATATTAAATAAAGGAGCATCCTGCTGATGTATGAATGTGGGGAAAACAGAGCTAATAGCCAGCGGGTAACTAAAATTAGGTAAACGGTTGGGAAGGGGGGGCGTTGGTGAAACGGGTAAAGGGAGTCAAAACGTACAAACTTCCAGCTGTAGAACTTGAAAATTCTCATCACGAGAGAAAAAAACCCACTTGTTGTAACTATGCGTGCTGGTGGATGTTAACTAGGCTTTTTGTGGTGATTATTTCGCAATGTACACATGCATCAAATCATTACGTTGGAACCAAAAGCTAATATGATATTACATTTCAATTAAGAAAACAGGGAAAACAGTGCGCAACGGTCAGGAGCTTGGGCTGGGATGAGACGGCATTCCGCAGACCCCACCCCCCACCCCACTCCCACCCCCCGGCCCAATCAAGTCCCTTCTCCTGCCCCATCCTCAGTTTTCTCCTCTGTAAAATGGGAAAACAGTCCCCACCTCATGGGGCCCTCGTGCAGAGAAGTGAGCTCACTCGGGAAAGGCCCAGGCTCAATGCTGGCGTAGAGCGGACAGCCGGGGAGTGGCCGTGATCATCCTGGCGAGTGTCGCCGGGACAAAACACCTGTCACCAGCGGGGATGAGAGAGAGGAGCTTCCGTAGTGCAGGAAATGATCTCGAAAAGCTGCTCGGGTGTGCCCGTGTGGTCCCAAGGCTGGAAGAAGGCCACACAGCAGGCGCTGGGGAGCTATACGCGCATGGTGGGCAGCAGTTTGGGGGGGAGGAGGGAGAAGGGGCTTCGGGGGCGCTAGGCTGCACCTCCTGACGCTGGAGTTGGCAGACGTGGCCAGGGGACCGGGGCATCCACAAAATCACCCAGTCGCCTGCGTGTGTGCCCCCGCGGGGTCACCAGGAAAACGTGCCCATCCCAGTGGCCTGCGGCGTGGAATCTGGGGGAGGAGGGACAAGGAGGAGTCCGAGCCCCGCGCACCTGCGGGACTCCTGCAGGAGCCAGAAGCACGTGACAGGTGCGGAGAGGACTCCGCTGGCAGAGGCGGGGGTGGGGACAGAGGGGCCGCGCAGATGTCAGCCCCGAATCGCGGAGACCCCCGGGGACGGCCTCGGACTTACTTCCCACGGATGCGGGGCCCGAGCCGGCCGCCAGCCCCCAGCCCGACCTCCTTGGAGATGCTCTGGGCCCCGCCAGCCCGTGAGCTCCAGGCTAACGTCCTGGGAAAACAGCAGGCGCCCCTCGAAGTGCGGCCCCGGGCCCAGGACAAACGGGAGAGTGTTTCTCTCCTTCCGTGAGTTTCCACAGCCAGGGGGCAGAGACAGCGCTGTCCATCCCCCACCTGTCCGCTATGTTCCTCGAGCTTGACTGTCCCTGTCACCATCACTGGTGGGACACTGTCCCCCCCTTCCCCCCCCCCCCCACATACCGCAGAAGCTAATCGATTATTGGGAACTCTGGATGGAGTCAAGGTTTATCTCGTTAAAGAAGTCCTCCCTTCGGTTCTCACTTCTTCCTCAGTCAGGGCCTGAGGCAGCTCTTTCTGGAAACTTCCACTTGCCTGAGCCACTAAGCCCCTTTTTGCCTTGACCTGTGGGTTTTCTTTGTAATTTGGCAATTGAAAACATTTCTAATTCGTAGAAACCGGAGGAGGCAGGCGGGCACAGTTACCTATCAACTGTACAACTAAGGAAACGGAGGTCCTCCCACCACCTAACCCTGCATTCTCGTTCTCTCCCAGCCAATGGAAAGAGAAAGAGAGGCGGTGCTCACACCCCAGTGGCCACCTTAGGGTCACAAGGCAAACGTGGTCTTTCTTCCAGGCAGCCGACTTCCCTGCTATGGTGAGGGACACGGAGGGGGACCGTGGGGAGGGCCCCGCGGTCTGTGCCACAGCTCGCCAAGCCCGTCCCATCCCCCGACGGGGCAGCCGTGAGTGGGGGACAGATGTCCTGCAAAGCCGACACCGGCGTGACAGGCCCTCTTTATCCCCCTGGCCAGGTGGTCCCAGTGGGACGACAGCGCTTACATCGGGCGTTGGATCGAGCCTTCTGCAAACGGACCGGCCAGGAGGAGCGAGGCAGGGAGCGCTGACGGGGAACATTACCCACAGGGGCCTTTGCCGCCTTCCTGGGACTCCCGGGAACCCCGGGGCCTTCCCGGGTGCAGCCGGCCCCTCCCCAGGCCAGACGCCGGAGACAGGTGCCGAGGTGAGGGCGCCCTCCCCCCCCCCCCCCCCCCCCGGGCTGTCACCTGCATCGGGTTCGAAACTCCACCCTTTCAGCAAGAGGCTAATTACAGCTCCCGAGTGAATGCGTGGTCTCCGGGCCCAGCAGTCTGTCACCTGCTAAAAATAGGCTGCCTTGTGTTCTCGCCTCCACAGGTGCAGCTGAGTTTGGGGAAATATTGCCGTTTTCGGCACCGGTGCCAGGGGGAGGCGGCTGACGACTCACCTCTCAAGAAGCAGGACCGGACCCAGGATCGCCCCTGCCCCTGGCCCACCCTGCCCCTGTGTGCAAGGACCCCTCAGACCATCACATGCGAATCGGCCCCAGGGCCAGGAAGATCTCGGCCCAGGACGTGAGCTTCCGAGGGGCTGACCCGGGCTGGGTGACCTCACAGATGGGGGGCAGGAGGCGCCCACCGCTGTAAGTTCCCCGGGACTAGGGAGGACCCAGCTCTCCCGCGAGCTCTGTGTCCAGGTGACGGGCATGCAGGGCAACCCAGGGCAGCAGGGTTCGCCGTGCCGTCCAGACGCGCCGTGCAGCCCGTAACGCCCAAACGACAGGATTCCGTTCGGCAAAGGGCACCCAACCGTAGGCCTCGCGCGCTGTGAGCCTGCGTCTGATTGCCTGATCCCCGGAAGTTGCGTCTCACGCACGGATGGAATCGCTGCCGAGCTCCTCGGGTCCCTGGCGTGCGTTTCTGGTGAGCAGGTCGGGGACAAGCCTCGGATGGCTGCTCCGGCCCGGCCGCGGGCGGGTCTGGCTGCACAGAACAGAGCAGAACGTCTGGCTCACGTTCAGCTGCAACCCGGCCTCCCGGGAAGGGCCACCTCTGCTACAGTCTCTGGTCTTGTGGGCTCGTGTGAGCGAGGAGAAATGTCTCCACCCAGGAATCACGGCTCAAAGCCCCTCACCTTCCCGCTGCGGGTGGATCCCCACGTGTCACGTGAAGCTGAGCGCGGTCCTTCTCGGGTCGCAAGGCCACAGATCTGTCCGTTCTCGCCTGGAGACGGACGCCCGGGCCCCACACCTGCCGATACGCCAGCCCTTTTCCCAGGCTCTTGGGAACTCGGGTGTTTGCTCGTCTTAGCCGGGGCGGTGGGTCCGAGTCTGAGCAGAGGGCGGGAGGTCACAGGGGGAAGGATGGCGTCTGGAAAGGGGACAAACGGTCTTCCTGTTGCACTTTGGAGGCCGGATGTCGGAACGCCAAGACATTTCACCTAAGAAGGTCACAGAGTGAACCCGCTCGTGTGCGACTCCCCGTGCAGGTGGACGGGACATCCCAGGGGAGTTCCTGAGAGCACAGTCCCGGAGGCAGATCGTCTGTGCTCAGGCCGCAGCCCGCAGCTCACCCGCTGTGTGACCTCGGCAAGTTGTCTACCCTCTCCCTGCCTCCGTTTCCTCATCTGTAAACGAGGATAATGACAGTGCCTGGTGCATAGGACCGTCGGATAGAGTAAAGCCGAGAGTATCAGGAAGGCGCTCAGCAGCGTCCGCCCACAGGACGCGAGGGTTTGAATCGTCGTCGTCGTCAGGAGTGCGTTTGACGACACACCGATGACCTTCGTCTCGGGCCTCGTCGGCTCCACGTGTGTTCCTGTTGGGATCAGTCTCCTGGGCCAGACGCCTCCCTGCAGAACCGCAGCCTGAGAAGGATGCTCTGTGGCCACCGCCTCATCGCCACCAACGGCCGGCCATGTCCCCGAGCCAGGCAGGCGCTAGCCCGCGTCCCTCAGACGGGCCGTGCTCTGCGCTTTGCGGAGCACATGCCTCCTCGAGCAACCCTTCCTGGCCCGGCACCTCTCTGGTCAAGCCCTCTAGCGCCCCTCTCGGGGGGACGGGTGGGTCAGACCCTGCTCTTCTCAGGCCCCGGCTCCGCCCACGCTGCCCCTCACACCCACCGCCCTGCCCAACACTGCCGTGTCCCCCATCCCTCAGACGTGTCCCGCCCCAGGTGCCTCTGCCAGGAGTGACCGTCCCTGAATAGGCCTGGCCCCGGCTGCCTCCTCCTCATCAGACAAGGCAGATCAAGTGGCCCCTCCTTGAAAAGCCTCCCAGCCCCCCAGTCCAAAGTCACCAGCCACCCCCTCGCATGTGTCATGGGTCCAAGAGAGCTGCTGAAACTCCAGCCATTACATTGACATTCCACTGGCAAGAAGGCACAAAAGACAAAGAAGGGAATGCCCCCTCCCTTTAAGGACATGTCCCCGAAGTTGGCCACGATACTTCCCCTTCCTTCACGTTGCCCAGGACTAAGTCACAGTGCCTAGTTGCAAGGGAAGCTGGGAAACATAGTCCTCACTCTGGGTGACAATACACACAGCTGATAATCAGCAGTGGGGGACACTAAGCTTACGGAAGACCACTAGCACTTCCTGCCATGGCTGTTTACTGGCTATTTGACCCCGGGTGAATTATTGGGACTCTTTTCTTCACATCTATAAAATAAAATCCAAACTTACAAGCTCTGGCTCCTGTCCGTCTTTCCAGTCGCAGTTCCGCCCACTCTCCAACCGACTACTCGCTTCGTTCCTACAGCACTGGGCTCCTTTCTGTGTCTCAAGTGTGCCAAACCCATCCCTGCCACAGGGCCTTTGCACCTGCTGCTCCCTAAGCCTGGAACGGTCTTCGGATCATTTTTTTTTCATTGCAGGAAAATAAACATCGCTTACATTTATCACTTTCAAGTGTACAATTCAGCAGCATTAGCACTTTCACAGCATGATGTTATCTTCGTCACCAGTCCTCAACAGGACGCCTTTCACCTTGCAAAACCAAACCTCTGTCCCCATCGAACAAGCTCTCCCGCTCCCCTTTCCCTCTTCCCCCGACCATTCTGCTTTCTGTGCCTATGAATTTGGCTGCTTTAAGCACCCCACCTAAGTGGGATCAAACAGTATTTGTTCTTTGGTGACAGGTGTATTTCGCTTAGCATCATGTTCTCAAGATTCGTCCACGTGATGGCATGTATCAGATTTTCCTTTCTTTTTAAGGCTCGGTAATGTTCTGTTGTACGGATGAGCCACGTTTTTGTTTATGCATTCATTCACCTCCCACTAGTTTCTGCTTGCTGTATTCCTTCCTTCAGGTCTCAACTTTTTACAGACAGCCATCCCTAATGAGAGCAGCCCCCTGTCCCTCACTGTCACATCAGCCCCCTGTCCCTCACTGTCACATGTTATCTTCTGCTACTGAGTACGGTCTGAAATGACATCACATATTGGCTTCATCACCCATTTTCTGTCCCTGCCTCCTAGATGTGGCCTCTCTGTGTACGGGGACCCTGTCCTTGCAAACCCAATGCCTAGGAGAGAGTCTGGTACATAGAAATTCCTTAATGAATGTTTATTTTGTGGGGCACCTGGGTGGCTCAGTCAGTTAAGCGTCCGACTTCGGCTCAGGTCATGATCTCACAGCTTGTGAGTTTGAGCCCCGCGTCGGGCTCTGTGCTGACAGCTCAGAGCCTGGAGCCTGCTTCGGATCCTGTGTCTCCTTCTCTGTCTCTGCCCCTCCCCCACTTGTGCTCTGTCTGTCTCAAAAATAAATAAAATGTAAAAAAAATAATAAATAAATAAATGTTTATTGAATAAAGGTATCAAAGATGGGACTGAGGTGCAAACAGATGTAACCTCCCAGGCCCCTCCCAGACATGCTTCTTTCTTTCTAGAGCTTTCTTCTCTGCTTGCTCGTGAAAGACCTTCATCCAGCCAGGCTGGTTCCGTGCTGTCTTCTGCAAGCGTTCGAAGTGTCTGGACTCGGTCGTCTGAGAGAGGATGCGTCAGAGTGGCCCAGGATCGGGGAGGGGGAGGGGCACGCCTTTAGCATCGGGGACGTTCGTAATAACAGCACCGTCCTATTTCAAACCTGCTTTACCGCCTCCGGGGAATTCATAATCCATTGCCCCCAAGGAGAAAGAGAAACACTAGCCAGAAAGAGAGGGAGGAGAGAGGAAGGAAGATTTAAGAATGAACATTTTCCAGGACTGAGTGAGAACACGTGTTCTCTCTGGTCTCAAGATCATAGAGGGTGGATACGCCGAGAAGAGAAACACTTAAGAAAGACTATGCTTTTCCTGAAGATCAGCCCACAGCAGAGCGTCGGGGAATCCGTAGTAACGGAGGCTTCGGGATATATTTTGTTTTTAATTAAGAAGCAGAAGGAGAAAAGGCAGCCGGGCCCGAGCCCAGAGCTTTGGAACGTCCATCTGTGCCTGGCAGCTGGCGGAGTGGGTGCATCTCAGGGGCGAGGCCACCATCCCTCCCCGCGGCCCCTTCTGCGCCCGGTTTAAGGACAATCAACCTTTCGTGGCCTGTCCCTTGGGAGGGATTGGAAGGAAAGCTGCCATTGGAGGCTAAATCTCAAAGCGTTCCTGCAGAAATCTCTCCTCCTACACCTGAAGCCCTGATTCCGGGGCGGCCTCTCGACCCGATTCGTCTGTGACCCCGATTGGCAACCCGCTGACGACAGTGTCTGGGGCCCTGAGAGCTCCTGTGCGTCACCTCGCTTACCCCTCTCCTGGACGCGGTCTCACGGCCCGATCAGGAGCCACATGTCCCAGAGGAGCAGGGTCGGGTGGGACAGGGGTCCACACTCCCTGGGGCCCGTGACCGAGGGCCGCACAGCCGGTGTCCAGGCTGCACCGCTGGCCGCTGGCCGCCCACTGACTGTGCCCTCGCTGGTGGAGGAGGGGCAGCGGTGACAGCCCCAGCCGCTGACATCGCTCTTCCCTGAAAAAAGTCCCACTCCTCCAAGGCAGTGAAGCCGGGGCAGTGGGATTGAGCAAGACTTTTTTTTTTAATTTTTTTTTTTAACATTTATTTATTTTTGAGACAGAGAGAGACAGAGCATGAACGGGGGAGGGGCAGAGAGAAAGAGGGAGACACAGAATCGGAAGCAGGTTCCAGGCTCTGAGCCATCAGCCCAGAGCCGGACGCGGGGCTCGAACTCACGGACCGTGAGATCGTGACCTGAGCTGAAGTCGGACGCTTAACCGACTGAGCCACCCAGGCGCCCCGAGCAAGACTTTTCTGAGGGACTTGGAATGTGGCTGAACTCCCGAAGCTGGAGGCGTTGGAACCGAGTCATTCTAAAGAGAGTGCCAGAAGGATCCGCGAGCTGACGACCGCCAACCCCACCTGAGAGGAGAGGGACGTTTGGAAGCAGAACCTGGGAGGGAATTCACAACAGGAGACGATCAGATTGGTTGTGAGACTGGGTGTTGATAATATCCTGGAGTGGACTCTGCTTCCTGGGTGATGCACCTGTTCTTGGAGCTGAGCGAGTCTGAGCAGCTTCAGGATGCACCCAAGTTGTCAACCAGGGGAGGGAGGAAGGGACCACGGAGTCCTCGTCAGCTTGGGCTGCTGGAACGAATCTTTTCTCACAGCTCTGGAGGCTGGGAAGTCCAAGGTCAAAGTGCTGGCCAATACAACCCCTGGCGAGAACCTGCCTCCTGTCTTGCAGGCAGTCACCTCCTCTCTGTGTCCTCACACTGCAGAGCAGAGAACGTGGAAGCTTGTTCTCTTCTCCTCGGGGTCTCTTCTTTTTATTTTATTTTATTTTTTTAACATGTATTTATTTTTGAGAGACAGAGAGAGCATGAGCAGGGGAGGAACAGAGACAGAGGGAGACACAGAATCGGAAGCAGGCTCCAGGCTCTGAGCTGTCAGCACAGATCCCGACGCGGGGCTCAAACCCACAAACTGTGAGATCATGACCTGAGCCGAAGTCAGATGCTCAACCGACTGAGCCACCCAGGCACCCCCGGGGTCTCTTCTTATAAGGGCACTAATCCCATCCTGGGGGCTCCACCCTCGTGGTTTAATTGCCTCCCAAAGCGTCACCCCCAAACACCATCACACTGAGATCAGGACTTCAGCATCTGGGTTTGGGAGACACAAACTTACAGTCCATAACACGCACGTACTTAAAGCCAGAGCCACTCACAGCCAGAGCCCTGTGTCCAGGACCCAAGCAGCGTGGGGGCGGGAAGAAAGTAAGCCTGAGACGATGTCAGGTAGGTCAGGACTGGAGTCCGCCCTTTCCCTTGACGCCCCGTCTGTGGGATCCTCAGCACATTATTCTCCCTCCTGGAGCCTCAGTTTTCCCCATCTCTGAAGTGGGAATCATCTTACGTGCACTGACCTCCAAGGGCTGCTCTAAAACCCAAGAGGAGCCCTCTTATCCAAAACAATCGGAACTGGCCATGGGTCCATTAATAAGACTACACTGGCTCAACTGAGGAATTAAAAAAAAAATTACGGTCACATCCTTACACGAGTTAACAGAAACACGTAAGTGTCCATTGATTGGAGAAGATTTTTATGACAGAGACAAGACCTTTTTTTTAATGTGAGTCTGTTACTGGATTCTCTCATTGTCTCCTTCCTTTCGTATAATCATACAATGTTCAGTTTTGATTTATTTCACACGGAATGCTGGCTTGCACAGCGATCTGAGGGCAGAATCTTCCAGAATCCTAGCCAGCAGAAATAACGGAAATCCGACGTGAACCACACATGTAATTTTGAAGTTTTTATTTTTGTAACTTTATTTATTTTGAGAGAGAGAGAGAGAGAGAGAGAGAGAGAGAGCACGAGCGGGGGAGGAGCAGAGAGAGAGGAAGAGAGAGAATCCCAAGCAAGCTCCAAGCTATCAGCGCCAGGACCCAACATGGAGCTCGATCCTGCGAACCGCGAGATGATGGCCTGAGCCAAAATCAAGAATCAGCTGCTTAACTGACTGATCCACCCAGCCGCCCCAGTTTGGAAGGTTTTAGTAGCTACGTTAGGGAAGAAAACTAAAAAAGAAACAGATGACATTAATTTAAACAGTATCTCTGATTTCACTAAACGTATCTGAGATATCACGTCAACACATAATAAATATTAAAATTCAGATAGTCTGCCTTTTTTTCATATAAATCGTCAAAATCTGGTGTGTATGATAGACTCACAATGCATCTCTAGGTTTATCAGAAACACTCGATCTTCATTTAGATTTCGGGGCATTTACGGTTCAAAGATTCATATAAACAACTGGCCCCAAATGTGTTTTAAAGTCTTTCAATAACTGAATCACGTGTCTGTCTTTAATAAATTAATCAACCGTATACACCGTCAAAAAGTCAGTCTCTTGGTCCCACCAGCCACATTTCAAGCGCTCAGTAGTCACGTGCATGGCCAGCAGCTACTATTGGGGGTGGGGGGTTGGGCAGTGCCCTTCTGGATATTTTCTCCAACCTCTTTTTCCACTTTTTGCTCTTCTCACATATTTGTAAATAATTCACACCTGGAGGAAACAGGTTTGGGAACAAAACCGGTGACTTTCAGTAAAGAGGCATTTCAGAGAGGAGCCGACGGTCCCAGGCTGTAGGTTTCGCTACGTGTTCACGCTTCAGATAGTCAGCTGAGTCGGATGAGGGGCTTTGGGTGGGAGAGATCCTACTCTGGATTGAACGCCCTAAGTGCAACGAACAGATTGTGAAAAGTGCTCATCGCTACCTCCCACCTTTATTATTATTATTAAATTGAGGTGGTGGTTGTCGTTGTCTTTGCTAGTCTAAAAGCCCACCGACCCGCCTGTGCCCCGCTCAGATGGCTGCCTAACCAATTTCCCTTCCCACGTTCCTCTTTCCAGACAAAGCTCAACTTTGCCCTGGGGTCCAACCGGGCCCCGTGCAGCCCCTTGGCTCAAGGGGACACTGCCCCGAGCCCCGCTTCCAGGGTCAGCCTGATTAGTCGGTGGTTATGAGTGAATTGCAATCCCCCGGAGGTCGTTAGTGGTCCGGAGTGGGCACGTGGGCTGAGCTGGCCCGCTGTATGGGAGGGAGAGCGTACATCACTCCCCAAGGTTTCTTTCCCAGTGCCACCGGGACCAGGAGACATGTGGCCCCCGTTGCTGATGGCGGCTATCTTGTGGCCAAGAGAGGAACTGACAACAGCAGATGGCCAAACAGAGAAGCTGGTGGTGGTGTATCACCGCTGAATCAAGCCATTCTCAAGTCTACCTAACCAGTGGATGCTGTCGTGGGAAATAACAAATTTGCTTATGGCGTCGGCCACATTTGTTAGGAGTTTCATCACATGCCAGCGAAAGCAAGCCGACTGACACGCCATCCCTTCCCAAAGCCGTCGCTGGCCCCCCAGCACCCAGCAACCTCTCCCTTCTCGGAACCTCGGAACTTTCTCACCTCGCTAACCCACTGCTCCCCGCGTGCTAATTTAGGTCCCTGTTCACGGCCCCCCGCCAGCCAGGTGCCTGCTGAGAACGAAACCTGACCCACTTCTCCTCTCCTTAGCCCTTAGTGCCCCTAGCAGGTGCTTTGTGGATTTCATTGCCCTCAGAAGGTCCTGTGCCCTTAGTAGGTGCTTTGTAGATTTCATTGCCTAAACAAATGTATATTTTCATTCCAGTTGCTTTAGAAAGCCAGAGAGCTGGGTGAAACCGCTGTCTTGTTTTTCGTTTTTAAGAAACTCATCAGTGAGACGTAAACTGCTCTGTTAGACGACACTGCAGCACTTCGATGCCAGTAAAGACAGGTTTTAAGATGTTTTATTTTATTGGGACAAACTACACGTCCATAAAAGCCCCATCCGTCTTTTTCCCAGTTGATGGTATTTGAAGACTCAGTAATTTCCTTCCCGCAATTGATATCCCTCTTTAACATTCAAAATCCCTTTAACAGATGTGGTACTTTCCGACAAACCCATCTGGACAGGTGGCTGCCACAGTAAATCTCCTTCGTGGGCCTGGGGCACTCTGGGTGCTGATGGAATGTTCATCCATTCATCCTTTAACTGCGGGACTCCTCATCCTTCGGGGGAATGAACCCCAGCCATTAGAACAAAATGCAGGCTGAGTCTTTAAAAGAAAATGTCAAAACTGCCCTGGAAACTTCACAGATGGAATTTTAGGAAGGACGTGGCCGTTCGTAATTAAGTCAATTCGTGTTGGCTTCATCTGTAACTCTGGCCAGAATTCGATCACCTCCCCACCTCCTCCATGAATGGTCTGAGCATCCACCATCTCCAGGTGGACTATTGCAGCTGCCTCCTCACTGGTCTCCTGCCCTGACTCTTGTTCACCCTCCACAGGGAGCCCGAGGAATCCTTTCAAATATCAAGGCAAAATCTACAAAGTCCTCTGGGCAAGTCTCAAGTCACATCCCATGTCTCTCAGAACGTGACCAAAATTTCTCTTCCGTGCCCTATAAGCCCTTACCTAAGAAGTCTGGCTTCTCCCCCTTGCCCGCTCCACTCTAACCTTTCTAGAACATGCTCCCACCGCAGGGCCTTTGCACATGCTGTTTCCACTATCTGGAACATGTTTCCTCCAGATATGCACATGGAAGGTTCCTCTAATTCCTCTCGCATTGGCCCAAATGGTACAGCACAGACAGGACTTTCAGCAACCCCAACCTAACGTAGCTCCCCAGAAGTCTCTATCCCAATACTTTGCCTGATTTTTGAACATCTTTCATACCATATAACAGCTGTGTACACATACATATGTGTGCATGTGTGTGTGCATACATGTGTTTCCATTTACGTATCTGTGTGCACACACACACATGTGCATGTCTCTGTGACTGCACGTGGGGGGTGGGCCTTAATGTTCACTGCCCCCTCCCCCTCCACTGGAAGGTCAGCTCCATGAGAACCGGGCCTCGGTCTGTTCCACTCACAGCGGTAGCCTCAGTGCCTGAAGTGGCGCCCGGCCCCCGGGAGTTGCTCCGTGAGGAGCCGGTGAATGAACGAATTGAACGAGTGAACGACGCCCTGTCCCGAGCACCGCCTCAAAGGAGAACTCAGGGAGATGAACGGAAGCTGGCCTGGCCCAGGGCGCCCGAAACCAGGGGCTGGACGCCTCGTGCAGTGACCCTCAGGACGAGCCTCCAAGACCCCGAGTTCCACCAGGGTCTGTGTCGCTCCACACAAAGGACCTCTGCGCGGTGATCTGACCACAGGGACCACCCAGAGCCAGAGCCAGGCTTGGCCCGAGTGCACGTCCCCAGAACGAGCCTGGGATCGCCGGGTGTGCCGTCCCCAGTGACCCAGTGCCTGGATGGTCACCACGGGCAGCCCATCGGGACGAGCCGGACGGTTGGGCAGGCGGAGCTTGACGAGGCCGAGCTCGCAGCCCGGGCCACCCCCGCTCCAGGTGGGGAAACGCAGGCGACGGGGAGACGAGGACGGCCACGGGCACCCGGGGCGCTGGGGCAGAGCCGGCCAAGACCAGCTTCCTCCCAGGCCAGGGCGCCTCCCTGATGGAAGCTTCTGGGAGCCTTGGCCCTGATCCCTTCTCTCACCACTCCTCGTGAGTCAGTAGGGCAGGATTACCAGGGCCCAGCTTGGCAAATGAGGAAACTGAGGCACAGCCAAGGTAAGTGACTCACCGTCTTTCAAAGGGCTCATTACCATGGGCCGATGGCCAGGTGGTTACCGTGTGGGCCTGAGCCTGCAGGCTGGGCTGGGTCCTGGCTGGGCCGCTTCCGAGCTGAGAAATTGCTAACCCTTGCGTGCCTCCATTTTTCCATCCGTAAATTGGGTAATATGCGTAATTGACCCATAGCCTTTTATCAGCATGATGAAACCAGGCATCACGGGGAGGAGCCCGACTCGGGAACGCGATGGCTGGTCAACCCACCGGCCCTTCCACTCGCTGCCTCCAGGACCCTGGGTGAGTCACCAACCGTCTGTCTGCAAATCGAAACAAGGACGGTGTCTCCCCTTGAGGTTCTTGTGAGGATTGGGAGGTTTATTGATTAAATGCCTTAAAATGTTTTTTGTTTTGGTAAAACAAGCACAAGTATTTGTTAAATAAAAATACAAACAGGGGCGCCCGGGTGGCTCAGTTGGTTAAGCATCCGACTCTAGATTTCAGATCTCGAGGTTTCAGATCTCATGATCTCATGATCTCGCGGTTCGTGAGCTCAAGCCCTGCATCAGGCTCCGTGCTGGCAGTGTGGAGCCTGCCTGGGGTCCTCTCTCCTCTGTCTCTCTGCTCCTCCCCAGTTCTCTCTCTCTCTCAAAGTAAGTAATAAACATTAAAAAAACTACCAACATAAAATACAGGTGAAGTGCTCAGACCACCATCTCTCACACACACACACACACACACACACGGCCTCAGCTCTGGAGGGAGGGTCTGCAGACTCTGCCCCTGCCCCCACCCCCCAGACCCGCCGGCCACCATGCCCAGCTCGGGAGCAGCCCAGGGAATGTGCTGGGCCTCACTCCTCCGCTGGCAGGACAAGAGAGATTAGAGGAGGTCTAGGTGCATTTTCCTCCTCCCCACCCGCTCCTCCCTCCACAGCCACACGGCCACCCCCAGAGCCTCCTGCTCAGGCCTCTGGTGGTTCCCCAAACCCGACCCAGAGATGGGCGCCTGGCACCCCCAGCCACCAGCACAGACTATCTCCGGTGTGACGCAGAGTGGGGGACCGGAGCCCCGCAGGCTCCATGTGGCCACAGACGGGGCCGGCTAAGAGAGGACGAGGCCTCACCCTCTGCCGAGTGGGCCCCTAGTCCCACCCTGGTTATCCTTCCCTGGGCTGAGCATCCTGGTTGTCCTATCGCCCGAGGAGGCCCTGGGGACACGCAGGAGGGAGCCACGGTCATTCCTCCCGTCTTACACGGGCTCTCACCGCTAAGCCCTATTAGCACAAACCGAGACTTTCCTATTGGAAGGAAAGGAAAATTCAAAAGGATGGGCTTTCAAATCGTGTGTCTCTATGTTCTGTCCTGAGGGTCTGAGTCATTTAATGAGTGTCATTCGTCATCCCCCACACTGGGGAGCAGGCGCTGACCATGCCCTGCACAGAGCCCTGGAACCCAATGCACCACCAGTATCTGTCTCTCTTTGCCTGAGAGCTTTTGGACACACCCTCAGCAGACCACTTTGCCCGCATGGGGCTGGCAGAAAGTGCCAGAGAATTAACACCCCCTGCAGTAGCCCCCAAAGAATGACTTGTCAGAGTTGGTGTCCCTGGCTCCGGGGGCAGCCTGTCCACACTTAACTGGCTCCGCCTCCCAGACTTTCTCCGTGGGGGTGAACTCCAGCTGTCCTCTGAACCAGCAGGCTTAATAACACATCCCGAATGCCTCTCCTTCCTTCCCACTCTCACTTCCTGCTCCCAGCCAGTGTTTCCTGGAATCACCTCCCAAATAAATCACTTGCTCCCCAATTCTTGTCCCAGAGTCTCCACCTGGGACAGCCCCGTCTAAGGCACTGAGCATCAGTCATATTCGTCCCACCTCCAGCCCCCAGCATCAGACCCCAAATCCGAGAGACTCAATCAGCTCGCTCTTACAAATAGACGAGAAATCAACTCAGGAGAAGCCTGCATGGCAATTTACTCCAGGAGGGGCTGGATTTTTCCATGAAATATTTTCGTATGGTATCGATTACTGCAAGGGAAGCTCGCATGGAATCAATCAGACCTGCAGTCAGAAAAACTCGCTGTGGCTCTACCCTGAAGCCCGGACCTGGGTGGCGCGGGGGCATGTGCACAGGGAACCCCGTCGGGCCCCGCTGCTGTCACCGGAGGCGATACTGGAAGAGGTTGGACGGGGTGGCTGCCCTTGGCTGGCATTCAAGAAGGGCGATCACCAGGAATTTGCAATGGATTTGGCTGGCTGAGGAGGCTAAGAGGCTGCCCTCTGACTTAACAATGGACGGAGGCGTCAGGCACCCCAAAGACAAACACGGCAGGAGGAGCAGGTTTGGGGAGGGAGGTCACGAGTTCACACTCTGGCGGCTCATTGAACTTGGAGCTGCCTTCAAAAGATCCAGGTGACCATGTCAAGAGGTCCGTGGGGGCGTATGGGGCCAGAACTCAGAGGAGAGGCAAGAGTTACAGAGACCATCTGTGGGCAGATGTAGCCGAGGGAAGGGAGAAGGACTTTAAGGGGGTGTGTGTGTGCTTCTTGCTTTGTTTTGGTTTTTACTGCGGTAAAATACACATAAAATTTACCATCTTAACCATTTGGAAGACACTTGGATTGCTTCTCCCTTTTGACCACCATGAATAATACCGCTCCGAATAGGAACACACCGTATATCTCCCCGAGACTCTGTTTTCAGTTCTTTTGTGCATATACCCAGACCTAGACTTGCTGGATCACGTGGTAATTCCACCTTCAACTTCTTGAAGAACTGCCATCCTGTTTCCCACGGCGGTGACACCGTTTTGCATTCCCCCCACCAGGGCCTAAGGGCCCCACCTCCGCCACGTCCTCGCTGATGTTTTTTATTTCCTGGAGTTTGGGATCGTAGCCATTCTGGCGGGTGTGGGGCGGTGAAGCGGTTTTGAATGACGGATGTGGAGAAGGTAGAGAGGAAGAAAAGGCCTCGCTCCACATCGTAAGGAGGCCAGCGTGCACAAGCGTCCGCACTCAGCTCACTGTCACTCCCACAAACCTGGGTCTGTGGGGACGCGCTTGGCTACAATGTAGCAAATGCTGTGGCAATGCCGTGAGGACATTTACCGTTTTCTTTTTTTTTTTATTTTTTTTGTTTAACGTTTATTTAGTTTTGAGACAGAGAGAGACAGAGCATGAACGAGGAGGGGCAGAGAGAGAGGGAGACACAGAATCTGAAGCAGCTCCAGGCTCCGAGATGTCAGCACAGAGCCCAATGCGGGGCTCGAACTCATGGACCGTGAGATCATGACCTGAGCCGAAGTCGGACGCTTAACTGACCCAGCCACCCAGGCGCCCCATTTTACCGTTTTCTTAATACAAGGTCCCCAAGTGGTTGGGCAGTTCAGGCTCTTCCCTGTCTGCCACCCTCAGCCCATCGGGGACACTGCCCCCTCCCGGCCACATGATGCATCTCCTGGGCATCAGGCCCCTGTGCACCCGTGGCGACTTCTGGAACAGCAGGAAGAGGTCACAAGGCAGAAGCGCTACCTTCTACGACTTCTACCTTTTTAGCAGGAAGAAAACTATTTCCCCCAAGTCCCCGGCAGATGCCTGCTTACATCTCATGGGCAAGAACTGGCCCTGCGCCCACACACGTGTAGGGGTGCGGGCCGTCTAGGCAGAGATGGCTGGCCCCACCCCCACAGTGAGGATCAGCCGGCCCGGGTGGGCCCTCGAGTCAGCATTTCTAACAAGCTCCCAGGTGATGCTAATGCTGCTCGTCCAGGACCACCCCTGAGAAAGCCTGGCTTAAAAGGATCCTAAGCCACCCCTTGAGTGGGGCACATGGCCACCCAGAGAAAGTCCAGTGTCTATGTCGGTAAGAACCAAGATGTTCTGCCGCATCTGTTGAGCTCACCTGATGCCTCTTTTTCAGCCACCAGACTCTAAGCCCTTGGAAGCAAGGGTCATCAAAGTCATCCTAGGCCCTCGGCTTGAGACTGAGTTACTGAGACTTAGTGGCAACTTTAGAAAGGTCTGTCAAATGAATGAACCGACGAGCATCTCCCCAAAGATGTGTGAGGCTGCTCGGTGATCTGATAACCCTGATCAAAGAGCCTTTGCAGCAACTCCAAGGCCGGGCCAGCCGGTCCCCAGCGGGTTCCTCCAAAGCAGCCCGTGTGGTTTCTCTCTCCACGTCTCTCCCCCCCAGGGGACGCCTGGCTTCCTGCTCTGAAATGCCCTGCGGGACCCGCACGCTGCCGGGGGGTAACTCAGGAACAACCCTCGTTTGGGGGTCTTTGCTGCTGCGTGCACCCAGGCAGATGCAGACAGACTGCGGCCATCGGTCCCCAATAGTCTGTTAATGGCCCATGGGGTGTGGTCCCCAATTCGAGGCAAAGAAACAAGCCCTCAATCCCCGTGTTGTCTCAGCAGACGACACCGAGAGCTCCTGTAGCCCAGCTCGTGATTCCTTATGAACCAGAGCAAATGCAGTTGCCAGTAGGCGTGCAGATTCCGTTTATCCACGGGTTGCTGGCGGGGACCGAGACCGATGAGGAAGCGCGCCGTTCCCACACAGGTTATCCTTTCGCTCTGCACTCCCATTCACCTTTGATCCCGATGACAGTCCTGGAGGGAGGGAAGCAGGGCGCGATTCGGGTGCCCATTTCACAGATGAGGCTGAGAGAGCGAATGAGGCCCGAGGCTGCGCAACAGGAAGCTGCACCAGAGCCCAAGTCCTCTGACCACGAGCACACGGGTGAACTTTACGTGATCTGGCTGTTCACAGACGAACCGCTTCCTGCTTCGGTCAGAGGGCTGAGTGAGCAGGAACACCCAGCCCATCCTGTGACACAAAATGGGGTCACTTGTGGTTGGGGCCCCAGGCCAGCATCAGGGCATCTGGACGGCTGGGGGTGTGTGACACTCTCCATCTAGTCCTGCAGCTGGAAGGCTCGAAGGTTCTGGCGTCTGAGCTCCCCGCCACCTTGGACGCGTCCCTCCCCCTGCTGCTCCTTGCTTCCTAACTAGAAGGATGGGGGTGAAATGAGAGACACGGAGGGCTCGTCCCCGCTCTGGCTCACCGAAGGTGCAACAGGCATTTGTCCTTTGTTTGTTTGTGGCCACTCCGTTCCCTCTCTCGACACGATGCTAACATCCCACGAGGAGGCCCGCCTTCCCAAGCCAATTCCAGAAACTCAAATTCCCGCCCTTCTTTGCAGCTGGGATGCGGTCACATGGTCCAGGCTCTGCCAATCAGACACACCCATGTGAGACAGGGATTCAGGGCGAAGCTTGGTGTGCCAGCGGCTGTGTCCAAGCGATCTGAGCTTCTAGAAAACACTATGGCAAAGCTTTTGGTTCTTCCTGGGGCTCAGCGCGGCTCAGCCTGCAGAGCCCAAGCCCGATTTCATCAGGACAGACACGGGGGCGGTGTTGTGTTGCCAAAGCAGCCCGGGTGGTGTGGCTGAAGTCTTTTCTGGCCGCCTGGCTTCAAAGCCTGCGTTCTGACCCTCCCACAGATTCGAGGATACTTAGTATCTTTTATCAAATCCCTTTCTGGCTTTAACTAGCCAAAGCCGGTCCTCTAGGAGCAACCTGGTTCCCGCAGGCAGAGGCAGTAACCTACTCTGACTCGGGGTTCCTGCTCCTGAGTCCTCCCTCCAAGGTGAGTCCTCCCTCCAAGGTGAAGGGCACAGAGCAGAATACATCCAGCTCATGGCAGAGGCCTCTGCTGCAGTCTTGGTCGGCAGCCCAGCCCTCATGGGCACCGCACCTGCCAGAGCCCCAGACGACCGGATGTGAACGCAAGTGGATGAGTCACCAGGAGCAATCACGGGACGAGGATGGCCCTGGGTGCCTGGAGACCGAGCTGCTGCCAAAGCCACGCAGGAGATGGCGCTGAGACTGACGGGAGCCACTTCCTGGGACAGAGCCGTGGGGTGAGGCCAGGTCCCACTGGAAGGAAGGTAAGTGGATATGTTGGGGGTGCCAGAGGGGGCCAGCCGGGGACACTGAGCAGGACAGACAGTCCTTCCAGGCTCAGCAAAAGCCCGGGGCCCTTCACTCTGGTCTGTGTTGGCCCGGCCTGTGTCCCTGGGGAGGCTGCTTCACCCCACCGGGGGCAGTGACTCCGGGGGGCCTGGCTCTGGGCCAGGCCAGGCCAGGGGTCACGCAGGCAGGCTCCCCCCACAACCATCGCCGCTCCCCTAACCCACCCTCCCCTCCTAAGTTCCAGAGGAGGTAAGATGGGTAGACCAAGGGTGCACACGGGCCTCTCTTCGCAGGTGGAAATGGGGAGTGTGCCCCTCCCTCCTTACCCACCCCCCTCCAGCTCTAGCCGCAGCCTGGACGGACCTCTCTGGGCCTGGGCCTCACTTTGGCCCACCCGTCTCAGCCACCCGGCCTCGGTCCCCATCCCTCCCCTCCCCACAACCACTGCTCCTGTGGGGTCTTATTTATATTCTCTTCATTTACCTACACACACCTCAGGGTCAGCTGGGGGCCTCAGAACCATCTGGGTAAACTTACGTCACCTTCCTGTCTTTCCTGAGGCCCCCACCCCTGGGCAGGGCTCTCAGCCCAGCCACCAGGCACCGAAGGTGAGAATCACCTCAGGAGCTTTAAAACGACCCATGCCCATGAGGGATCTTATTAGGAGGGGTGATGAGAAAGTTCTAGAACCGAATTATGGGGGTGGTTGCATAACTAGGGAAATTTTAAAATCACCCACTGAAAGTGGGTGAGTTTTATGGTATGTAAATTATACTTCACTAACCTTGTCATTTTTTTTTTAATGTTTTTATTTTTAGGAGAGAGAGAGACAGAGACAGAGCATGAGCGGGGGAGGGGCAGAGAGAGGGAGACACAGAATCCGAAGCAGGCTCCAGGCTCCGAGCCGGCAGCCCAGAGCCCGACGCGGGGCTCGAACCCACGAACCGCAAGATCATGACCTGAGCTGAAGTCAGATGCTTAACTGACTGAGCCGCCCAGGCACTCCACTAAAGTTGTTCTTTAAAAAATACTCATGTCTAGGCCCACGGCTACCCCCATTAAATCAGAATCTCTGGTTTGGGGTCTGGGCCAAGACCCCCACTCTGGTGTCACCGTGACCCCAAACATTTCATTCCACTGCCATCATTCACACACTCACCCCGAGGGAGAAGGAGTGACACCCCCCCCATTCACTTTCTGGGCCACCGTAACCACCACCACAACCTGGGTGACTTAAAACAACAGGAATCCACTCTGTTCCAGGGCCCTGGGGCCAGAAGTCTGAAGCCCACGTGTCAGCAGAGTCATGCTCCCCCCAAAAGTTCCAGGGAGGATCCTTCCATGCTTCCTCCAGCTTCTGGTAGTTGCCCATGAGCCTTGGCATTTCTGGGCTTCCAGCTGCGTCCCTCCCATCCCTGCCTCCCTCCCTATGTCTGTCCATGTCCCTGTTTTCCCTTCTTACAAGGACACCAATCATTGGACTGGGCCCACCCTTGCCCAGAATGACCTCATCTTAACTATTTACATCTGCTAAGACCCTTTCTCCAAACAAGTCACATTCCGAGGTTCTGGATGGACAGGAATTCCGGAGGGACGCTATTCAACCCAGCACATTGAGAATGGGAACCCAGTGAACCTTGTCAGGACCAGACGATACAGCGACAGGTGCGGCCCCCTTCTCCACTTCCTGCAGTAACTGTGCCTCTGTAACAGCCCCGGACCTCCTCTAAGAAACAGGTCTGAGGCTCGGCTCCCTCCAGGTGTGCAGGCATCACAAGGTGGTATCTCCATAAGTGTCCTTCTGGAGGATCCCCAGGGGCTCCTGGGCCTGGGGGGATGGGAACTGGGAAAGCCCACGGGTCATGTCATCTCACTCCGTCCTACCAGAGAAAGCGCTGTGGTGTTGATCTTCACCTAACAGGCCCTCAAGCCCGTTGCTCAATTGGTTCCAAATTGCAAGGTTGGGAAAGAGAATGATGATTAGTGATCACCCCTAAGAATAATTACACATAGCCCAGATCTTGGGCCAAACATCACCTGAAGGAGACGCACATGAATTCATTCAATTCCACAGCCAAAATATGAGGTCAGGACTCATCGTCCCCTTTTCCCAGGTAAGGAAATCAGGGTTCAGAGAAGTCAAGTACCTGGCCCAGAGTCTCACAGCTTGTAAGAGGCAGGGAACTGGAGAGGTGCCTGGGTGGTTCAGTTGGTTAACCATCCGACTTTGGCTCAGGTCATGATCTCATGGTTGGTGAGTTTGAGCCCCGTGTCCAGGTCTGTGCTGACAGCTCAGAGCCTGGAGCCTGCTTCGGATTCTGTGTCTCCCTCCCTCCCCTGCCCCTCCCCTGCTCACACTCTGTCCTTCTCTCAAAAATAAACATTAAAAAAAAAAATTTTTTTTAAAGAGACAGAGGACTAGATTTGAGCCCCAAAACCCGGCTCCAGAGGCTGTGCCCCAAACCAGGTTTCTGGAAACTGTGGCCCGTGGGCCAATCTGGCCTGCCTGGGCATGTATTTGTATGGCCTGCAGGCTGAGAATGGCTTTTAAACCATTTTTAAAGGGGAAGAAGAGGGAAAGGAGGAGGAGGAGGACGAGGACGAGGAGGAGGAGGAGAAAGAAGATAGAACCAAGGCTGTACGTGGCCCACAAAGCCTAAACTCTTTACCCTGTCCCTTTATGTTAAAAGTCTGCCGTGATGCCTCCCAAGTTCCCTACAACGACAGGAGAGGATCAAAAATGATACGGAGGTTGCAGACAGAAATCTGTATCCGCAGGGTCAGCGTGTAAGATGCCCGTGAAATGATGACAAATCACACGAGCACATAGCTCCCAACTCAGGCCCACGACCCAGACGAGGCCAATCACAGTACATGTATTATGTTCCCAGGCATAATGACTGGTTCAGGCAGAAGTGTGTGAAATAAGTCAGGTCAGTGAGATGCAGTCTTGGGACTCTGCTATAAAACAGTCTTAAGAATAAAGAGGAGGAAGGGGAGGATTTATTGGCTCACATAATTGAAAGTGTTCTCTTGCCAGCTTCAGGTACAGCTTGACCTAGGTGTCCACACATGTACTTGCTTTCTATTGCTGCATAACAAATTACCACAAACTTGGCAGCTTTGGCCAATATGGGTTTATTATCTCACAGTTCCCATGGGTCAGAAATCAGGCTACGGGTTAGCTTGGGTCTCTGCTCAGGGTCACAGCAGGCTGAAATCAGGGTCTGACTCTAGCAGCCTTCGTGAAAAATGTTTGAAGCTGCAAGTCATTTCACATTCAGGTTCCTCTTCCACACTTGCTGGCTGTGGAAGACTTCAGTTCCTGTTAGTTAGAGGAAAACGATCCCCGCCTGTTTGCTGTCTGTCAAGGAAAGGCCACACCCTGCCAAGTGGCCTTCCTCACAAGACAGCATTTTGACCTTTCAGGGCCAGCTGGAGCATCTCTGATTCCAGGGAAGACCCCAGTCCCTTTTCAGGATTTACACCTGATGGGTCAAGGCCACCCAGGATTTTCTCCCTTTTGATTCATTCAAGTTCAACTGATAGGGGTCCTTAATCACATCTTCAAAATCCCTCCCCTTTATCTCAATCATGGGAGTGAAATCCATCATATCCACAGTCCTGCCCACACCCAGGGGGACAGGGTTCTACGGAGCCTATATATCCGAGAGGGGCAGGAATCTTGGGTGCCACCTTAACATTGCAATGCAATCCATCTACCCCACAGCTCTCCTTCTGCCTCAGTTCTAAGCCCACACGTGGCCTCAATGAGCACCCAGTTCAAACCCGGAAGTAAGAAAGCTCCTCTCAATGGAGTGAATGAAAATAGGCCCTTTATCCCCATTGGCTCAAAAAGGATCGCACACCTATGTCTGAACCAATCACCGGACACAGCATGGAATGCACAGATTGGCCAGGCCTGAGTCACATGCCCAAATCCGGAACAAGAAGCCGAAGCCACGTCACAGAGGCTCTGGTGGAGGAAATCCAGGAGGGACCAGTTTCCCCATAGGAGAGGAGAGTTCTTGTTATAAAACTGGGCACGTGGGGATGCCTGGGTGGCTCAGTCTGCTAAGTGTCAGGCTCTTGATTTCAGCTCAGGTCATCGTCTTACGGTTCGTGAGTTTAAGCCCTACGTGGGGTTCCACACTGGCAGTGCGGAGCCTGCTTGGGGATTCTCTCTCCTTTTCTGCCCCTCCCCCCCCTTGTGTTCTCACTCTCTCTCTCTCAAAAATAAACTTTTTTTTAATGTCTCTATTTATTTTTGAGAGAGCGCGAGCAGGGGAGGGGCAGAGAGAGAGGGAGACACAGAATCCGAAGCAGGCTCCAGGCTCTGAGCTGTCAGCACAGAGCCCGACCGAGGGCTCGAACTCACGAACCGCGAGATCATGACCTGAGCCGAAGTCGGACGCTTAACCGACTGAGCCACCCAGGCGCCCCAATAAACATTTTTTTTAAACTGGACAAATGGACCCTGAAAGCAATCCCAGTTCTCCCTCAAAAAAGCAAAAATCTGTGTGGTCCATACATACTCTCCTGGATAGACTACCTTATTTTATCTCTAGTTCAATGCCATTTTTATCATCCAAATTTCCAACCCTTTCCCTGATTCCTAACTTATATGTTATTGCAATGTTAGCTTACAAATGTATATTCACCTACATGCCCCTGCAAATGGACACCGAGCACTGAAGTTTTGTTTTGTTTTTTTAACGTCCAGGCCACTAATAGGGTAACATGTGTAACAGTCTACCTCCCAAGGGCCGGGAGAGGGAACGTGCTGAGTCAGAGCTCGTGCTGCTGCGTTCACTCTCCTCCAGCGGGGAGAGGGGGCTACTTTTGTCCCCTCCTCTCCACGCTCCCGTGCCTCGGCCCCCGTGTGAGCCTCCAAGGGCTGGTCTCAGGGGCGAGAGTAAAAATATTTAGCGACGGGCCCGACGCATCAGCTCAGACGGCTGCTGTAAACAACCAGAGCCTTTTCCAGGCCAAATGTTGATCTGACCGGCCTCTCGCGCAGGGCAGCGTGTGGCCAGCGGTGTGGCCACATCAGCACTTCCAAGAACTTTTCCCTGGGTCATTATGCTTGGAGACTGTTTCCGTGTGAGCCTGCGGATGGCCAAGGGTGCTTATAATCACAGGCCTCTGGCCAGCGGACTGAACATCAATTATAAGCACACAAAGAAGGTTGGTTGTTATGTGCCAGCACTGTTCTGAGCACCCTGCGTATAAACTCGTTAATAGCTCGCGACAGCCCTAGGAAGTGGGGACTACGGTCATTATCCCCACTTGGTAGATCAGTGTGACAAACGGCCGGGGAGTGGGAGCCTTGAACCTCTGTGGCTTTGCTTCTAAACACTGGGGTCCCAATCTCTCCACTTTACCACGTCCGTTTGAAAGCATCACACACAGGTATATTCGTTCGCTCATTTCACAAATACCTACAGAACACCAACTGTGTACTAGGCACTCTTATAGGCACTGGACCTACGATAGCAAACAAGCCAGACGCAGCCCCTGCTCCCCTGAAGCTAGTGTGGGCTGCAGGCGGGGCAGGGGTGGGGGAGGGGTGCTGAAGGGACCCTGGTCACAGGCACAGAATAAAAACAGAATTTTATATAGTGGCATGCTGTAGGAAGGCAATAAAATAAGGAGGGAGGATAGAGAGGGAAGGCGACCAGGAAACATCTTTGGGTAAGACAGGAGAGAACTCTCAGGGAGGTGACAGCTGAACTGAGAGGCGAATGATGACAAAGAGCAAGACCAGAGAGAGGGCACAGCAAGTGCAAAGGCCCTGGGGCAGGAAAAGGCTTAAGGAACAAAGAGAAAGACACCCTTGTGGCTCCGTTAATGTGAGCCATCTCGCATCATCTGGGGAATGATTATGGAATTGCTGCTCATTTCCTTAGGTGTGATAACGAAGGGGAGGTCACCTGGGGCACCAGCTTATTCTGAGGAAGTGCACGCTCAGGTCACAAGGGCTGATGTGCTATAACGATCATGCCTTTTTTCAAATGGTGCAGCTAGATATAATGCACACATGGCCAAACATTAACAACTGTTGACTGCAGGTGGAAGGTATAGCATAGCCACTGTCCTACTCTTTCAACAATTTGGTTGGAGATTTTTATACTAAAAACAGAAGGCAGAGCTCCACCTTGTCCACAGATCTGCAGCTGTGCTTCCTGGGGCCGTGTTACTCATTTTGATACCCAATTACCTGCGGACTGATGCCGGGGTGCCCCATTTTATCACATCACAAATTATATGAAATTCACGCATTTAATCTTTTCTTGCCTACTTATCCAAAAGAGAACTATCGGTGTATTGTTAAGCGACTAGACAAATTGTCACTGTTATCTGCGTTCCTTACTGGAGGCAGTGCAACCGTCTTTCACCGGTAAAAGTTCAGAATAAACATCACCGCTCTTTGAGATCACTCATAAGCAGCCCCCAGGAGACTGCAATTATACCCATTTATAATTCTCCTACCTCCCAATCTAACCCTTGATTCATGAATGTGCACTTTTAGGCGTTAGGCGTTAGAATAAATTAGACTATACAATTACGTGTAATTAAGGGGGGGAGGGGGGAATGGGTACCGTGTTGCAAAGATTAGCCCTGTTTTGCTCAAGTAAAGTATGTCTGTGTCACCGTGCCAGCCCAGGAAGGCAGCATGAGATACAATTAATGTTCTCCTGACTTAATGGGGGTTTATGGTGCTGTTTTTCATTATCACAAGATCTCAAGAAATACAAACAGTTTTGCTCTAATGCAATCGCGTTTCCACCGACAAGACAGCTTGGGTCTAAGTGAAAACTCAGCAGAATTAACCACAAATGGATAATGTTATGGATGACGCTGGGATTTGTATTTTAAAACCCGTGCAAAACTGTCCCCACTCGGGAGCTGAGAAGTCGGATCCCCAGCCCCTGGGGGTGCTTGTGCAGCCTCCCTCTGCTTTGTCCCGCACTCGTGCGGGTTATGAAAGCCACCCGTGCCCCAGTTCGGTGGCCCGCTCGCATTCCCAGGCCCTCCCGTCTGTGGCCATGTTTCTACTTTTAACGCTTTTCCTTCACACGTCAATTTGTTTGAGACATGTTAAAAGCTTGACTTTTACAACCTCATAAAACCGCATCTACTCCAATCCAAACGCAGCCAGAAGTGCTGGGACAATCAGATTGAGTTTCAGCCTCTTGACTGTGAAAACAACACAGCAGGAGCGATTCTTTTTTTTTTCTTTTTAATTGTTGTATAGGAGTTCCAGAAATAACAGCATCCTGGCTTTGCAAGGTGGATAGAACCAGCCGGGCGATCTGCGCCGAGGGCCTCCAGGGAACGCACGGAAGGATGAAATGAGGCGTGTGGGTGTCAACAGAATGGTCCCCTCGAGGTGAAACCAGCAAGGGGGTGGGGAGTCAGACCAGTCCTGAGGGGCCTGAAAAGCCGATTATCCAGCCAGGACGCTCACGGAGACAGATGCCATCGGGGCGACGAGGGACCCCAGAGGAGAAAGGCTGTCCCAGACAGTGTGGATGGAGACGGTCAGGGGCCGGGGTGTCAGGAGGCCAGAGGATCCCGAGAATCACACTGAGGCCCCACCC
This sequence comes from Prionailurus viverrinus, assembly GCF_022837055.1. Lineage (NCBI taxonomy): Eukaryota > Metazoa > Chordata > Mammalia > Carnivora > Felidae > Prionailurus > Prionailurus viverrinus. Next base: position 13,513,230 of record NC_062563.1, read on the forward strand.
AGGCCCTGGCTCAGCAGCTGAGGGATTTTCCAGGCTGGGGGACATCTGAGCGCCCGAGGCCTCCCAAGTCTCCCAGGCAGACACCGAGCTCCCAAATGTGGCCCGAGGCCCCCTCCTGCCTGGAAGGAAGCTGGAAAACTTAGGCTGAGGCCTCCGACCCCCAAGGACCACGGAGTTTGCTGTGAATCATGTGGCCAGGGGGCGCTTTGCAGACCCTTTGACTCTGCGAGCGTCTGAGTTGGTGAGTGAGGGCCTCACCTGAAACCCGATCCGTGGCACGGGCCTATGGTGAGCATACACACATGTGTTTGCACACGCGCACACAGACACACACAAAGAGGCACTGACACATGAGATCTATCCCCTTCCTAAGGAAAAATAAGGGGCAAAACACAGACGACACCATGTTCAGCCTATGACAGCAACAGAAAGAATAAATATCCAAAAGCGATAACCAAATGATGTCATCTCAGCCCTGCCTACAGCCCCATGTAAGGGATTGTGAGCTGCCCCTCCACGCGTGGGGTTTCCTGGTAAGGAGAAAATTGTGGGCAGGACCCCTCTAGGGAAAGGAGACCTGTGTTCGTGAACTTGAGGCCTAAAGGAAGGCAGTATACTTGTGGTAGAAATCTCCCCACCTCTGAAATATTCTCCAGCATAAAAAGCAGGTAAAGGCAGATCTCACCTCCCTCCCCACCGCCAGCCCTGGAGGCACCCCAGGGGGCTCTGAGGACCCAGGTAGAAAATTACTGTCGCAAGAGATACGTGTCCCAAAATCAGGCACAGTCTCAAATGAGTTAAAATCCCACTTTGCCAACTTTGTGACCTTGGTCACAACACTTGACCTTTGTAAGCATAAGTTTTCTTGAAAAATTGGTAACAAGGATTACATAAGATAAGCTGGTGGAAACATTCAGCAGTGGACCACGGAACCTACTAGAACTATACTCCCTGTGGGAATCCCAGCCCCACGTGGCCAGTCCAAATTGTGAGATGGTGGACGTGTAAAACACGCACCAGACGCCAAAGACTTGGTAGGAAAAAAGAACGTGAAATAGCTCATTGATAGTTTTTATATCGATCGCATGTTGAAGAGGTGTTTTGGGTAGACTATGTTGAACATATTATCAAAACTAACTTCACCTGTTCCGTGTTACTTTTTAATGCAGCGACTAGAAAATTCTCAACTCCAACCATGGCCTGCTTTTTCCTTCTATCAGACAGCACCATACTAGAAGTTCTGCAGGAAACGTGTCCGTCCTTCCTGCCGCAGAGATGAGACAGAGGGGAAGAGGGTCCCCGTTATTTTTTGCTCCCCGAGGGTGAAGACGCGAGCCTGACATCCTGAAGAAGGGCAGGAGGTCAGCAACCTCAGCGGTGCCAAACGTGAGGCAGGAATCTGATTTAGGAAAAGAAGTTCCCGATTTTCCTGATTTCGCTAAATTACTTTAAATGTCTATTGATTGATTTACTTGGGGAGAGAGTGAGCAAGTGAGCGGGGTAGGGCCAGAGAGAGAGTGAGAGAGAGGGAAAATCCCAAGCAGGATCCACACTCCCCACAGATCCCCACGTGGGGCTTGAGCTCTCCACCGTGCGCACAGCCGAAATCAAGAGTCCGTGGCTCAGTCAACTGAGCGAGCCGGGTGCCCCTGATTTATTTAGACTATAGATCCATCTGGGGGTGGTGAAGGGAGAAGACGGTGGGGGACTTTCGTGCTTCCCAGCCAGGTTAGGACACCCGATTTGCATCTCAAATAAACAAAGAATAGTTTAGCACACCTGGTGGGCCTCCGATATCTTTATTTACTAAATGTGACAAGCCAACTTGCGCGAAGGAAGACTAAGTCAGAGAAAGGAGCTGTTCCAGTGAAAAGGGGTCTCGGACTTAGCAGAACTCTGGAGCCAAGCTTCCCGGATTCCAATGCTGGGTGCACCCCGTAGCAAGTGTCTGACCTTGGGCCAGTCACTTAACCTGTGACTTGGTTTCCACGTCTGTAGAATGGGCCTAACACCTCCCTTGTAAGACCATTAGGTTTCAACAAGTCACTGTTGCCTACCTAAGGGCACGTATCTGCAGCAAGGTCTGCCTCCCCTTAGCAACTCTGCGGCGTTCCTGCAGCTACTGGTTGGTTCTCTGCCGGCTCTTTGCCCAACCCCGTCAGCCCGGTCCCCCTCAGGCCTCTGCTGTGGCGCTGGGGACAGTGGAAACCGCGGTGGACAGCACCACCTTGAGTCGAATTCCTCCCCTTTCGGAGGAGAAAGTGGGTTTCTCCTTTCTTTCCTATTCCCGGATCATTTCTGGGCAACGGCAGCTATTTTCGCTTGAGTTCAAGTTAGGATCTCGGGAGGGTTCCTGGGCGCGGGGGCAGTTCACCCTGCGCTCTAGCTGGGGGCTCGGGCTGCAGCCGGCATCTCCAAAGGCAGATGCGTGTGGTGAGAGGCGAGCGCCGCGCTTTCAGCAAAGGCGGTCGGGTGTTTGCAGACCGGGGCGAGCCCTTGTGAGAGCAGATAAAAGAAAACATTTATTAACGTGTCATTACGAGGGGAGCGCCCGGCCGGGGCTGTCGCACGCCCCGCGCAACACTGGCTCCTTCCAGCTCCGAGGGAGGAGAGAAAGCTGAGAGGAAGGAAGGATACTCTTCGTTTCCAGCCAAGGGGACCTGATCAATGGCCCTCCTCACTTTATTGCGGTGTTTGATTTATTAGCGATGCCCCCCCCCGTTTGTGTCTTTTACACACACACACACACACACACACACACACACACACACACACGCACGCACGCACGCACGGCTCTGGCTCGCGTCCCTCCCTCATTTCCAGCTCCTGGGCGAATCCCACAGCTGTTTCAACTCTCCGCCGAGGGCGAGCGGGAGCGAGTGTGCGTCTGGGTCCCGGCGAGGGTGCGCGCTCGGCGCCGGGAGCGCGGCCAGCCGGGTCCCGAGGCATCGGGAAGCCGAGAGCCGCGCGGACCCCCGCTCTCCGCCGCTGCCCCGTCCGGGGCCGGACTTCGGGGCCAGGGCCGCGCGCGCCGGGGGAACAAGGACCGGGCCGGCCCGGCCGCGCGTCCATCGAGCCGGAGGTAAAGCGCTGGGGCGCGGGGGGCGCGGGGAGGGCGCCGCGGCGGGTTTCCCCCACACACACACCGGCCCCGGGCCCCCGCCGCCCGCGGCTCCGGGTCTGGCGCCCCCCTCCCCGGCGCGCGCTCGCCTTCCCCGCTCGGAGGCCGGCGGGCGGGGAGCCGGGCCGCGCCGTGTGCCAAGGGGCTGGCTCGGGCAGCGCGGCCGGCCGGGCTGGGGCGATGTGAGAGCGGCCCGGGCGCGGCGCGGAGCCGGACTTTGGCGAGGGCGGTGCGCCGGGGCGGGGGCCGGGGTGGGGGCGGCGGCGGCGGCGGCGGCGGAGCCGGGGGGGGGGGGGGGCGGAGAGGCGGGAGGAGGCGGAGGGAGGGGAGGAGGAGCGGCGGCAGCACTCGCCGGGGGATGCAGCGGCGGCGGCGGCGGCGGCAGCGGCGCGGAGTCCCCTGCGCCCCGCGGCCCGGCCGGGCTGCGGCAGAGGCGGCGGCGCCCCGCGCGGGGTGAGGCCGCCGGGGCCGTGCGCGCCGGTGAGTGGGGCGCGCGGGGCCCGGGGGGGCGGGGCGGGGGGCCTCCCGGCCGCCGCAGCGCCGCCCAGGTGAGCGGGCGGCCGGTCCCGACCGCCCGGCTCCGGCCCCGGCGCGGCGCGCGGAGGTGGGACCCGGCCGTCCAGAGGGAGGCCCCGGCGCCGGCGGGCCGCGGGGGGCGGGGGGCGGGGAGATGACCCGTTTGACCCCGCCGGCGGGCTTGTCGAGCGGGTGACGGCTTCCCACCGCGCCCCTGACCCGCGGGAGCCACGCGGAGCCCTGGAGGACTCCGGGGAAGCGCGCCCGGGCCCGCCGGCCGCAGGGGGATGGCCTCCTTGACCCCTTTGAGTTAGAAGCCAGACCACGTGGGGCTTGTCCAGGCAGGACACGGGAAAGCGGTGGACCGGATCTTCAGGGTGACTGGGAGCTCGAAGCTACCGAAAGGGCCAACGGGATCGAAAAGACAAACTTCCTCCCAGGCCAGGTCAGAACCGGTTCTCATCGCCTTGCGGGGAGATGCTCCCCTCCCCGGGCTCCCCGGGGTTTCCGAAGTGTGGCGGCGAGGCGATTTCTAGGAGTGCGCTTTTCTTTCCTTCTGGTTTTTCTCTCTTTTATTTTAATTCTTTCTAGTAGTTCATTCATTCGTTCTACAAGCATCCGTGGAGCACGTCCTCGTGCCAGGTTCCGCATTAGCTCCAAGAAAAGGCGACGATCGGTATATAGTTCCTGAGCCAGAGGCTGGCTCGGTTCGCTTTGAAGGCAGCCTAGTAAAGAGATGTGGTCTCAGGGTGGAAACTGTAAAGAGACACCAGCAAATCCTAGTTTTGCACAGTGACCTCTGTCCGCAGTTCCCTACCTGCCCTAGGACTGAGGACGGTGCCCCCTGCGCACAACACAGTCCCCCTCCTCCTCCTCTTCCTGAAAGTTCTGATCCCTTCCCTGCCCCCTCTACTCTCTTTCCAGCAGCTTGTTTTAATCACTTTTTGAGTTAAAAGTCAATATTTAATTAACCAAGTAATTACATTCAGCTTACGCTTGAATCTGGGTGTTTGCACATCTGTGCCTGCGGGGAGGCCGGCCCTGGCCCCCTCCTCCTGCCCCTGCCTCTGTCCCACAGGGCCGCCCTCCCTTCCTTCGGGGCAGAGCCGGGAGCCTGCTCTCCCGCGGGGTCTCTGGCGACAGAGAAGCAGGTAGGATGGGCTTTCCCGGGAGGACACGGGCGTCTCTCCCCAGAGCGGCCAGAGTTACTCTCATCTGGCAGTTAATAGTGAGGGGGATTTCTTCCTGCATCCCAGCTACCCATCACAGAACCCGCTGGACGGTTGTAATTCAATTAAAGCCATTCATGCGTTTATAAAGGGGGTGGGGAGGACAGACTGGAGACCACTCACCTGGCAAGAGAGGTTCCTCCGGCTTTGCCTGTCCCACCTCATGGAGGACAGAACACTCCTCAAAACAGCCCGTCCGGGGGTGCAGATTAGTCTTCCAATAAGCGGCTCAAAGGGCTCGCTGGACATTTGCACATGAAGGATGTGCCTTCCTTGGGCCACGTTTATGTACATAAATGCCTGAAAGCCCGTGTGGGTTTGGGGTTTGGGCTTTGCGTACAGTTTTTGGGGTTTTCTTATTTGAATTTATGGCTTTTTAAAAAACCCTAATAACATGTTACGTTTTCAAACTTAAGGGTTGAGTGATGAGTTAAGCGTAAAAAGCCGGGGCTTGGAGGAAGACAGTGTGGCCGTGTGTGAGATTGTGTGTGCGTGCACGCGCGTGTGCAGGAGTTGTGTCCCCTGCCCAGTCGCTCTGTTCAGCTGCCGTCCTGAGGACCTAGAAAGGGGTGACTGCACTGCCCGGCATGTGAAGTCCACCTTTGGATTCGGGGGCGACAACTCTCTCTTCCTTTCCCTAGACGTGTTTAATTTATCCGTTTGGCCGTGCCTCGAGGGGCAGCTTTCTGGTCTCCTAAGTCCGCCAGACTGGGAACATCACCCAACCCCGCCAAGTCGGTTCTTCAACTCTGTCCCCCCAGAAAGGAACCAAAAGCCTTGTCCTCCAGAAGAATATCAGAATTCCCCACCCGCCTGTAGTTCAAAGAACAAGCTTCGTCTGTTCCAACCCCTCGTGCATAATAACTCATTTAATCCACACAAAAACCCTGTGAGGTAGGTCTTGTGGTTTTCGTCATGTTAAAGACGAGGACACAGAGGGGATTGTGACCTTCCTGGGACAATTGGTCAGTGGTGGAGCCAGGATGTCAGAGGCCCTGTGGCTCCAGGGTCCATTCTGACCCACTGTACTCTCCTCCCTCCGTGACCTGGGTCTTTCTTCCAGATGTGGAAGAAATACATGCCCCGTGGAAGAAAACGCATCTAGACAAAAGTTTGAAAGGCAGAAGCCCATCAGTAACCCCTCTCCTCTCCAAAAATCTCCACTATTTGACAGAATCTCGGATTTGTGTTTGGTTTGTGGGGGGGTTGCGGCCTGAGGAAAGTGTGCGATTGCCGGGCCGCGTTTCCTGCCCTGTGCAAATACGCACACACGCTCCCCTAGTCAGAATGCAAAGGGACGCATCAAATGTGGCTGATGCAAAAAAGCACGGCCTCCGAGGGGCGGAAGGGTTAACGCTTTCCGAGAAGTGAGGCCCTCTTGTGGTTGGTGATGGAATCACACTGGCCTGTCCTTGGAGAGGTGGCCCCGAGGTTCCCAGCTTTCCATCAGGCCCCCGGGGCCCTCTGTGGCTGGTGGGCACGGAAGGTGGGGCTTCTCAGTGCTGACCTGCAGGTGCGGTCGCCTCACCTCAACCTGCCTGCCTTGCGATGAGCCCCCGCCCGGGGAGGCCGAGGGGCCCCTGATCCGATTCAGGGCGCTACCTAATTGGAAGATCATTAAGATCATTATAATTAATTGGCATCCTGATAAATGGCGTGATTGCCTAACTGGGATGGTTGCTAGGGAACCAGGCCTCACTTGGAGCCGAAAGAGGAAGTCGCGTGGGTCTGGCCGCAGTCGGGTGTTCTGGCTACACAACCAGCAGTTAATGGGGGGCAGGGAGGCGGACGACCCGAGCAGTCTTCCCGGCATCTGCTGGTGTTTACTGAGCAACTGCTGTGTGCAGGTCGTGAAGGGAATATCACAGAGTCTCAAACCAGCATAAGGAGAAAAGAAGGGATATGTTCGCTTTTATGGCCACAAACTGCTCGGGTGACTCTGGCTTCAGATGCAGCTGGAATCAGGGCTCCGATTCTGTCCTGAGCATCCGTTCCTCTGCCTGTCTGCTCCTCCTTCCACGGGGCCGGTTGCCCTCTGGCTCCAAGGGGTGGGCAGGCCCGGGCTTCCTGCCCCGCTGTGTGATCCGGGGAGCATTAGTTAACCTCTCTGGGCCCCGGCGTTGTCGTCCAGCAAATGACGATGACTATAGTAGCACTTACCTCCTGGTTTGTGGTAAAGGATGAAGTGAAGTCATCAGCAGCAAGGGCTTTGCGCGGCGCCTGACCTCAGCAGGCCCTCAGTAAACGCCGGCTGTTATCATAATTGAGGTGTCCGAGTTGGCTGCTGAAGAGTGGCCCTCTAGTTCTCCCTGGTCTAAGCCCAACAGGAAAGAACAAGCCTCTCTTCTGGAAATGCCCACCCTCGCCGCGGGCGTCCCGCTGATGGCACTGGTTTATGTCACGTAACGGGGCCCCCAGAGTCCTGGAGAGCACAAGTTGGGGGGCTCCCAGTGGAAGGAAGCCTCATTGCTACAGCCTGCTAAACATCCCAGGGTGTCTGCAAGGGACCTCACAACAAATATCCATTGTGCCGGGGAAGACTGGGCAGCCTGGAACGTGGGGATTCCTGAATAAGACTAAGAGAGAGGTTTGGGGGCAGAGAGATGATCCAGAATTCAGTCGTGGACATGCTGGGTTTGAGATGACCAGGGGATCTGAGCTCTCGGTCGCTGTGGGATACCCACGTCTGGAGCTGGTTGGGGTGGCAGCCTACATCTGGGAGGCCTTGGAGGATCCATGTTATTTTAAGCCATGGGACTGAACACGACCGTCCGGGGAAAATGTATTTTGTTCTCTGGTGTGGTCTGCCCCTCCCCTCCACCTGCCTGTCCTGCATCTATCTGATGACTATTTTTAGCACACCTCACAGGCTCACCTCCTAATGATGCTCCTGAGAAATTCACAAAGCCCCAGGCTGAGCCTCCCCTTGTCCATCTCCTCACTGCTCAGTGATTAGCAGATAGAACCAACTATTCATCACTCGACAACAGGTGCCTTTGGGAACTGAAGGTCAGGTGGGATCTTGGGCCTCATGGGCAACATGATGCCTTCCTGGTAGAACACCCGTTGGCATCGTCTTCGAAGCTTTTCCTCCAGCCCAGACCCAGACTTCATGGGATTCTCTCACCAGAGACCACCACCATTTTGAATTCTACACAGTCTCTTAATGAGATTCCAAAACATACGTTGTCCAGGGGCCCTGGCCTCTGACACATGGCTTTGTCTTGCAAAAGCCTGGCCCACGGCCCTGCGCACTTGGGCCCTGCTTGAAACATTAGGTAAATTCTACCCCAGACCCAGAGTCGTTACGAGTAGGTCTTATAAGCGTGAGTTGATGGACGGGGCCATCCCCAGGGGCCATGACGTGTTTAGCCAGGTGGAAGCCAGATGTGTTAGGTGAAGAATATAGCCGGTAGCCTTTGTTACTGGCTCCCAGTCAGGGCCCCAGTGGGTGACTGGCCCTCCTCAGTGGCCAAAGAGAGGAGCGTTTTGAAAAGAGAATGGAAAATGGCTCCCAGAAGTTCAGGAGATGTTCATGCTCTGGTGAAAGTCAGATCATCCCAAAGCTGCATTTCTGGCCTGCTCCAGAGACAGACACTGTCCACAGACTTGTGAATGCGGGCCACTTTTCTGGATATTTCAGACACCAAGAAATCCTACCACAGTTCTTAGAGGCTTTGAGTCCTAAGCATTTGAATGTGAATCAAGATATATTCACCGCAAGTAATAGAATTCCTGGCCGAGAGTGGCTTACACAATAGAAACGTTAGCTCTCACTTAACAACCGTCCAAGCCAGGGGAGCCCTGGAGCCAATTTGTACAATGTCTTCAGAGACCCAAGATCTTCCAGTCCTCTGTTCCTCGGTCCTCATGCGTCTTTGGCCTTGCTGCTTCATGGTCTCAAGATGGCTGCTGCAGCTCTAGACATTACATCCCCATACAAAGTGGAAATAAAGAGTGGGACCCCATGCTGTCAGCCTTTTAATCAGAGAGCAAAATCCTTCCAAGAACACCCTCACCCCAGCAGACTTTGCTTCATGCCTCATTGGTCCAGGATTGGGTTTTGGACGCACACCTAAACTGAACACTGGCAGAGGGAAATGGGCTTTTCGTGTTTGCCGTCACTCGGTGGTTCCCAAAATTAGCAGATCAGACGCCCTCATATAGCAAATATTTTTGGCAGGTTTACCTGAAATGAATTCCTGGTAATAGAACCTCTCTGCACGTTTTTGAACTGATAAAGTATCCTGAGTATAATTTAAAGAAAAACTAAGAGGACAGTGAGTTATAAGTAAACATATGTATGGCCAGCTATAAATCTTAGGCACAACTACGTTGGAAGATGCAATAAAGCCGTCAGATGCCCACGCTAGTGTGGAATCACATAAATCTGACGGCTACAGACACAGCGGGGTAGGAACATACCACAAGTGCTACGGCCGTAAACCATGTGATTTTCCCAAATGGCGAACAATTTACCAAAATCTCCGAACAAAACAAACGACAGTCTTCCCTTGGTTTACCTCGCGGTTCCCTTCCCAGAAAATTCAGCGTAGACTAGAACCAGGCAAAACAGCTTTTGTGTTTATATGTGAAATGGAGCTCATTTCTGAGGCCAGGTAGCTAACTGTAAGAGCTTTTTCGCCTACGTGAGTGTCTTGTGGGACATCGGAAAGTCATGCCAGAAATGGGGCAGTTCTGGGGGTGCCTGGCTGGCTCGGTTGGAAGGGCGTGAGACTCTCGATCTTGGGATCGTGAGATCGAGCCCCACATTGGGGGTAGAGATTACTTAAGAATAATAAATAGAACGTACTCAGTTGGAAATGGGGCAGTTCTGGGGTGCCTGGCTGGCTCGGTTGGAAGGGCGTGAGACTCTCGATCTTGGGATCGTGAGATCGAGCCCCACATTGGGGGTAGAGATTACTTAAGAATAATAAATAGAACGTACTCAGTTGGAAATGGGGCAGTTCTGGGGGTGCCTGGCTGGCTCGGTTGGAAGGGCGTGAGACTCTCGATCTTGGGATCGTGAGATCGAGCCCCACATTGGGTTCTTCACTGCGTGGAGGGTGGCAAATTATCCAGCATCCCTGCTCCCCTACCAGACGCCAGAAACATCCCCCAGTTACCATGACGACCAAACACTCTTCACAAATTCCTGCGAACACCCCTCTGGGCTGATTTCACTCTTCTGAGAGCCAAGGGCTTAAGCCAGTGCTGGTTTATTGCCAAAACAGGGGTGCGCCTCTGGGCCCGTAGACTGAGGAGTGATCCTGTGGGGGCCACCCACAGCTTCTGCCTCAGAACTGTCCCTGGGGACAGCTTATTGCCCTCCTTGTCGACACGTTCCTACAATACCCTAGTCCCTCGGGTGAGACGATCCCATGTTGTTAGCGCGAACCAGCTCTCCAGCGAATGGGCTCCTGAGTTCTTGGGCACATCCAGGTATCAGCGGCTTCCACCTGGGCAGGAGATGAGGAAGGTGTGGAAGACTGGACGTAAGAGGCATCTCTGAGAGTCCCCCTGGTTAACAGGGTGCATTCTAGAACCAGACTTCCTGATTCACCTACCAGCTCTGCCGCTCAGTAGCTGGGCGGAGATGGTCAAGTCAACTCATTTCTCTGAGCCTCAGACCCCTCTTCTGTCAAATGGAGATGATCACGGCCGCTTCCTGGTAGAGTCGCGGCGAAACACTAGTTCACTGGGTCGGCACGTGGAAATTGCTTCCAAAAGTCAGGCGTCCTTATTATTGCTTACACTTGTAGATCCCCTAGCCTTTTTGCTTTTGCTTTTGTTTTTTTGGTTTTTTTACCGAGATGTAATTGACATATCACGATATTCGTCTTAGGTGTACAACATGATTTGATACGCGTATATATTGGAAAACGATTATCACAGTGAGGTTAGTTAATACGCATCATCGCACAGTTAAATGTTTTTCCTGGGGATGAGAATGTTTAGGGTTTAGGCTCTTAGCAACTTCCGGGTGCAAAACACAGCCTCATTAACCGTGCAGTGCGTCGTCCCTGGTTGCAACGGGAAGTCTGTACCTTCTAACCGCCTTCGCCCGTTTCTCCCACCACTCGCTCCCCAGTCTCTTCTCTGTACGAGTCCCGTGTTTCGGGTGGTGGTGGTGGTGGTGGTGAAGATTCCACATATAAGCGAGCTCGTGCTGAGTTTGTCTTTCCCTTGATGGCCTGTGCCCCAAACGGCAGGGTTTCCTCCTTTCTCCTGGCCGAGCAATATTCCCATCGTCTGCGTATACGCATCACCTCTCCGCTCACCCCTCCACGGCCACGGCGGTGGCTTCCGTGGCTTGGCCGCCATGGACGTACGCGTTCAGGTAGCTTTTCGAGACGGTGATTTCATTTCCTTTGTATAAATCCCGGAAGGGCAGTTGCTAGATCGTATGTTCCGTGTTTAACGTGGGCAGGAACGGCCACGCTGCTTTCTTCTTAGCTTCTTGAAGTGCTCCTGTACTTAACTCCCGTCGGTCCGTGAGGAAGGCTGCGGGACCCCCCCACCCCGAGCTGAGGAAGTCCACATCCTGAGGCCTCCTGAGCTGTCGAGCTGCGCTGTGCCCCGCTCCCCACCCCGCCCCCACCCACCCCTCTTTTAGGCCTCAGTCAGGCCAGCTCAGGAAGGGAGCAAACCTGGGGGGCCAACCTATAGGGCTCCGAGCCCGTCCCGGGAGCCCGAGGTGGGCTTGTCACCATGGACCCGGGAGATGCTCATAAAAGGGGAGCAGGGGTTCCGAACAATCTCCAGGGCAGCTCTTAAAAACCCCGGCTCCCAGCCCAGGCCACACCCAGACCAGGTAACTCGGCGGCCTGGGGGTGGGGCCTGGGCATCTGAGCAACCAGGTGACTCCAGTGGGTAGCTCAAGTTTCGGACGGCTAAGGCAGGAAGAGAAGGTGCTGGATGGGGTGCCTTCTGCTAGGCGTTTCTGCAGTTGGTGGTGGCAGCTGCTCTAACAAACCCCTCCTCCCAGTGACCTGATGCACCTGTCGTAAAGTCCAGACTCCTTGCCATGGGCTACTCTGCCCTGCACTGCCTGGCCTCCACCCCCGTCTCACTTCCTCCACCTCCGAGCTCATTGTGTCATCACACTGGCCTCTTCTCTGTTCGTTGGCCGCATCCGAGCTTGTTCCAACCCCAGGGCCTTTGCCCTTGCTGTCCCCCCGTGCCTGGACATCACAGGTCTGGCTCCTTCCGATCCATCAGGTCTCCGCTCAAACGTCACATCCTTAAATGCCTGGAATGACACCTGTTTTATGTTTATAACACTTGCCACTCTCTGGAATTATCTCGATTTACTTATTCGTCCTTTGTCCTCTCTCCTCTCCCGAGAAAGTAAGCCTCGCGGCTGCAGGAATCGGGTCTGTCTCACTCACCACTGTAACCCCAGCACCCAGAGCAAGGCCCGGGACTCTGAGTGCTCAGGAAATATTTTTTGGATGAGGGACCCTGGGAAGGAGGCTCGGAGATGTGCCGCTGGGTCTGAATCTAGGGTTTGGGGATCCTTCGAGGGCAACTGCTCAAGGTGAAGGAGTCAGAACCAGTTTGTCATTTGCAGAAAGCAAAGGTGGGGGGTGGGGAGGGTTGCTTTCGCATGCTCACCAGTCCTGGGACCCTTCCGGCATCCATCCCAGCGCTGGAGCTGGGGTGTGTGCTGAGGTCACTCACATCCGCCTCGGGCCACAGCGGGGACGTCAGGCCCTGTGCAAGGGCTGGCAAAATCCGCCGCTTCTGACCAGTCTCAGGCCACTTGGTACTCGGAAGTTAATCTGTGAGATCAGTGGCAGGACATTTCTGCAGGTGCCCTGGGAAAGACAGCTCTCCCCACCCCCCACCCCCCACCCCCGCCCTCATTGTCCCCTCCTGAAAGGAGCTGTCACAGCCCAGGAGACCTGCCTCTGTCACCTCCTGTCCCAAACTCACACTCCTGAAGGCTCACATTTCTGTGCCCCAGACAGCATTCTAAGCGGCCGCGCAGGTGAACATGACACGGGTTGTCTTAGTCCGTTCAGGCTGCAACCGAATCCCAGAGACTAGAAGGTTTAGAAGCAACAGAAATTTATTTCTCACAGTTCTGGGGCTGACAAGTCCAAGGTCGTGGTTCAGGTCAAGCAGATTCAGAGTCTGGTGAAAGCCCGCTTCCTCCTTCACAGGTGACAGCTTCTCGTGGCCTCGCATGGCAGAGGGGCAGGGGAGCTCTCTGGGGTCTGTTGTATAAGGACACTAATCCCATTCATGAGGGTCCCACCCTCATGACCTGATGACCTGCAAAGACCCCACCTCCTAATACTATTGGATTGGGATGAGGTTTCAGCGTATGAATTTTGGGGAGACACAAGCATTCGTCTACAGCACAGGGACCTTCTAATACCCATTTTACAGACAAGGAAAGTGAGGCAGAAAGAAGCCTCTCCTCATCCTGCCCTCTCAGAATAGGACATCGTAGGCTGGCTACGCAGGGCCTGTATTCAGCTCACAGACATGTTTAACCTACACACTGTGTTGAACCTTTTTTTAAGTTTATTTATTTTGGGAGAGAGAGAGCATACAGCATGGGGGGGGGGGGGGAGGGAGAGGGCAGGGAGAGAGAATCCCAAGCAGGCTCTGCCCCATCAGCACACGGGACCAGATACGAGGCTCGATCCTACAAACTGTTGAGATCGTGACCTGAGTCAAAATCAAGAGTCAGACGCTTGACTGACGGGGCCACCCAGGTGCCCTTGTTTCAAACATTTTTTTAAAGTTAGTTGTCAGATTTTTAAGAATTCTGAGATTTTAGGGGCGCCTGGGTGGCCCAGTCGGTTGAGTGTCCCCCTCTTGATTTCAGCTCAGGTCATGATCTCACGGTTCGTGAGTTCGAGCCCCACGTCAGGCTCTGTGCTGACAGCGTGGAGCCCGTTTGGGGTTCTCTCTCTCCCTCCCTCTCTGCCCCTCCCCTCCTCGCTCACTTTCTCTCTCTCTCTGTGTCTTTGATCAGGGCCCATTATCATCTCCATTTTGTAACCAAGGCACCATGTAACCCGCCCCGGACTAGCAGCTCCTTCAGCTTGGTCACTCGGTACCCTCCGTGCTGAGCTTCCTGGCCGTTTGAAAAGGGATTGAAAGAGGGAACGAATGATGCCCTTCTTTGAGGACACTGATTAAAGCCACGGGCCACTGGATACCAAAAACCTTGACTGGTCATAGCCTTCAAGGCTCTTTGGTTGTGTTTCTGCTTTAGGAGAGAGCACCTGCGGCTGGGCGGCTTAAAGCAACAATGTAATAATTTGTAACCGTTCTGTGAGTTGTCAGCGTTCTCCCGCTCCCTGTGGTATCAGCTAAAAGGTCCAAAATGGGTCCACTCTGATGACCTTCAGCGAGTGCTGGTCACACGGGGGAGTTACCTCCTCCCCCACGTGGCCTCTTACCACGCTCGCTCACCTATGGTGGTCGGTCTCACGGTCTTCTGACTCCTAGGAGCCCAACAATGAAAGCTACCAGGCTTTCTAAGGCTTTAGCTTAGGAAGCTATAGGGACCCCCAAGGAGCTGCTGGAAGAGGGGTTCCAATGGGACAAATATACCCCTGTTTGTCCCTTCTGCCCTTGACATTCCATTTGAGAGTCAAAAGCCCGAGGAGAGAGTCTGATGGGCCAACTTTGGTCACATGATCACCACTCAGTCACATGGCGAGAGAGAGGGCGACACATCTTGTCAGGCGAGAGCAATTCATCAAAAGGAAATTGGGTTTCTAGTGTCGAGAGTAGTGGACCAGTGGCCGGACAAAGTTAGAAACCACTGCTCAGCCCCTGAATAAGTGACTCCCCCAGGGTGAGCAGTTAACATTTTTGAGTGAATGGATGGATAGATGGGTGGGTGAATGAATGAATGAATGAATGAAGGCATTTTTTAAAAAATCTTCTAGAAGTAGAATGCCCAAACCTGTGTGGCATCTCTTCTGGGTCAGGGACCCCATAACTCAGGCACTGCTGGGGGTCTGAGAGACCTCTTCACGGGGCAAAATTGGCTCCCAGATTTCTAACCCAGCATCCTGACCCCAAAGATGGGGATAATTGGAGCTGGCTCCCGGCAGGCAGGGAGAGCGTGTGCGGTCATGACCGAACTGCCAGCACAGCGAATGTGCTCCCGCCTCCCCAGACCCCACCCCACGTGGACACTGGCGGTGAGCTCTCACGCCCTCTCCTCCAGCCACTGTGCACCTGTTCAGAGAGTACGCCTTGTGACACTCAGCCAGTCCCCCAGCGCAGCGAGACCGCTCCAGTGGGAGACACTGATCCGAACTCAAGGAGCACCACCTCTAACCTCCGCTTTCCTCCCCTTGGCCGTCTACGTCCACCTGCCGATTAAATTGCACAGCATGCCAGGGTTGGAAATGGACCTGTCCTGCAAAATTCTCTGGACTCCCGTCTCTAAATTTAGTGAGCTATTTGGTAAAAGTTGCTTCAGACTCCTCCTCCTGCCTATGAGTGCAGGCTTCTCAAATAATTGTAAGTGCCAGGCTGTTTCCAAGGTGAGCTAATGAGAAGCTCATCTGTTAATAGCAGGGGCATGATGGGCGAAGACAGTGCACGGGGCTGTGGGATGGGTGGAAAGGGAAGAAGTAATTAGATTATGAATACCAGGCCACCAAAACAGACTTTTATCCCTTTATGTTCTGCTGAAAGGAAACTATATACAGTCTCTGGAACCATAAATATGTGTCCTGGGGGGGGGGGGGGGGGCGGTAAACCGTGCTGGGAAAGAGTGGGGTTGAAAAAAAAATAGAGGGGGGCCTGGGATCCGCAGTCCTGGCCCAGGCAGCCCACACTGAGAACCAGCCCACAATTAGGCGTGAATAATGACTCTGTTCAGGTCCAACTTTATTGCTCTTGGCCAAAGGCCTTTTGCAGAAATAACTTTGTAACTTGCTGCCAGGGAAGCTTTCGTCCACAGCTAAGACAAAAGAACAAAGGACAGAGGTGGGTATTTCTGTGTCTGATTCCCCATTTCCCCTGAACACCTAGCAAGAACAACAGGTGTGGCCTACCTGGAAGGTGTGGGCTGGCAGAAGGTGATGTCCAGTCTCCTCTGTGGCAGGCTGCCACTCCTGTTCCTGTCATTCTGGTCTTTATTCTGTTTATTCTTCAAACCAGCCAAACTCGTTCCTACCACTGGGCCTTTGCACCTGCTTTTTCCTTCGGTTGTAAAGCATTTTGCCTATAACTGGCTTCTCCCCACCTTCAGGTCTCAGCTCAAACATCACTCCTTCCTAGAGGCTTCCCCTGATTTACTGTCTATCCTGTCTCCCCGACAGTTTTCTTCAAAGCTCTTCAGACGACCTGAAATTGATCTTCACATATTATCTGTCTCCCCCACCAGGATGTCAGCTTCTTGCGGGTAGAGGCCTGGCCTGTTCCATGTTTATGGCTGTTTGCCAGCATCCCATATAACACCAGGCACATAGTAGGTGCTCAGAAAAGATCACATAGCTTTGAAGGGTTGCAAATAGGCCTCCAGCCACACTCTAGTGGAACTTCCTTTGGTCAATCGGTGTTTCAAATGTATTGAATGCTTTCACTTTGGAAACAAAGTCTCCAGTGCGGTCCAGTCCCCACCCTCTAACCCATTCTCCCAAGTCCAGAGCGTGTCACTCAATTCTCGGGCTTAGCCCCTGCAGGCATTTGAGTTTGAGGCCCTGCTGTAGACAGAGGCTACTGCAGAGTTAGCCAGACAACATCCAGGCTTCTCCTGAGCCAAGGCCATGGGCCAGCCCGCTGGGCTTTGGCCGACCCAGGCCCGCTGAGTGGATGAAGGCATCCAGCGGGCAGGACCCAGTGGTCCTCACTTTAGGGCCATGTGTTAGGGGTCATTCCGTAAGTGACATCAGATTTCACTGTGTTCTCTTCTGAGCCTTCTGAGTCATCGGGGAGGGAGCCCTCGTTACTCCTCCTTTGTGGCCTTCAAGGAGGCCTGTAAGAAAAAGGTCAGTGCCCTCGGCAAGCAAGGATCCAAGTGCAACGTCACGCATTTGTTTCTTGATGTTGCTCTCCGTTTATGGCCGGGGTTCTCCCCTGGGAGCAATTTTGCCACCACCCCCCTCGCCCCTGGGACATGTGACAGTGTCCAGAGACATTTTTGATGTCCACAACTGGGGTTGGGTGCTAGTCACGTCTCACAGGTGGAGGCCAGGGAGGCTGCTAAACACGCTGCAATGCACAGCCCTCCCCCACCCCCACCCCCACCCCCACCCCCACCCCCACCCCCACCCCCACCCCCACCCCCACCCCGGCAGACGAAGGCCCGGCCCCAAACATCAGAAGTGCCAGGTTAAGGGTCTGGTTTAGTGCAGGTGATGCTCATTCTCCAGAGAAAGACAAGCCTCCTTTGTAGATAAATTTGCTAAAATAGCAAAGGGAACAAACTGAAGAAGAATCTGGCAGAAATGAGAGCACAGGTGATCAGTCGAACTTCTGAGACCTTCCCCTCAAGAGCAGGTACGCCAGGTAGAGGTCGGTCCTGTCGCCCCTTTCAGAGCAGAACGGACCGTGTGCCTCACGCCAGGGCCCCTGCCCTGGAAGCGGCCATCTCTCCAGAACCTTCCTGGGAGCCGCCTGGAGAAATGCACCCGTTGATTCTGGGCCAGGCGGAGCGGCTGCGTTGCCTCAGCCGAGTTCCTGAGGGCTGGCGGCTGGTCTGCGGCCCTCTCCTCTGTCCTGACATTGTCAGCCGTCCCTCCTAAACCTGGTCCCCAGCCGTGCCCCCACCGCCCCGGTCTGGAGCCCCCCCCCCGTTGAAGTCGCCTCTCCCGCTGCCGGACGAGCAGCCAGCCGCCCGAGGAGACGGGCCGGCGGCCTCCCCTCCCGCACTCCTCTGTGTGCACGGTGGCCCTGGGCTCAGAGGGCCGAGGAGCCAAGGCTCAGGATCGTCACTTCCGACGTCAGCAGGAGGGAAGTGAGAGCAATTAGGGCCAGTTCCCCGAAACCAGGTCCCACACTTCGCTCTGGGTTTCTGGGTCTGTTGGCTGCCTTCCTCCTTAAAAACGAGGAGGGGGAAGGGTTCTTTTGAAGCGGGAGTAAATGTTTTCTGGGCCAAGGTCACGGGAAGCTCCGTTCTCCGTGGCTTTCCACGTCCAGCGCAAGCTTTTCTCTTGGCCCGTCGTCCCCTCAGAGCTGCCGGACCTGACCCCGCCGAGTTAACTGAGCCCTTCGGGTCGTACAGGACGGAGGAGTGGGGTCAGGGACCCCCCCCCCCCCGGGTGACCCGGGGCCTCCTGAGGCCCAGGGATCTCCGAGGCTGGCGTGGGCACAAACTCCAGTGCCTGCCAGACGCAGACACGGAATCGGAGTCCGTTCAAGTTTCACTTCCTAGAAAGGCTGATGTGTGCCGGGCAGAGGCCCATGTGGCCCCCACGCTGTGGTGCCCAGGCTCCCGTGACTTGGTGGGTCCCGCCGTGTTTCCAGGACAGCCGCGGGACAGCCTGCGTGCTCGTCCACGCTGTGACCTTGGCGCTCCTCCAGGGAGAGGGGGCAGGGGGTCCCCGTCCCCTCCTTTTGAACCCGGCCAGACTTGGGACCCGCCCGTGACCGATAGAGTGAGGCAGGAGTGACACTGGGGACAGCAGAAAAGACGGAGTTGGGTTGGAGACACCGAGGCGGCCCTGCCCGTTGCTGGGACAGCCGCCTTCCGAGCCGGAAGCAGACCCCACCCTGAGGCCACCCTGGTGGGAGGGAGCCCGGGCCTCGAGGAGGAGCCTCCCTGAGGTCCTGGCCAACTGCCGGTAGCCGCTCTTCGGTGACCCCGGCTATGGCCGCACACATTCTAAAGCAGAGGCCAGCGTTCTGTGCTGTGTCCCGTTTGAGCTCCCGGGCGCAAAAAACAAACAAAAAGGACTTTATTCTCCTGCTAAGGTTGAAGGTAAATTGTTACACAGAAGTAGTTGCTGCAGCACCTGGCGTGTGCCAGTCTGCCCTCCATTTGTTCGTTCATTCACTCATTCGTTCACTCGTTCATTCCTTCGCTCATTCGTTCCTTCAGTCATTCACTCATTCATTCATTCATTCATTCATTCCTTCACTCATTCGTTCATTCACTTATTTGTTCACTCATTCACTCAGCCCTTCACTCATTCGTTCATTCACTCATTCATTCCTTCACTCATTCGTTCCTTCAGTCATTCACTCATTTGTTCATTCACTCATTCGTTCATTCACTTATTTGTTCACTCACTCATTCACTCAGCCCTTCACTCATTCGTTCATTCACTCCATTCCTTCACTCATTCATTCCTTCACTCATTCCTTCACTCATTCATTCCTTCGCTCATTCGTTCATTCACTCATTCATTCCTTCACTCATTCGTTCCTTCATTCCTTCACTCATTCGTTCATTCACTCATTCCTTCACTCGTTCATTCCTTCGCTCATTCGTTCCTTCAGTCATTCACTCATTCGTTCATTCACTTATTTGTTCACTCATTCACTCAGCCCTTCACTCATTCGTTCATTCACTCATTCATTCCTTCACTCATTCGTTCATTCACTCATTCGTTCCTTCACTCATCCGTTCCTTCACTCCTTCACTCATTCATTCATTCACTCATTCCTTCACTCATTTGTTCATTCCTTCACTCATTCGCTCATTTGTTCACTCATTCACTCAGCCCTTCACTCGTTCATTCCTTCACTCATTCATTCCTTCATTCCTTCACTCATTTGTTCACTCATTCCTTCACTCATTTGTTCACTCAGCCCTTCACTCATTCGTTCATTCACTCATTCGTTCATTCACTCATTCCTTCACTCATTTGTTCATTCACTCTTTTGTTCACTCATTCAGCCCTTCATTCATTCACTCATTCATTCCTTCACTCATTCGTTCCTTCAGTCATTCACTCATTCGTTCATTCACTCATTCATTCATTCCTTCACTCATTCGTTCCTTCAGTCATTCACTCATTCGTTCATTCACTCATTCATTCATTCCTTCACTCATTCGTTCATTCACTTATTTGTTCACTCATTCACTCAGCCCTTCACTTATTCGTTCATTCATTCATTCATTCCTTCACTCATTCGTTCCTTCAGTCATTCATTCATTCATTCACTCATTCATTCCTTCACTCATTCGTTCCTTCACTCCTTCACTCATTCATTCATTCACTCATTCACTCATTTGTTCATTCCTTCACTCATTCGCTCATTTGTTCACTCATTCACTCAGCCCTTCACTCGTTCATTCCTTCACTCATTCATTCCTTCATTCCTTCACTCATTTGTTCACTCAGCCCTTCACTCATTCATTCATTCACTCATTCCTTCACTCATTTGTTCATTCACTCTTTTGTTCACTCATTCAGCCCTTCATTCATTCATTCACTCATTCATTCCTTCACTCATTCGTTCATTCCCTCATTTTTTCACTCATTAACTCATTTGTTCACTCATTCACTAGTTCATTCACTCGTTTGTTCTCTCATTGATTCATTCACTCATTCATTCACTCAGTCGTTCACTCATTCATTTGTTTGTTCATTCACTCATTCATTGATTTGTTCATTTCACTCATTCATTCACTC
Organism: Prionailurus viverrinus; assembly: GCF_022837055.1. Lineage (NCBI taxonomy): Eukaryota > Metazoa > Chordata > Mammalia > Carnivora > Felidae > Prionailurus > Prionailurus viverrinus. The sequence continues at coordinate 13,533,662 of NC_062563.1, forward strand.
GGTCGTTCACTCATTCATTCATTCCCTCGTTCATTCATTCACTTATTCACTCATTCATTCACTCATTCATTGATTTGTTCGTTTCATTCGGTCATTCACTCATTCACTCATTCATTCACTCATTCATTCACTCATTCATTCACTTATTCATTCACTCGTTCATTCACTTATTCATTCACTCGTTCATTCACTCTTTCATTCATTCATTCGTTCATCAGTATCCAGAATCTCACATCTAGCCCCCTCACTGCCCCTGTCCTGGTCCAAGCAGGGTCCAGGGCAGCTGTCTCACTGGCCTTCCTGTGTTTACCCTCATTCCCTGCAGTCTGTTCTGTTAAAGCCTGCCCTATTAAAACCTACATCCAATCTCAGTACTCCCAGGCTGGAACCTTCCAGGTCCTCCTCTCCCAATGAGCCTTCCCCTCACTCAACTCCGCCCCAGCCATATTTGCCCACTTTACCTTCCTTAGACCCCCAGGTACACACCTCCCCCAGGACATCTGTACCTGTTCTTCCCTATGCCTGGAACACCGTTCCCCTAAGATGTCTGCAAGGCACATTCCTTCACCTCCTACAGGACTCTGCTCTGTTGACTCCCCTCTCTAAAGATGCAACCTTCCTGCCACCCCCACCGTCACTTCTGACCTCCCTCTCCTGCCTCCGCTCCTGAGGACTCATCGCCTCATGCCTGTGATCTCTTTTGGTGCCTGATTCATGCAAGATCGTTCATTTCTGGATCACCGGCATGTAGAACAGGGCCTGTGCGTAGTAGGTGCTCAGTAAATATTTGTTGGCTAACTGGAAGAATGGGCACCCGGGGCGGGGGGTGGGGGCAGGGGCTGGGGCTGTGGATTTAGAAAAGAGACAGCCCTACCCCTGTGGAGCTTCCGGTGGAAAAACAACCCCCACAAATAAAGACCGGAACAGAGAGCCCATCAAGAATCACGTGTTGTGATGAGTGTTCCGAGGAAACAAACCTTGGATGCGCCTGCTTCCAGGAGGGAGGCCAGGGAAGGCCCTCTCCCCACCTGTCAGACTCCACCCATCCCAGACTCCAGGGCCGTGCCCAGGGAACAGTCTATTTTGCTTGGCAGGTGAGGAAACGAAGACCGGATCAGGACCAGAGTTCCTGACTCCCACACCCACGTTCCTTCTCTTTGCCACACCGCCTTGTTCTTATCAGTTGACAAAGAAGGATGAGGGCGGTTTGCCGACGCTAAGACCGAGTTGGGCTCAGGCCCCGGCCAAGGGCCAGCAAGCCACGTTGTCAGGTTTCTAAACAGGCAGAAGGCGGCTGGGAGGCCACCTGAGTCAGCGCTCCGCCTCCGGCTTGTTCTACCATGCGGGCTCCTTCGGTCGCAAGTGACAGAGAAGGCAACTTGGAGTGACCCAAGAAACAAAGAGAATTTGATTCAGGTCCCTGAGGAGTCAACGTGTGAGAAAGCTGACCTAAGAAGAAAGAAAGAAAACAGCTGAAACCAGCCAAAGGAGAAAAAGGAATCTATTGGCGCCTGAAACCAAGAACCCAGAGGAAAATCTTCCTCCTTCGGGCTTAGCTGGATCCGGGTCTCAAATGTTCTCAAAACGCAACTATGTTCCCTTGCTCTGCTCGGTTTCCATCTCTTGGCTTCATTCCAGCCTCTGCGTGAGGCACGATGGTGTCAGTCTTCCTTACTCTCGTGGTGGAATGACATAGAACCAGTTAGCCTGTTGGAAAGAGGCCACATCTCTTCCTAGTGAGGCCAGAGCGCCTGGATTACTCTAATGGGCCAACCACCGAGGCAGAGGGATTGGAGGCTCTGATGGGCGCAGGTCTGGATCACACGGTCCGCTCTGCAGCTGGGGTCTGATTCGAACCTTATTGATGGACCGAGGATCCCCAAATGAAAACTGCTGCTGTTACAGAGAGGAAGTTGGCCCGGGGTGCCCGGGTGGCTCAGTTGGTCAGGCATCCCACTCTTGATTTCGGCTCGGGGCGTGATCTCGCAGTTCGTGAGTTCGAACCCCAAGATGGGCTCTGGGCTGACAGCTAAGAGCCTGCTTGGGGTTCTCTCTCTTTCCCTCTCTCTCTGCCCCTCCTCTGCTTGTTCGTCTGCTCTCTCTCTCTCTTTCTCTCTCAAAAAGAAATAAACCAACATTCAAAAAAAAAGTTGGCCCAAACCCAACAAAAAAATGCTAGCTCACACATATCCGGGACTTACTGTATGCAGTTCTGTTCTCCGGGCTTCATTGGCATGAGGCCATTTTGTCCTCACAACTCTGTTAAGTGCTGTCATTGACCCCACTTGACATTTGAAGACACTGAGGCCCCAAGAGGTTAAGTCACTTGCCCAACTAGTCCAGAGTGCAGCCAAGATTTGAACCCCAGCAGTCTGGCTCCAGACCCTACCTCCACCCCTTCTGTATCCATTTCCTGCCACATTTTGGCACGTATCTATCTGCGTGGCTTTCTCTACTCTGTCAGCTCCGTGAGATGTGTGTCTGCTTTTGATCTCTGATCATGAAACAAGACTTGCACATAGATGCTCAGATATTTGGGCACGTGAATGACGTGGCCTCTCCAACGCCCACTCAGGTTACATGCAAAACCTCGTGATGTTCCGGGCTTTCCAAGACCTTGAATACATTGTTTCGAAACTGTCTTTGCGCTCTAACTCCACTCCAAGGCCCTGTCCTAAGAGTTCACCGTGGTTTGCCATTCCTTCTAGCCCTGCTTTCTGACACTTCTCACTTTTAGCTGGAGGTTTTCAACTGCGGCTTTGGATGTGTTGACTCCTTAGAAGGTCAGCTCCTCGAGGACAGGGACTTTTTTTTCCCCCCACTGCTTTATCCACCGTGCCAGGAACTGTGCCTGGCACATAGTAGGCCTTTGAGGATTTCTTGTTGAATGAATAGTTATGCCGGCAATGGAGTTTTAAACCCTTTTCTTTCTGCCCTGATTTGCTTTCTAGAGCCTGAGCCCTTGTCTTGAAACCTGATCCTTCCCTCCTCCCTTGGAAAGACTTCTCTAGTCCTACATCCTGTCCTGTGCGTGCCTCCGGCTAGAATTCCAAGGACAGGCACCGAGAGCCACCAGATGCCCTGGCCCGAGGGGTAGGGAACACACAACCCGGGCCCATAGGTTACAGGAGCTCCTGTCGTTTCTTGGACAGCCCAGAGAGAAGGCTGGGAAAAACCCGCGGCCCAGAAGAAGAGCTACCAGGGGAGTGTCAGGTTTAACAGATGTACTTGTGTCGTCCCCTGTCTAGACAACTTCTGGTCTTGTGAAGTTCGGGACCACACATTTACATTCCCTCCCACTCTGCCTGCCGTTTGCTCAGGCCATTTGCCCTGCCTGATGCACCCCGTCCTCCACCCTCTAATTCAGAAAAACCCTGGGGACTCTTCCGAGCTTCCTTCCCCTTAGGCTTCCTAAACTTGACTCTGTAAGACCTCCTCCAGGCAGCCCTCCGACTGCCCCCTCCCCAGGCCAGCAAGGGTTTTTTCCCTTCCTGTTTGCGCAACGCGCTTAACCTCAGTTTCTTGCCTCATTCCTGGGTTTCCAAGGGAGCCTAGGAGGCCAGAGAGGGCTGGGGGGCCAGGATGTCGGGGTGCGGAGCTCAGCCGTGAGGCCTGCTTGCTTTATCCATCCAGGGCCCCGCAGGAAACAGATTGTGGCCTCCAACAAAGGCGTGAGCAGAATATAAGCAAATGAGTAATACAGAGCCCTGGGACTGGGGACGGTGGGGAGTGTTTGCTGGAACCCGGAGAGGGCCACCCGCCACGGCGGCCCCCAGCAGCGATAGAGGGAAGTGGTCAGTTCCCAGCAGCTGGGCGGGCCACCCCCTGGCAGTGTCCCCCCTTGTCCAAACCCCACCGGGAGCCAGAGAGCACGAATGAACCCCCCAGGGTGGGGCCTGTGAGAAGCACCCCATAAGTTGTATTCTCCGTCACTGTTCCTTGAGGGCGTTTACTATGTTGGGCCTGGTGCTTCCTGTTGCAAAGGACAGTCCCGACTCACATTAACTGAAGCAACGAAAGTGTGTGAGCTTGAGCCTGTAACTGGCCATAAGGTGCAACTTGGTTCAGCCCGGTGTCACCGGCGTCCCCTCTGAGCCTCCGCTGGCTGGCAGGGCTGGCTTGCTGTCAGCGCCCGGCCCCCCACCTACCTTCTCCCATTGGCCAGGCCTGGGTCACATGTCTGTCTCTGGGCCAGTCACTGGAACTAGAGAGACGGACCGTGCTGGTTGGTTCCACGTGGGTCACATGTTCGGCTCTACATTCAGATGGCACCTAGCTCGGTAAGGGGGTGGCCGTGACCCCCCAACCAGAGCTGGAGTACTGTCCAGGAGGGAGAAAATTCTTGGCCGAGTCAGTAAATACCTTGAGTGTTTGCTGTGTGCCAGGCTCTGTTTTAGGAGTTGGGGATACAGACGTGAATAAGGCTGACAAAAATCCATGCCCCTCAGGGAGCTCACATTCTAGTGGTGGGGGGGGGGGGGGAGAAAAGGACCATCAAGAAAGAAATGAATAAAACACCAAAGTTTGTCAGAGGTGGGAAGTGCCAGCGGGAAGGGAAGAGATTTATTTCTGACCTACAAAGAAAATGTAAGCAAAAACCAGAAGGAGGTGAGGAAAGGGCCTTGAAGATATCTGGATGATGTCTCCAACCAGAGGAAACAGCAAGTGCAAAGGCCCTGGGGTAGGGACATGCCTGGCATGTGCAAGAAACAGTACAGAGGGGCGTGTGGCTGAAGGCCGGGTGGACAAGGGGGAGACTGGGAGATGAGGTCAGAGAGGGGATGGACAGACTGTAGGGGCTCATTGGCCTTTTGGGTAGCTTGGGGTTTTATTCTGCATGAGATGGGAGCCCTTGAAGGCTTTTCAGTAGAGGGAGATGTCCTGTTTTGTTTTAACGGGATCCTCTGGGTACTTGATAGAAGGAGGAGAGGATAGAAACAGGGAGACCAGTGGGAGGCTGTTATAATCCAGGCAGGATTGTCCTGCCATCTGACACTGTGCCTCGCACACAGTAGGGCCCTAAATCCGTATTTGTAAGGTAAATGAGGGGAGACCTAGGGGTCGGGCTGTCTGGACCACGTGGCCCCAGCACACAGGGCGTCGCTCCACACCCCGCAGTCCCCTTTCGCCCCTTCTCCCGGTTCTTCCATCCGGTCAGTGCCTTGTTCTGCCTCTGGCCACCTCCTCCTCTCCCACCCCCACGGCTGCCCGGTCATTCCCAGGCTGCTCTCGGCTACTCTCGTTGAATTTGGGGATCCGCACAGGAAGAGTACCATGTGGGTCTTTCTGGACAGGGCCTGGGTGAGATCCAGGGGGCCTCCCCGAAGCTATGGTGCATGGGGCCGGGGGGGGGGTCATCGGTCCCCCCCGGGGACTTGTTCCTCTCTGCAGATTAACAGATAAATCTAGAAGCAGGAGTGATGTTGCTGAACACTGGGACGGGACGTTAGTCGTTTCTGGAGCTGCCTTTCTGGGCTGGGAAGCCTTTGCCAAGGTCGGCGAGAAGACAGGACGAAGAGAAGGAGCCAGATGGACGTTGCGGCGAGCTGGTGGGTGTGAGAGGAAGTCTCCGAGGGACAGACAGAACGTCAGTCCGCTGGTGCTATACGGATTCCTGTTCAGCCACGTTGAATTCTTTACCAAGAAGGAAAAAAAATGGAGGCAGGTTCCCTTGTGTCATTTTTAATTGATTTCTTCAGCATCCAGAGAGAGGCTGGCACAAAGCCAGGGGAAGTCAGCGCTGGGGGAATTCATCGAAAATCGACCTTCTGATGAAATAATTAGCTCCTGTTACTCTCAAGTCTCTGGGTGCAGATCTTTGCCTCCCATCCAGAGGGGGAGCATCCTGGCCGGCGGGTTGTAGTTGCCTGGGAACAGGGCGGGGGGGGGGGGGGGGAGGGCATGAGAGAGCCAACCTGGGTGCCAGGAACAGAGTCCAGCTGACCCGCGTCTCCCAGCTCCGCCCACCCTCCGACCCGGGGCTCCCCATCCGGGCTGCAGCTCCCAGCTCCATACCTCCCTCCACGGCACAGGCCCAGAGCCCAAAAGACCCTCGGAGGACACCTGGCCACCGCCTGCTGCGTTTTGCAAGTGAGGAACTGAGGCTGGGAGACTCCCGAACTGGCCCAGCAGTCTGCTTCCAGGAGATTCTGGTTGAGCAGCCCGGCCAAGCCAGGCTGCGTTTGAGCCCGTGTCTGCCGCTGCTTTGACCACGTGACCATGGAAAAGTACTTTTAACTCTCGGTGCCTCACCTTCCTCATCCATCAAACGGGTATAATATCGATGGGCGGAGATGCGGAGGAAACGTAGAACGTGTCGCAGGGGCTGGAGCATCGCAGGCTCTCAGCAAGCATTTGCTGTTGTTGTTTCTGATAGGTGACACCTGTGGGGCCTCCCTTGGAAATTCGCTCGCTGTCATCTTAGGGCCTGATGTCTGTCTGAAGGAACAGGAGTGTGCGTTTCACAGACAAAGCCGTGGGGCTGGTTGGCACATCGGTTAAGTGCAAAGCATCCTGGTGTATTTCCAGGGGCAGGTGGGACACAGGCTGATAAACAACATGATTTGGGCACCACCCCACGATTTGGGGTAACTCAGGGACCGATGAGATGACGGAGCGTGGCTTTTTTTCAATCCTCTCCCAGCCTCACGCTTCCCCCCACCCCCAGCAGAACGTCTGGCACGGTGCTGATGCCCTTTGACCCCTTCCAACACCTGCTGGTCTCCCTTAAAAAAGAGAGTGTGTGCAGGGGCGGGGAGAGCAGACAGGCCCAGGGCTCGGCTCAGAGCCTTAGGAAGGAACTAGAAGCCATGAGGCTGCGTTAAGCGTCTGCTTTCTTTCGTTTTGTGTGAGTTAGTTTGATGGAAAAAGGCTGCCGGTTTTCCGTTGACCCTGGGATAGACAGTCTGCTTTTTCAAAAACATGTATTCGTGTTTTTATTTTTAAATGAGGCCATTTCACAGGGGAAGGGTTGTGCAGATGTAGCAGGAACGAGGGCTCTGGCACTGGAACAGAGGAGGTTGGGAAATGTGCAGGGGGGCGGGAGAGCGCTGAGCCGGCAGGGGAGCAGGGGTGAGGCCGTCTCTGCCGTTTTCTCTCTGGGGAACCTTAGGATGGTGATTAAGCTCAGTTCTCAACTGTAACGTGGGGGCAGCACTAGGGGTTGTTGGGAGCAGGGGAGGTTCTGCAGGCGGAATGTGCCCGTCACAGCCCAGCCACGGCCACAGCGATCATCGTCCGGCGAAGGTGTACTTTGTGTGACGTGTTCTGGTTAATTCCGTGCGCCAGGCTGCAGGCTCAGCACCCTGTATTAACCCGTTTCGTCCTTCACACCCATTTTATAGATGAGGAAGCCGAGGCCCAGAGGTGCTATCTGCCCGGGGTCCCTCAGCAAGTGGCTCCAGCATCCGTGTCGTAACCATCCCGCCGTGTGGCACACGGCAGGTACTCAATACACAGTTGATACGGTGGCTCCGGCTGTCGAGAGGTCTCGAGACGGGAGCCGATTCTTGCCCTCGGGTCCTGTGAAAGTCCCGGTTCCCAGGTCAGCTCCCCTGAGAACGTGATCCACATCTCCCCGATCTGCACAGATGGCCTGTCGGAGGCCCCTGGGGCGGGGAGGGGGGAGCACCCCGTGGAACCTGCTCCTGCTCTCAGCCTGCCCTGGGCAGTGACCATCGAAGGCACCACTTCCAGAGGCAGTTTGGGTTAAGAGAGCAAACAAGGAATCTTGCAACACCCGGAAGGAGCCAGCAAGGGAGGGGAGCCGCGCTACCCACAGCCTGCAGGGGCGAGAGGAGGGAGAGGCGCCCCCAGGACTGGAGGCGAGTGGAACAGTGGCCAGACTAGAGAGACAGAGGCCCTGGGACACCGCTGGTGCCAGGGAGGGGGCAGAGGGGAATAAGGAGCCTGATTTCCTACCTCCCCCTGCCCGGCAGCCTCCCAGCAGAGGCGAGAACCAGCAGGAAGCAGGAGACGAGGCAGGTGCAGTCTGCAGAGGTCAGAGTGGCTTCCTGGGGCCTAGAGCAGGGTGGAAAAGATCAAAGGGAGGGAGCAGCCCACCCTGGGACCCTTCCTGGGGGACGGGGTGGGGGGGTCGGCGATGCTTCTGAGCCTCCAGACCGGGGTTACCGCATGGCCCTGCCAAGCCCCACATCCCTCCCTCTGCAGAACTCAGAAGACCTTGACAAGATTTCCTTTCCTTTAGCCATCTGAATATTTATTTGGCACCTACTATGTACCAGGCTTAGCCTAGGTGCTGGGGACCGAGCTGTGCATAACACAGGCCTCTTTGCTACCCTCGTGGAGCTGACCCTTTAGTGGGGAGAACTGGGCAAATAAGATAATTGCAGGTCACAGTAGGGACTATGAGAATAAAACAGGTTATAAAACACAGAGGGTGTCTCAGGTGGGGGCACCACGTTAGATAAAGGCAATCAGGACAGGCCTTTCTGAGGAGGTGATGTTTGTGCCGAGACTTAGCAGAGGAGAGTGAGCCCAGCATAGAAAATCTGGGAGAGGGCTCTTCCAGGCTTGAGGAAGAGTAAGTGCAAAGGCCCTGGGGCAGGAGCAAGCTTGCGTTGTCCAAGCAACAGAAAGAAGCCGGTGGGGCTGGGGAGCGATTGGCAGGACTAAGGAGAGGTAGGCTGGGGCTGGATCACTTGGATCCCCTGTGGGCCCTGGCATGGAGTGTGCCTTGTATTCCTTGAGCAGAGAAGCTGAGGGACAGTCCGAGCAGGTGAGGGACAGAACTGGGACGAAGGTGAATGCCCTGCACCGGCACCACGTGGAGTGAGTGTCCCCTCTGTGTTGCGCCCTGAGCCCCTTGCTGGTCTCGGCCTGGGCCAGGCCTGCGGAGGGATAAGACGGGCTTTCCATCCTAGGAAGATCCTGCTGGCCGTCCTGGAGAGAATGGAGGGTGGGGGCGCCGTGAGGGAAAGTGGGGGGGCCTCTTCGAGGGGCGTTGTAGCGACACATCCCCTTCTGCGGACCGGAGCCCTCGATGAGTTCCCCGAGCTGTGACTTGGGGCCGGAGGTGGCGGGGGAGGGGAGGCTGGCAAACAGTCCTTCAAGGTCATGCAGCCCACCTCCAGTGAGCTTGGCTTCCTCCTGACAGGTCTGCTCGCTCTCTCGCTCTCGCTCTCTCTCGTTTTAAATAAATGAGACCAGAAGTCTATATGTGGAAGGACTTGAAGGCTCATTTCCTCAAGAAGTAGATGGGGCGCCTGGGTGGCGCAGTCGGTTAAGCGTCCGACTTCAGCCAGGTCACGATCTCGCGGTCCGTGAGTTCGAGCCCCGCGTCGGGCTCTGGGCTGATGGCTCAGAGCCTGGAGCCTGTTTCCGGTTCTGTGTCTCCCTCTCTCTCTGCCCCTCCCCCGTTCATGCTCTGTCTCTCTCTGTCCCAAAAATAAATAAAAAACGTTGGAAAAAAAAAAAAAAAAGAAGGAGCGAGCCGAGATTCGCCGTCCCGCCTTCTCTCCCCCCAGTTCGCCGGGGAGCCCGTCCGACCCGGGGTTCGGGGGTGACCGAGGTCGCAGCCAACTGACGGCTGTTCCCCCACGGCTTTTTAGCCCTCAACATCCTCCTCTGTCGTGTTTATTCTGCCACTTAAAGCCAGTGCGAATGAGTTGCCCAGCTGTGGGGTCTGTCTGCGGGGGGCCTTCACACCCACCCCCACTGGCTGGGGCTCCCGTAACGCCCTCGTGTCCCCATTCTATCCGTGGGAAAACCAAGGTTCCTTGCTGGCCGGGCGGGGAGGCGGGGACACCCGGAGGGTGAGCGACGCACGGAGTTGTTCAGTGCCACACCGGCACATCCCTCCCTGGGCCACACGCCGCCCAAGAGCTGGGGTTCCATCCGGCTCACCTCTCCCCACCTCGACCCCCCGGTGCCGGCGGAGAGGGGACGTCCAGAAATATCAGCTCCCCCAGACTGGGCTCCTTCCTTTCCTTTCTCTGGGGCTGATCTGTCTGTCGAGCGGGTCGGATGGTTCGGGGGCCGGCTGGTCATCCGACCTTGGACGTGGGCCGCCACCAGCACATTCGGAGGATCGCTGGTCCAGGGAGGGGGGGAGGGGTCTGTCTGCAGAAGCGGTCAGAGAAGGCTCTCCAGCCACTCTGTGGCCCGAGCGGATTGCGAATCCTCTGCCTGTAACTTTCTCCGAGTTAGGTTTTCTCGGCTGTGGCCACCCCTGATCAGAGACGCCCTCGCGGTCCGTGCCAGAAATCATTATGCAAGCCCAGCCGTCAGGCGGCCTTTACGTAAAGACTGACCTGATTCTTCTCCTACTCTAGATCCGTGAGTAGAGCGGGAAGAAGGGAGAAGAAGCAAATCCACAAGACGCGACTTCAGGCCCCTGCGTCCCGCCAGAGGCGACGGGCCAGCGAGGCGGAAGATGGCATCCCCCGGCCTCCTGCTTTGCCTGCTCTCCGCCGCCGTCTTCTCTCTCCTGGGCGGAAGCTCGGCCTTCCTGTCACACCACCGCCTCAAAGGCAGGTTCCAGAGGGACCGCAGGAACATCCGCCCCAACATCATCCTGGTGCTGACGGACGACCAGGACGTGGAGCTCGGTAAGCAGCTGGCCAGCGGGCACCACCTACCCAGGGTCCCTGTCCTGGGTCTGAGGCTCCTGACGCAGGTCGGCTGTGTAGACCTGTGGAGCTCACTTCTAGTGGATTAAGACCAAGTCACGGGGTGGGGGGGGGGGGGGGGGTTGACCCACACGTGTGCATTTGCAGCTTGGGCCTCAGGGTTAGGGGTCTCCAACTTACCCCTAAGGCAGCTGGATTTCTCCAAAAGTCTTAAGGAGAAGAGATGTATAGACCAGTTCGTGATTTTCCCCCAGCTGCTATTGAGAACCTGCTGTGTGCCAGGCAGTCTCGCAGGGCCTGGCACTTCAGTGATGGGTAAGACAGGCACATTGCGTCCACTCTCGTGGAGCGAGGGGCACGGATAATCACCGCCGCAAGACCGCACGTAAAGTGATCTCGAGAAGGGAGAAATGCGCAGGGGAGGGGAATGAGAGCGCCGTGCCGGATGGGGCGGCGGGAGCTGCTGCGGATCGGTAATTAATCCTGGAGGGGCTCCCGGAGGGGGTGATGTTTGAGCTGACACTGACACGAAGAAGGAGCCAGCCGGAGTGTGTGTGTGTGTGTGTGTGTACGTGTGTGTGCCCACACGTGCACACGTGGGCCCTGCCCCTCTAATCTTAACCCGAGCTTTGGGTGGGCTCGGCGTCCCTTGGTGGCATCCAGGGCCAGGGAGGGTGGACGCTATTCCTAGTGACCCGACCCTGTTCGCAAAGATGGTGCCTCCGGAGCATGAGCTTGGCCGACTCTGGTCGGGACTCCCTCCCCTGGCAGTGCTTTGGCTCCAGGTAAAGCGGGTGAGGACAGGGACCCTCGCCGGGGTTTAGTTCACTTGTACCGACGGCCAGGTGTGACCAGGGCCCCTTGAGCTCACAACCTCAGCGCCTTTATCCCCCACACGAGCACCCCCGGCCTCTCCTTGCCCCACTGCGTAAACCCTCCTGTCTGGTCCACCGGAGCAGCGGGCGATGCGTTTGCACGAGGCCTTTCTCGCCCACCACGTGTTTCCTTGCACGAGGAGAAGCCTCACAAGTGAGGCCACCAAGAGTGAGCCATCCACAGTTCAGCCTAGCTGGACCTTCTGCTCTCCTGGGGGACGGGGTGGGGGGGGAACTCCACCTATATTTCCAGCTCACCTCTGGGGGGCTTTCCCAGGGTGAACCTTCTTTCTCCCTAGCTTGTGTCTTCTCCACCCGCCCCCCTCCCCCGAATTCACTGATTTGGGGGGTTCCGTTTCTCCACCAGTAAACCCTATACAGAACTGCCCTAGAGAAATACAATGCGAGCCACGAATGCAAATGACAAATGATTTTAAAGTTTTCTAGTGGCTCCACTTTTTTTGAAGTTTTAAAAACAGGTGGAATTAATCACACCTTTTGTTTAACCTCGTCTGTCCGAATGATAATCATCTCAACGTGTAGTCAATACAGAAAGTCGTCAATGAGATCGTTTACAGTTTTTATGTTGTCTCTGAAATCTGGCGTGTACTTCTCGGCAAGAGTGCGTCTCATTTAGGACTAGCCGCCTTTCGGGCGCTCGGTAGCCACCTGTGGCTTGTGGCTACCGTATTGGACAGCACACATCCTTGTGCATTTTGCTTCTGTAATTTCCCTTTGAACCATCAGCGCTGTGTATCGTGACGATCTGGGACAAGACTTTTAAGCAAGGGAGCCAGCATGTGCAAAGGCCCTGAGGCAGGAGCGAGGAGCCAGATGGGGCTGGAGCTTGGGGCAGGGGGATGGAATCGGAGACCGGAGAGAGAGGCTGGAGCCATATCTCGGAGGCTGTCACGGGTTGCGGTCAAGAGTGCCAGTGGTTGGCCAGGTGAGGGGTGGGCTTTTAGCCTCTATCCACTGGCAAAGGACGTTGGAGTGTTACTGGCGGCAACAAATTTAAAGCCTCTGCAACCAAACCTAAGAATGTGGTGAAGTCTCAAGCGTGACTGGATCCATTATTAAAAGCACACACGAGTCTTTTTAACTGCTAAGAAGCGGTGATTTATTTATTTTTTTTTCAACGTTTATTTATTTTTGGGACAGAGAGAGACAGAGCATGAACGGGGGAGGGGCAGAGAGAGAGGGAGACACAGAATCGGAAACAGGCTCCAGGGTCTGAGCCGTCAGCCCAGAGCCCGACGCGGGGCTCGAACTCACGGACCGCGAGATCGTGACCTGGCTGAAGTCGGACGCTTAACCGACTGCGCCACCCAGGCGCCCCAGAAGTGGTGATTTATATCCATCCAAGCTGCTCCTTATAATGATTTGTATTAATGATTTTACAAGTATAGATTTTTTCTCAGGGAGGTTATCAAGGGCAAAAAGAACTTGCAGCCAGGAAGCAATCAAAGCCCAGAACTTTTATTGACAATTTCACACGTATAATCCCTATCTCTCCAGCAGCATTTAGCTGGAAACGTGTTGGATAACCATGGGGAGTCCATAGGTCACGGCCATAAGGACGCAAGTTGTGTTTCTGGGGGAATTTTGCAGACAGCACCTGGATCTCAGAGCACAATGCTCTTGCTTCATGGGGCCCCTCGACAGTAGTCATGCCCGGGAGTACAAGACTCCGGGAACGTTCACTCATGCATTCAGCAGATAATTTATTAAGCATCCACTCTGTGCAGCGCACCGTGCTGGGAGCTAGAGGGGAAGGGGCATTCCAGGTCAAGAGAACAGCAGAGGCAAAGACACTATGTTAGTTAGCAATGAACTTGGCGGGTTCGGACAGATGGAGAGAGCCTGTGGGCTGGAGGGAGCCGGGCTAGAAGTGGAAAGAGAGGAGGCCAGGAGTCGACTGAGAACAGGTCATGAGGGGCCTTGTGGCCATGACGAGGGTTTAGAGTTTTCTTCTCAGTGAAATGGATATGCATTAGGGGGCCTTTAGCAGGGGGCCGTGAGCGGACTTAGATTCCAGCAGGATCCCGCTGGCTGTTACGTTGAAACTGGCTTGCCGAGAGCAAAAGCAGAGACAGGTAGCCCCAGTCGGAGGCATGAACGAATTGGGCAGGTGATGACGGGAGCGTGGACCAGGGTGGGAGCAGTGGCACCAATGAGGCACCAGTGGATGGTTGAATGTGGGGGCTACGGAAAAGAGGAAGATCAAGGGCACCTCCTAGATTTGGGGCCTGAACCAAGGTGAGCGATTGAACAGCCACTTTTAGGAGCAACACGTTTTTGCCGTAGCAGTGTGATCCAGCTAAGCTATGTGTCACCAAGTGATTATAAGTTTACATCTGTGACTCCTGAATGAAACCAAGAGGATATGCAAATATAAAAAAAAGGACCAGGGCTGCCTGGGTGACTCTTGATCTCAGCTCAGGTCTTGATCTCAGAGTCGTGAGTTCAAGACTCACGTTGAGCTCTGCACTGGGCGTGAAGCCTATTTAAAAAAAAAGAAAAAAAGGATCTATGATAAGGACACAGGAAGGAGGAGAGCAGGGGTTACAGAGGGAGCGATTAGGGCACAGGGAAATGGAGTTACTTATCCAAGGTCACAGCCACGCTGCCAGAGCATGGCCAAACAAGATCTAAGCCCAGAGCCCCTGGTCTTAACCACTGCTCTACTTAACCAGTCTCCTGGAATGGCTGTTGAGTGGCTTCTAGATTGTTAGCGTGTGTGTTAGTTGGTTTTCACTGTCACAAATATCATTGCTGGGAATGTCTTTCTATATGCATCTTTGCACACGCAAGCAAGCGTTTCTGAAAGATAAATTCCAGGAAGTGGATTCGGGGCATTTAGAGCTGACGTCTGTCAGCTCCCACCCAGCAGCACCACCCTGCAGAGATCGGTGCAAACCTTCCCTCCACGTTCGAGCCCCCACCCCTCCCACAGCAGAACCGGCTTCTGAAGGAGGCTGTGCGGCTCTCAGGAGGTGAGGGATGGGAAGGTGGGGAGGGGGGGGAGAGGGATGGTGGGCTTTTTATAAACCACTAGACAGACCCAGATCAATAATGCATGTTCCCAAAAAGGCCAGCACATTATCTCACAGTCTACTACAACTGGCACACAGAGGGTGGTCCTAAAAAATTTATCATCTGCTATTTTCTGCTCATCCGTGCGGCAGTTCTGACGGTTCTCAGGGCTGAAGACTTCTCGACTGAGCTAATTCCAGGCTTCCTTCCAGTCCCGGGTGGAGAACAGCCGTCCATCCTAATTAGGGTCTGGTTGAGAGAACCGTTACGGGACCCAGACAGAAGAGGGGCTCGCCCTGTGTCCTGATTGCGAGGTTGGGGCAGGGGGAGGGGAGGCTGTACGTTCATTTTCTCTTTTCTCACGTGCATGTGACACCCTTCCCCGAGCTGTCACTCAGAAGTGCCGGCTGCCCAGGGGAACTGGTTCCCGGGCACAGTGGTCAGTAAGTAGCCTCAGTTCTCAATCCACTTTCAAAGTGGGTAAAACCCCTGTGTTTGGGTGGTCCTTGGAGACCGGCGGGGTCTTGGCAGAGAAGGAGAAGCACACAGAAGCCAGTCTCGTTTGCACGTGTCGTTCGGTCAGATAGGCCGTGGCACTGACAGACCCTACCGAGGCTTATTGGTCTAATTCGATCCAGCCAAACCGTTGGTGAGCCTTCCTGGCTCAGGCAGGCTCGATGAGTGAGACGCGGTCCTCCCGGAGCAAGAGAAAACTTGCAGCGTCCCCGGCCCGTCTGTCCTGTCATTTGAGATTTTACCTAACTGGACTTGCTTTCTGAAGCTTAAATATTATTTTTAAAGGAAGCCTTCGATTATGAGTGTAAGTGAAAAGCCAGGATCCGTGGTCTTTTATAAAAGGTCACTGCAGAAGCAGGCACGGTGAGAACAGCAGTGTTTTTGCATTTCAGCAAGAGTCGGCCTCCCACAAGGCTGGCGTGTCTTTGTTACAAAGAGCGAGGGCAGTGACACGTGCCCGAGACGTTCTCCTTGACCCAGTCGGATGGCAGCTGGGAGAGGGAAGGACTTGCCAGGTGGGAGTCACAGGCTTTTCATGTTGGAGCCCCACTAATATGGGAGCTCTTGTGCCCGAGGGTTGCGGAGACAGACCCCCACACCCCAGAAAACCTGGCACTGATTTTCCACTGTTGATCTCCTGAGGGTCCACGCAGGGTGGCAACAAGGCGCCCCCTCAGATCACTGGTTTTCAGACCGTGCGAACAGAATTGTGCCGTTTGGGGTGACAAAGGCAACCAGGTGATACTGTTGGAGGGCTGTAAAATACCATGGGAACAGGTGTTCCAGTGGATATAAAAACACACGTATCGCAACCCCTTTCTGTCGTCTGGGTTCTCTCAGTGATGAGTGACAGAAACCCAATTCCAACTAGACTGACCATACAAAAAAAAGAAGGAGTTTACTCACGTAAATAAAAAATCCAAGCGTATTGTGAGCTTCAGGTATGGCTGGATCCAGAGCTCTGTCTGGCTCTCATCTATCCATCCATCTCTGCAAACTCAGCTCTCCTCCAAATTGGCTTCACCCTCCACCCAGCTTTCCACCTGGCATCACCAGACCCGCATTAATGTTACAGCAAGCCATCCTTGTAGAAAGAGAGGGTCTTTCTCCCACAGGTACCAATAAACGTCCCCAAACGAAGTATCTTGGGGCTGGTACTCTCCGGGACAGCTGGTCGACCCCGAACCATCGGAGGGGTGCATGGAATGCAGTGACTGGCTGGCCTGGGTCGCATGCACATCCCTGGCGTCAGGCCTGGGGCCAACCCCACGTGAGCCGTGAGGATTGGGAGAGGGAGTTAGGTGTGATTCTTCCCTAGAGAAAAATCCAAGCGCCGGTGCCAGGAGAAGGCAGGTGCCAACCCTACAGCCCGTGCTCAGGAAATGCCCAGGGCACGCTCACAGGGCTCTCTCCAAAGCAGGGTGCTGGCTCAAAGGGCAGGCCAGACTCATTCATTCAACAGATACTCACTGAGCACCTACCATGTGCTGAAGGGGATGCAGCAGCAAACAAAATAGGCAAAATCTCTACTCTTATGGAGCTTACATACTAGTGCAAGCGTTAATAAAAAAGATTGATGAAGTCTATAGTGCCCATGATAGTGAAAAGCGGTGGGAGGGATAAAGGAAGGAACGGAAGGCAGCAAGGAGAAGGAAAGAGAGTTATGATTTTCTGTACCGAGAAGGGGACATTGGGGCAAAGAAGGTGAGGACGCCAGTGAAGGGAGTTCCCCCAGGAAGAGCATTCCAGGCAGAGGGAACAGGGGGGACAGAGGCCCTGAGGGAGAAAGGAGTCCCGCCGGGCTCAGAGCCGCAAAGAGGTCAGGACAACAGGGCAATGTGAGCAAACGTCCAGGAAGTGGCGATTTCTGAGAGGTAATGGGGTGATGGCGGAAGGGTGGACCACGCAGGGTCTTTGAACCAGAGGGAGGGAGGATTTTGACTTTGTCAGTGATACACCAATGGAGGACGCTGAGCAGAAGAGGGACATTATCTGACTTACGTGTTAATATGACCCCTCTGTCTATAAGCCGAAGGGGTGTCGTGAGGGCAGGGAGCCCAGTGCAGAGTCTACTGCAGGAGTCCAAGCACGAGGCGATGGCCACTCAGACCAGAGGTGGGGGGGAGGGGGAGGTACATGCAAGTTGATGCAGTACCTAGTTATCAGGTGGTGCTGGTAAGATGTGCTCTGATAAGCGTGGCTCAGTCACTTAAGCGTCCGACTTCGGCTCAGGTCATGATCTCTTGGTTTGTGAGTTCAAGCCCTGCTTTGGGCTCTTTGCTGACAGCTCAGAGCCCGGAGCCTGTTTCCGAGTCTGTGTCTCCCTCTCTCTCTGCCCCTCCCCCACGCACACTCTGTCTTTTTGTCTCTCTCTCAAAAATAAACACTTAAAGAAACATTTCTAACAGGGGGCGCCCCGTGGCTCCGTTGGTTAAGCATCCGACTCTTGGTTTCGGCTCAGGTCATGATCTCACGGTTTGTGAGTTCAAGTCCTGCATCAGGCTCTGCACTGACAGCACGGAGCCTGCCTGAGATTCTCTCTCTCCCTCTCTCTCTGCCCCTCCTCCGCTCTGTTTCTCAAAATAAATAAAATTTTAAAAATTACTAAAAAAAATAAAAAGATGTGCTGATGGGCCTGATGTGGAGTGGGAGAGAAGAGGCGTGAATAACTCCAAGGTTTTGGCCTGAGCTACTGCAAAGAGGGAGTCTCTGTTTACAGAGCTGCGGAGAGTGATGGTCAGGGGCTCATTCTGCTTCTGGACCTAGTAAGTGGCAGAGGCTGTGAAAAATCAAGAGGAACTGTCCAAGGCAGTCAGCGTTCAGAGTCAGGAGTTCGGGGAAGAGGCCCAGGTCCGGAAGGGCTGGGAGCGAGGGACGACCAGGGAGGGGGCCAGAATTGTGTGTAGATTGCGTGCCTGTGTGTGCTCTACTGGGTCCAAGACCCTCACCGGATTCCCAGGGGGGCCTGTGATCTGGAAAGTTGCGGGGGCCCCCCCCGGCCCCAACGGC
This sequence comes from Prionailurus viverrinus, assembly GCF_022837055.1. Taxonomy (NCBI): domain Eukaryota; kingdom Metazoa; phylum Chordata; class Mammalia; order Carnivora; family Felidae; genus Prionailurus; species Prionailurus viverrinus. The sequence goes on from NC_062563.1 coordinate 13,551,687, forward strand.
TGCCTTGTGGGAGAGGCAGGCTTTTGAGAGAAAGGCTTGGGAGGGTTTCTGGCCAGGCCCTTGTATCCACTTTCCATCTGTGAACACGAGGAAACCACTCCCTGTACTGCAGACTGATCTCCAGAAATCAATTCTAAATTTCAGGCTTGGGCACTCTGTAGGGGCCAAATGGCTGAAAGCCCAGGAGACAGCGTGCCCAGATTCCGGACAGCAGATCAGTGTAACTCCCAGCCTGGCCTCTCTAAGACACCAACCCCTGACATTCTCGCATTTCTCACCAGAGTTACAAAAACATGTGGCTGCAGGTTATCTCGGGAGGAAGAAAGGCTCATCTAGACCCACCCTGGTGTTCAACTTGCCAAGCACATTCCTGCAAGACCTTTTTTTTTTTAAAATTCAGCAGCACTTGGGAGATACTTAAATTCTGGAAGCTAAATATATTGGGATTAGGTTTGGCTGCATATAAAAGAAAATATAAAATAACAGGGGCTTAAACAAGATAGAATTTTGCTTCTCACTCACATAGAAATATCTGGAAGTTGGCATTCCAGGGCTGGCATGGTGGCTTCAAGGTTATCAGGCACCCAAGCTCCTCTACCTTTCCGTTCTGCCATGCTTGCTGTGTGGCTTTCTGTCATTATTAAGGTCACCTCATGGTTCAGAAAGGCTGCTGGAGCTCCATCTATCAGAGCCACATTCCAGGCATCAGAGAAGGAGGAAGCAAAAGGGTAAAAAGAATGGACTTCGAGTTAAGTCGGCTCCCTTTAAGGACCTCATTCCAGACATCACGTACAACACAGACAGAACTTATTTAATTAGCCACATGATCTCAGCAAGAAATGTGGGGCACACTCAAATTTGGATTATTCAAGCAGGGCTTAACTAGATTTTGCTAAAGTGTGGGGAAATCTGTTTAGTAACATTGCAGCCATTCCCACCCCAAGGCCAAGGGGATGCGGGGGCAAATGGTTACTGGGACACAGAGAGTCCCCCCCCCCCCCAACAGGAGCCGTCCCCCTCTGTTGATACCCCAGGGAGAGTGTTGGAGACATCCATACCCCAACATCCCTTTCTGCTTCTGCTGATCTTCCACCAGGGCCCCCCTCCCCCATTGGCCAAATCCAGCCCAAAGCCAGAGGGTAAAGACAATTGTGGGTGCAACCCATCCAGGTCAGCTCGCTGGTCTGGATCACTGGGCACGGAACTGATCTAGAAGGCCAAAGCAAGGACCGTTTGCACGTTTAGCTACAAGAGCGTCTAGCAAATGTCTTTCCCAGCTCAGTGCATTCAAGGTTAAAATCAGAGCCTCTTAAGAAAGGGAAACCTACATCCATAGGCCACCGGGGTCTCTCCCACACCAGATCAGGAGCAAGGGTCCCAGCGAGGGGTAGCACCTCTAGCATGGGGGTGGTGGGGGACGGGGGAGGCAGTTGTATGAAGGGCACTCGTGAGACCTGCACCTCCAGAAGGAGGTGGTCGCATGGGAATTGGGGGGAGGAGCATCCCAGGCCAAAGGACAAGTGTAAGAGCCCTGTGGCAGGAGTGGACTGGCCAGGAACTTAGAGGAGGGTAGCAGGACGTGGGGAATGAGGGGGAGAACGATGGGGGAAGGTCTGGATTTTCTTCCAGGGCCGATGGAAAGTCACCGAGCTGTTCTGAGCAGGTCAAGTACGCGTGATTCGTGTTCTCGGGGGCTCGGTCTGGCTGCGGGTGGAGGGGCGGTGGCCCAGGGACCGGATCAGAATCAGGAAGACCAGTTGTCCGGGTGGGAGCCGGTGGGTGCTCTGGAGAGGCGGTGGCAGGTGGGGCGGGTTCTGTTTTGGGGGTCAGCAGGCAGGGCTCGTGGACGGATTGCAAGGGGGAGGGAAGGAGTGTCGAGAATCAGAGAATCACTCAGAGGTTTTGGCTGAGCCGTTGGGCAGATGGTAGTGCCATTTACAGAGATGGGGACACTGGGGGAGGAGGAACAGGTTTTCAGGCTCAGGACAGACATCAAGCTGCTTTGCACACATCACCACCAGGCTGGTGGCCAGGTGACTGGCTCTGTGTGGCACAGGACGAAAAGTGGGCAAAACACCCCGGACTTTGCATAAATAGCCTCTGGCAAGGAACGGTCTGTGGGTGGAGCGCCTCAGGGAGGAAGTGACCGGTGATTGGTTGGAAAGTGACCCTTTTCCAGGGCCTCTGGGCCACCTCCCCTCCATTGAGAAGGAATATATCAGAATTTCCTCCCCGAGGCTTCACAGCCAGAAGGAGCAGAAGGCAGAGGAGGAAAAATTCACTTCATGATCTCTCTGACAGTCCGATGTTCATTAATGAAATTCTAGCACGGCTGTCTTCGACATCTGCTTAATGATACTGGGTTTAGGAACCGATTTCGAGCCTCGGCTTTTCGTAGCTAAAACCAGCAACAGCATTTGACTTTATTTTGTAAGTTCCCGGGGCGCCTGGGTGGCTCAGTCAGTTAAGCACGCAACGTCGGCTCAGGTCATGATCTCGCGGTCTGTGAGTTCGAGCCCCGCGTCGGGCTCTGTGCTGACGGTACAGAGCCCAATTCAGATCCTCTGTCCCCCTCTCTCTCCGCCTCTCCCCTGCACGTTCTCTCTCTACCTCTCTCTCAAAATAAATACATAAAAACTTAAAAACAAAAAAAAACTCTTCTGTTTTGTAAGATTGCGGAGTCCGGAGCGGCTCCCCCTTTGCCGCCGTGAGGAAAAGCCGCCCGAGCAGCAGGGCCCCGGCAGCCGGCGCGGTTATTCTGGGTCGAGTCGGAGGCACAGCGGTGAGCACATCCAGGCACAGATGTCGTTGTCCGGGAAACAGTGGGGTCCCTCTGCCCAGATGTGGCCTCCACTGCTGCTCATCCCCTGGCCGCCCTCTCCCCACCTGCTGGGGACAGAGCTATTCCGGGCGGTCGGGCTGATGGGACCCAGCCTCCTGTGGTGGTTAGACAGTCTGCCACGGGCAGGCGGCTCACAGTCTGATCGGGTGACATCGCGGGCATTGCAGGGACACTCGAGGCTCGGATGAGGGCTGCCTCGGGTACTCCAGCCTGATGGCTGCAGGGCAGCACAGGACACAGATGCTTTGCCACCTGTGGCCCAAGCTGATGGCCCTCCCCCGCCCCCTCCCCCACCCCCCACCTGCCTGTCCAGGTCAAGGCTCTGTCCTAGCCTGCACCCACACCCACAGCTCTCCTCCCTCTCTTAAAGCCTGCTCTCTGTAGGGCTCTCTGTAGGTCATAGTAAGTGTTACTCTGAAGGTTTACTCAGCTGGTCCCTTCCCCTGGAATAGAAACAGCTGCAAGTTGTAAACCCAGTGCCCCCAGGGCCAGGCAGGTCCTGTAAATGTGGGAAGTGGGGAGCCCAGAGAACCAGCGCGGCCCTTCTAAACCGGGCCTTTGCCACTCAGGTCCACTCACTGTGAACCCAGCAAGGCCAGATCTCTGTATTTTTTCAAGCCAAGCCAGAAAACTGGATTGATGTGAAATCTCCCAATTAAAAAAAAAAAAAAAAAAGAATTAGTTAATGTTTTAAACGCTTTCGAGCGCACAGACCAGAATGTGTCCAGAGGCACTCTGTGAACTCGGTGTGACGCAGTACTTGGGAGCTACAGCAACTCAAACTTTCGACAGCTACCGCGTGTTAAGCGTTTTCATATGCCGTGTCCTGCACTAGAGGCTTCGCCCGTATTTTCCCCGATTAAATTTTGGAACATCCCGTGGGAAGGAGGCACTCTTATTCTCCCTACTCTGCCCACGAGGACACCAAGGTCCTTGGGGGGGGTGGGGGGGGGGGTGGTAACTCATTTGCACCAGGGTATGTGGCTGACAGGAAGCGGCGAGGTCAGGAATTGAACTCAGGCCATGTGCCTCTAGGGCCCTTCCCAGCACACTGCAGAAGATGACAGAGGGTATTCGAGAATCGTCCTTGAGTGTCACCATCAAAGGAAACCTTATACCTAAAGCTGTTCCCGTGCTTTACTTTGACGGAAGCGTAACGAAGACCCTAAGAGAGTCAGTGACTTAATAGGACAGATCACACTTCATTCTGCGGGGGGGGGGGGCGGGGGGGCGGGGGGGCGTGCCCCGCGTTCCGTCCAGAACAGAAGCGTGCTGATGCGGGTTACACCCGCACACATATGGAGCAGCGGAACCCGTTTAACATACAGAACTAAGCGGCTGAGAGAAGAATCGCTCAGAGAAGGGTGGCATCTGGAGAGGACGTGGGTCGTGGCCCCTTCACCCGCGGCCTGGCCCCGTGCCAGCTGGCCCTTCGGCTCCTGCTTTTCCACCCCCAGGAGAGGAGAAAACACTGCTTGGGAACCCCTGGACCATGCGACTGGTGGGTTGGCGGAGGGGGCTGGAGGCTGAATCAGCCCGGGGCCGAAGACTTGATCAATCGGGACTCTGTAATGATGCCTCTGTAAACACCTCCCGCCCCCAGACCTTGCCCAGGGCGCCTGGCCGCTGCTTCGTGTCCTTTAACAAACAGGTGAATGTGTTTCCCTGAGTTCTGTAAGCTGCTCTGTGGCCTGTCGGTCAAAGCACAGGTGACAGCCCGGGCTTGCGGCCAGCGTCCGTGCAGGGGGAGTCGGGAAGAGTGGGGCACCCTTGCGGGACTTGAGCCCTTAACCTGTGGCATCCGATGCTGACTCTGTGTAGACGGTGTCCGAAATGAGTCGGACTCTTGGACCCCCTCCCGGTGTCCCAGAATCTTGACACGCTGGAAAAAGCATCACCAAACATTCTCGCGGGCAGGCCCTGCCTCTGGCTTTCTGACTGTGGCCTCCGGTTTTGGGTTCAGAGTCACCTGTGGTCTCCACAGATACGGGGAGGTCCTTGCTGAAAGGCCTCTGCTCGATTAGATTATCTTTCCCCAAACGAAAGGCACAGATAGGAAGGCGACACACATCCTGGAGTGTTCGTGGATTAGCCTGTTTGCAGTCAGTTCTCTCCTCCCCGCTGAGCCTCCAAAGTATTTCAAATTAGACGAGCCATACAGCCTTACCTTCAAATACTCAAACGATTCAAAGCCAAAGTAGCCTTCCCCAGCCACCATTCGCAGGGCTCACCCGGAAGCAACCATCCCCTACAGCGTGTGTATCTGCTGAGAACATTTTCTCCAAGAACAAGAAGGGGAAGAAGGAGAGAGCTTAGCACAGTCCAGGGAAAGCCTCCCTGAGGAGGCAGTTTTGGTAAAGACCTGGATGCCACGGGGCAGGGAGGGGCGGAGGGGGTGTGTCTCGGGGCTGCAAGTGCAAAGGCCCTGAGGCAGGAGCGTGCTTGGCGTGTTCAAGGAGTGGTGAGAAGGTCAGCGTGGCTGGAGCAGAGGGCAAGTGGGGGACGGAGGTACAAGTTGTACTTGGGGAGAATCAGCGTCCGGGTCACATGGGGTTTCCTGGGCCAAAGGGGGCGGAGGGGGGGTGGTACTTTGGGTTTTATTCTAAGCAAGATGGACGCTCGTTGGATGAGTTTGAGCAAAGGAAGTCATGGTGTGACTTAACGTTTTAAAAGGAGCCCTGTGGCCACCAGGTGGAGAACGTACTGCAGGGGACGAGGGTGGGAGCCGGGAGCCAGTTGGAGTGACTGCCTCAGTAGGTCCAGATGAGGGTCAGGGGTGGTTAGAGAGTGTGGTTTAAGGGGCACCTGGGTGGCTCAGTCGGTTAAGCATCAGACTCCGACTCAGGTCATGATCTCGCAGTTTGTGAGACCAAGCCCTGCATCGGGCTCTCTGCCGTCCGCATAGAACCCGCTTCGGATCCTCTGTCCCTCTCTCTCTGCCCTTCCCCCGCTCGCACACCTGTGCACGCACCCTCTCTCTCAAACAAATTGCAAAAACCGTTAAAGGAAAATGCTGATTTCAGTCAAGACCCCGGGTTTACCCCGGGGCTTTATTTTTTCCCCACATCCCATCTCCCTGCCACCGCTCTCTCGAGGCGAGAACACGTCACGGACTCTGTTGACCTGTAACGTTAAGAAAACAGACATCAGAAGGCATTGTTTCAGTAGTCGTCTGTCAAAACCAGTGCCTCCCCTGCCACCCACGCTGGGGGCCGCAGGAGTCTGTCTTAAAGGGCCGTGCTTCTGCCCCCAGCTGACACAGGCCTCTAGGGCAAAAAGTGGGTGGGAACCCCCTAAGCCCTGGAAGCGGCAAAAATTGAGTCAGTTTTGAATCTCGCAAGCCCCCGCCACCCGCTCGTTCCCTGGAGGTCGTGGTTGCTCCGACCCAGACTTTGAGAAGAGCAAACGAATTCAGCGTTTCCCAGATGCCTTTCTACGACAGGTAAGGCACGAGGTATCTCATGTGACAAGTCAAAAAGCATGGATTTTACTACTTACAAACTTATTTTCATGTGCATCAAAAAAAAAATGTTTTGATTAGCATATCAGACACAGAATTTCACGTAGTGACTCGGGTTGAGATTCAAGTTTATCTGTTTCAAGTCACGTTAAGGGGCGCCTGGGTGGCTCCGTCGGGTCAGCGCCCGACTTCGGCGCAGGTCATGATCTCGCGGTTTGTGGGTTCGAGCCCCGCGTCGGGCTCTGTGCTGACAGCTCACAGCCTGGAGCCTGCTTCCAGATTCCGTGTCTCCCTCTCTCTCTCTGCCCCTTCCCCATCTCTCTCTCGCTCTCTTTCAAAAATAGACATTAAAAAAAAAAAATTGGGGCGTGCCTGGGTGGCTCAGTCGGTTAAGCATCCGACTTCGGCTCAGGTCATGATCTCGCGGTCTGTGAGTTCGAGCCCCGCGTCGGGCTCTGTGCTGACAGCTCGGAGCCTGGAGCCTGTTTCAGATTCTGTGTCTTCCTCTCTCTCTGCCTGTTCATGCTCTGTCTCTCTCTGTCTCAAAAATAAATAAACGTTAAAAAAAAAATTTTTTTTTAAATTTTAAGTCGCTTTAAGGAAAAATATCAAATAAGGATAAATAATAGCACAGGTGGTCTACCAAGGAGGCCCCAGAAAGCGATCAGAAAGGGGCGGCCAGATAAGCGTCAAGGCCGGGGGTGGGGCCATCTCATCGGTGGGATGGGACCATTAGAGTCGCACAGAGGTGTCGGGTGACCTCACCCCTGGCCCAGCTGGGTTGGAAGGTTTGATCACAGAAGGAAACCGGGCCTCTTTTTGTGTGCACGTCCCAAGTTTGTGTCGGACAGAGTGAGTCTGGGTTGGCCGGCCTGGCTTCATTTAACGTGTTGAAAACTGGCCTTTTTATTTCTGTGTGGCCGCATCTTCCAGGTTCTTCCCCCCCATCAGACTGGTCCATCTGCCTGAGGGCCAGGCTGGGTGAGATTAGATCACATGTTTTTGTGTTCCGGATGTGGACATACAGAGCCCCATCGCTGTGGCAGTTGTGCTAAAGCAGGTCACTGTCCCCACGGGGAGGCTTCATGGTAGTGCTGCTCGGGCACAGAAGCCGGCTGTCCTCTGGGGGCGTCGTCACCTCGTACCTGAGCGGCGCATGGACACAGCTCCCCTGCAGCCGGCTCATGTGGGCAGGGGCGAGCGCACCGAGCAGACACGCACGGGGACTCCTGGACAAGAGCGGCAATCGCTCCTCTCCTCGGAAATAGTACAGTGGAGACGGGAGCGCTTTGAGACCCTGGTTCTGAGCCCATGTTTAAAAAAAAAAGAAAGAAAGAGAAAGAAAGAAAGAAACGGTTCTACGGGCTTTTGCTTTTTGCCAGTGCGGCATTCGGGGCTGCTGACTGCAGGGGAATTGTTTGCCAGGTGGCGGCCTCCTGCCTCCTGGAGGAGGGTCTGACAGGTCGGGTGGGGGCCAGCGTTGTCTTTCTGCAGACCTGGGAGACCCAGATGGGCCGGGCTCTCACCACCAGCCGCCCCGTCCTTTCTCCCCACAGTTTGTAAAGAGCGGGCAAAGAGTTGATTCTGCCTGGAGTGCCCTGGACTCATTCCTTTGAGGAATACTTAACTGAGCACCGACCCTGTGCCAAGGGCCGCTCCAGGCCTCGGGGCTGGGAGGCCTCAGTGACCGGGCGCAGGCAGACAGCAACATAAATATGTAAGTGTGTAAAAGTCTGTGGTTAGTTACAGATGACAGTTATGGAGTCAGAAACTTAAAAAACAAGGGAGGGGTCTCAACTGTCAGGGGCAGGGAGTACAGACGAGAAGGGGGTGATCGCACAGGCCGTCAGGGTTCAGGGGGAAAGGCCTTCCAAGCAAAGGAGCAGCAAGGCGAAGGCTCTGAGGCAGGAGCAGGCCCAGCAGGTCTGAGGGCGGAGACGAGGCCCCTGCCGGACGAGGTCTGGACCCAGGCAGGCCTGTGGAGGACTTCAAGACTTTGTTCTCCGGTGAGTGGGAGCTCCAGAGGGTGCCAAGGAGAGGAGGCGCTCTGGCTGCTCCGTGCAGAATAAATGGGCAGAGTCCAGCGAGGAGGCGAAGCAGCTGACCTAATTCGGAAGAGAGAGGATGCCCAGGGAGGAGGGTGACAGGGCCGGATGGTGGACAGGCTTTGCTGATGGATTCGATGTGGGAACGGAGAGATGGGACCGAGGAGTAGCTAGATTTTTGCCCACGTAGCTGGAGGAAAGGGAAGGAGGCATGAGGGGGCAGGTGGCAGCAGGAGCTCGGGTTAGGGTATGAGGCACTGATGGTGTCTGAGAGAATCCCAAGCAGGCTCTGCACTGTCAGCACAGAGCTGGATGCACGGCTCGAACTCACGAACCCTGGGATCACGACCTAAGTCAAGATCGAGAGTCCGTTCTCAACCTGAGCCACCCGGGCGCCCCTTCCGCGGACTTCCGTTAATCAGCTGTAATTGGTGTGTGTGTGTTTAAGAAAAAGATCCAGGGCGCCTGGGTGGCTCAGTCGGTGAAGCGTGTAACTTCAGCTCAGATCATGATGTCACCGTTCGTGGGTTCGAGCCCCGCGTCGGGCTCTGTGCCGGCAGCTCGGAGCCTGGAGCCTGTTTCGGATTCTGTGTCTCCCTCTCCCTCTGCCCCTCCTCTGCTCATTCTCTGTCTCTCTCTGTCTCTCAAAAATAAATAAACATTAAGAAATTCTTTTTAAAGAATATTAAAAAAAAGAGAAGAACAAGATTCCGCTACCCTAAATGAGAGAAGCCAGGATTAACTGCTCTAAGGAAAGGAAAACCAAGCCAGTCGACTAAATATAAGCCAACATTGCTGCGCCCTGAGCGTTCTGACAGGTGACTGGTTCACTCCCCATTGAGGCAGGAATTGTGTAGGTGTCAAGGACGTGACCACACCAGTTGGCCTTTTGTGTTGATCAGGAGTGGAGGGAATCCCTTGCCCACGGCTGGCGTCCCTGGTATTTGGTGATGTGCCCCCGTGCTGCTCCCACCGCTGGTGTGCCAGCTAAAGTCACCTCTGGGATGACCGGGGGACCCAGCTTCGAGTCCAGGACTCTTCTGAGCCTCCTTGAGGTCGAGAATTGACCAAGTGCATTGGGATCTCAGTGCGTTTCCTGGGTGTATTTATGCTACCTCCCGTGCGGTGTGAACCGTATGTTTCTTGAACCTGACTCCAAGCACCCGCCGTCCCCGCCGGACAAGCCTGGGTTTGAGCCCTCACATCACGCTTCCAAAGGTGTGTGGCTTTGACTGGGCATTTCGCTCTCTGTCCTCAAAAGGGCTGTTGAAAGGATTAAGTAAAACGGCGCATAACACGTGCCCAGCCGTGCATACAGCCGGCACTCGGCCATTGCGACTATTAGCGAGCATAACGATTATTATTGACGGATAACACTGCCCTCTACCCCCCGGAGAAGCTGGACCTGGCTCATCCACTAAGTTATGTTAGGAGGCTGCCAAACCCAGGCCTTCAGGCGCCTGGCGGGTACGTGAATGGGCAGATGTGGGATGTGGGACCATAAGGAGGCGTGGCTAGGGTAGCAAACCAGAGAACGCGGGATGGATTTCATGCTCTTTAAAGGCAGAGTTTTCGAACCCACTGCACAAAACACACATGTCTACGAATACGAACCACCTGGGGCTCCTGAGTTCTATAGAAACCTCAAACGGTAAGATCAGATCTTCTGTTAATTTCCAGACGTTTATGGAGAACCTACTCTGTGCCAGGCACTGTTCTAGGCTGGGGAATGTAACGGCGAACAAAGCAGGCCTAAATCCCTGCCAGGTTCTGGGCCAGGGAAGGCCTCCCCTGGGATACTTGACGTTTGCTCAGTAACCTGAAGGAGGGAGCGCTCCAGGCAGAGGGCGGAGCTCCGGCAAAGGCCACGAGCCGGGAACGTGGCTAGTGTTCAGGCTTGGGCCTCGGGCGTCGGGATGCCGATGTCTCGATTCGTGGTAGAAGTTCAGGGTAGAAAGAACCCACCGGCGAGTGGGAGGCCTTCCCGGAAAGCCTTCCCCAGGAGCGGCCCGAGGCTGGTGAGGCCCCAGGGCTCGGCTGAACCCTGAGACTGTGCCCTGCTCGCTTCGCAGGCTGGACCTCGGAAAGCCCATCTCATCTGTCCCCTCCAGAGGGAGGTCATACCTGTAGTTGCCTTCAGTTACAACTGTGTCCCCTGGGGCTTCTTGGGAGGGCGTGTGACCTCGAGGATAGATGTTCACACGGTTCCGGACCTGATAATTCCTGTTCAGTTCATCACACAGAGCCGGCTCTTTCCTCCACCTACCGCTGCCAGCCTTGGCCAAGAGGCTCAGGAAACACACCTGGTCCCAGAAGGGCCTCCCTGATAAAAACCAGCTCAAGTGCTGCAGGGGGGCTGGCCAGGCCTTGCTGAGGAGGTGACATCGAGTTGAGATCTGACTTAATGGGATAAGCCAACAAAGGGATGTCTCAGGAAGAGTCCCAGCAGAAGCGGTAGCCAGTGCAAAGATCCTGGGGCAGGGATGGGAGTGGAGCATTTGAGAAACCATGAGGAGGCCAGTGTAACCAAGTGAGCAAGGGGGAGGGGAGAGATGAGGCCAAAGGATCATGGGAGGTGGCTTGGCAGCAAGGACGAGTCTGGAAGAGTCTGGAAGAGTCTGGAAGAGTCTTAGGCCACAGTAAGGAATTCCGGTGTCCTTCCGAGTGCCACGGGAAGCTATCCGATGGTTTTAAATAGTGAGGAGATATGATCTATGTTTGCCTCAGGGAAGCTCTAACTCTATTCCGTCCCTATTTGGCAGAAAGATGGGATAAAAGAGCCATATAAATCTCCTTTTCATTCTTCGCCTGTAGGGACAGAGTGCTGAGGTGAGAGTGATTAGTTTTTGTTAAAACCTCTAAGGGGCTGTTGGTGATTGGGCTGGGCACCTCTCCAGTAAAAACTCCAAACGCCTGGTAGACTGCATTGGCTTACTCTTCAGTAGTTCTAGAAGCCAGCAGTCCGGAATCCACGTGTTGACAGGGTTATGCTTCCTCCGAAGGCTCTAGAGGAGAATCCTTCCTTCCTCTTCCAGCTCCTGGGGGCCCCGGGAGTTCCTTAGCCTGTGCCTGCGTCCCTCCAGCCTCTGCCTCGGTCCTCACATGGCCGTCCCCACCGTGTCTGTGTGTCTTCTCCCTTCTGGCTCTTACACGACACTTGTCATTGGATTTGGGGCCCACCCAGGTAATCCAGAACGATCTCCCCCCAAGATCCTTAACTGCACCCGCAAAGACGCTTTTTTCCAAATAAGGTCGCATTCACAGGTGTTGAGGGTGAGGACGAGGACGTATGGAGGGTGGGGGAGAGTTTGCGTCACTCAATCCGCAGCAGACTCTAAGAACTCTAAGGAAAAGGAAGGAAACTGAGGGTGGGAGGAGGAAGAGAGAAAGGATTTCCCTTGAATGTTTCCCTAACCCTACCAAATATCCTGATACCAGCCATAGTGTTGCGCATCCACTCTGCAAACGTTCATTGAGTGCCTACTGTGTATCACACCCCACGAGGGCGTTGAGAATTCAGCACGGAGCAGGGCACGCACTCTCTGCCCTCGTGGGGCCCTTAGCGGAGCAGTGACCAGGAAAGCACCTGTGCACAGTAGGTCTCCTGCACGTTAGTTTCCTTTCCGTCCCGAGCGCCCTTCGCTGCTTACAGCTTCATTCGCGAACGAGAAAAGGCGCGAACGAAGCCACGATACCCAGTGGTATATAATTAAGCCCTAGTAACACCTGCAGCATGCATACTATGCGCTCGAGGGAATCAGAAGCCAGTGTGATCACTGGAAGAGGTGTGGCTTGGCCGATGGCTCGAGTCCGGAGAGAGGTGGGAAGTGGATTCCAAACTAGAAGGACCATGTGGACAAAGGAGCAGAGGAGTGTTCAGGGAGGTGAGCCAGGTGGGTTGGCATGACCGGATTTCAGTAAAAACGAACGATTCTTGGGCAAGTTCCAAACAAAACAAAGTATAATCTTACCCTTGGTTTACATAGTGGTTGCTTACCAAAAATAAATAAATAAATACACTGCATGTTAATATCCTGCAAAAAAAAAAAAAAAAAAAAAAGATGTTTGGTTTATATGTATGACAAACAGGTTTTTATCTACTCCCCATGAGCACGCAGCGGGACTGGGGACCCAGGATATTTCTTGCACAGGACTACCCCACAGTGCCTCGCTGGCCCATGCTCACAACTCACTATTGTGCCCCCCCATGTGTCCCCAGAGATTTCCAAAATGCACCCCCTCCCCAGGGATGGGGTTAAGAACCACTCAGCGCCTGTCCCCAGTGGTCGCGTGGCCCACCGGGCACCAGCTGGGAACGGCCGCACTCACCTTGGCTCCTGGTTGCAGGTTCCATGCAGGTGATGAACAAGACAAGGCGCATCATGGAGCGGGGCGGGGCGCACTTCGTCAACGCCTTCGTGACCACGCCCATGTGCTGCCCTTCGCGGTCCTCTATCCTCACCGGGAAGTATGTCCACAACCACAACACCTACACCAACAACGAGAACTGCTCCTCGCCCTCCTGGCAGGCACAGCACGAGAGCCGCACCTTCGCCGTGTACCTCAACAGCACGGGCTACCGGACAGGTAAGCGGAGCCAGGAGGCCGCGGGCGGGCAGGCGGGCGCGCAGCTTTGGATGTGGGGCCCGGCGCCCCGACCTCAGACCAGCATGTGGACCGTGTACTGCAGGGATTGGAGATGATGTCAGGCAGCCCGTGGACCGCTTCATTTTAACTTAAAAGCGTTCGCTTATGCCCGTGGGCCCTAGAAAAACACGACGCGAGGGGCGCCTGGGTGGCTCAGGAGGTGGAGCGTCCGACTCTTGATTTCAGCTCAGGTCGTGATTCCAGGGTCGTGGGACTGAGCCCTGCCTCTGGCTCCACGCTGAGCATGGCACCTGCTTGAGATTCTCTCTCTCTCTCTCTCTCTCTCTCTCTCTCTCTCTCTCTCCCCCCTCCCTCCCTCCCTCTCTCTCCCTTTCTCTCCCTCTCTCTCCCTCTCTCTCCCTCTCTCTCCCTCTCTCCCACTCACACAAGCTCACTCCCTCATTCTCTAAAATAGAAGAAAAAAAAGAATAAGAAAAATAAAATATTAAAAAAAGAAAAATACAAAATGATTTGCCTATAGTAGTGAAAAAAACGTGACCTTTTCAAAGCAATTTGAATTTTTTTAATGAGTCCACTTAAAATATGAAATATAATACAGAGAGAGGCTAGAAGTATTTATGTGTGAGTTTGTATTCACCATGTGTTATGTTAGGGACCGGTTTATTGACTTCAGACCATCAGCATGGAAGAAGGTTCCAGAAGAACATTGGGGTGGGAGGCAGGGTGGGAGGCAGGGATGAAAACTGGTGTGTGGAAAATGGACAGGAGCACGTGTGGGACTGTGTGGCCACTCTGCAGAATGGCCGGGAAATTGACACGGACGGCTTGTCTACACTTGGCCGTCTACACTACCCGGCACGCCCCACCTCTCCTGTGGTCAGTGCTGCAGAGCTGTATCGTGGATGTATACAGAGCAATTAGATCTTCCGGTCTATCTTGCAGGAGGTACCTTGGTCGGTTCCCAAGGCTCACCCGTCAGGCTGCTGGCCTGGGGCAAAGACACAATTACAAACACTTACCTCCAGCACCATGCGAAATCCTCCAAAACCCCATTAAATTGAATTTTGAAAAAGTAAACACTCCCCACTGAGAGCCGAGCGAGGCGATCGTGAAATCAGACATGGCGGCTGGGATGCTGCCACCCTGAGAAGTCGCGTCCGAGTGACCAGGGGCTTGTTTCCGGGGGAGTGACAGGAGGGGGGGCGATCGACGCCTCCCTCAGCTGAGCTCAGAGATGAAGCAGCCTTCCAGGCTGGGGGTGCTTTCCCTGGGATACCCGTGTGGCTGGCGGGGCACGTCAGGGTGGGGAACAAGAGGAAGATGCATCTTCTTGTGGACTGATTCTCCCGCCAGGGTCACCCAGAAAGCGGGGCCTCCTGAGAGAACTCAGAAGGCCTCCATCCCATACGCATAAGCTGGTTGCTTCCTGGATCTCTGCAGAGAGCCGCACGTGTCAGAGGTCAGCACGGGCTGGTTGTGGGGACCTGCATGTAAATAAAGAAGCAGGACACGGGGGTCCCGCAGCACACCAGAGGGCACCTACGGAAAGGGGCATCTTCTACACCGGTCCAGATAATTATAGCCATTCGTGCCCAGGAGTACCAATCTTCGCATATTTCTAACCTGAATGTGTAGCTGAAATATGCTGATATAAGGGGGAAAAAAACGTTGCCATCATCAGTTTCTTAAAAAATGTACACCGTGGGCCAAACAAAAGCTTGTCTGAAGGCAGAGTATAGCTCACAGACCCCCTGTAGAACATCTGACTGAAAGGTCTGTGTAGAAAACTTCTGATTTGGATGCTAAAAGAACAGTAAGGACCCTAAGGTGTTCTCATCAACACCCCTTATTTGACAGCCGGACCACTGCAGCCCAGAAAAGAGATGTGCCCAGAGTCCTCAATTGGGGTGCTTGTGACACAACCAAAATGGAAACCGAAGACCGTGGGAATTCAAAGCAAGTTTGGAGCATCCTTCACACTGAAAGGAAACACATACCCTGTGATATCGTGGGCGCTCCTGGTGGGAACCGGTGACTAATGCCTTAGAATCATACAGCTGGCGCAAGAGAAGGAACTATTTCAATAATAAATGTTCCTCAAAATTGATTTCCCAGACTTCGTTCTTGAATTTGCACACATCGCCGAAAAGCTGTCTTCCCAAAGACTTGCTTTCATCCAACTATGCATACTCGGTATCGCTTCAGTGAAGACTGGGATCATAACGTCCAAGCGTAAATAGCCATACACAGAGTGTTTACATTTTTTATAAAACCGTCCCTGAGAATTTTACTCATTACAGTTAGAATGCCTCTCTGTGCAAGAGACCCTGCTGCAGCGTGACTTTCAGAACTCAGGACCCTGAAAATGCCTCTTTGTTCTGATGGCCTGATGTGCTCCTGGTCATGAAACAGCAAGAGCTATGTACCCTGTATACTTTCCCTCTTTGCCCTGGCAGCTAGGAAGCTCTGATTTGAGTTTTATATTAAGTTGCTATTTAAGGTGAAAACATTTTAAAGATACCGCTAATAATGTTTGTTATGCTGGTCGTTGTTGGTTGATTGAGGAAAATGACAGGAAACTAATGAATTGAAAATTCCTCTTAGGTGAATTTGATACGTATGACTCACATTAGAACGTATAACAACCTTAGTCTCCCAAGGACCAGTGGTCAGCTGCTCTTTCTGGGTCTTTAGGCACATTCAACTCTGCATTCTCACGGGTATTTAGCAAAGTTGGTTGAGTTGGATTTACGTTTGGCTGTGTATGAGACCCAAGAGAGCAATCACTTATTGCTTGCAGTTAAAAGCCTATGCATCTAGCACTCTCAACAATAGCCAAATTATGGAAAGAGCCTAAATGTCCATCAACCGATGAATGGATAAAGAAATTGTGGTTTATATACACAATGGAGTACTACGTGGCAATGAGAAAGAACGGAATATGGCCCTTTGTAGCAACGTGGATGGAACTGGAGAGTGTGATGCTAAGTGAAATAAGCCATACAGAGAAAGACAGATACCATATGCTTTCACTCTTATGTGGATCCTGAGAAACTTAACAGAAACCCATGGGGGAGGGGAAGGAAAAAAACAAAAAAAAAAGAGGTTAGAGTGGAAGAGAGAACCAAAGCTTAAGAGACTCTTAAAAACTGAGAACAAACTGAAGGTTGATGGCGGGTGGGAGGGAGGGGAGGGTGGGTGATGGGTATTGAGGAGGGCACCTTTTGGGATGAGCACTGGGTGTTGTATGGAAACCAATTTGACAATAAACTTCATATATTGGGAAACAATAGAAAAATTAAAAAATAAAAGCCCGTGCTTCTTTGGTGGGCTTGCTCCACGAATTGACCAGAGACTCAACCATTTGCTTTTTTGAGAATGAGGTATAATTGGTGTATAACATTATATTAGTTTGGGGTACGACCCCTAGCCCTGCCCACCGCCGCTGGCAACCGCCAATCTGTCCTCTGTATCTACGAGCTCAGTGTTGTTTTCTTGGATTCTTACATATGAGCGAGATCATAACAGTATTTGTCTCTCTCTGGCTTCTTTCACTTAGCACAATGCCCTCAAGGTCCATCCTTGTTGTTGTAAATGACAAGGTTTCACTCACGCGGCTGAATGATCGTTGCTTGTCTACATACACCACATCTTTATCCATTCAGCCATCGATGGACACGTAGCTTCTTTCCATGTCCTGGCCGTTCGTTGTAAATAATGCTGCAGCGGACGTAGGGGTGCAGATATCTTTTCAAGTTCATGTTTTCATTTCCTGCAGATCAATCCCCAAAAGGGGAATTGCTGGATCGTATGGGAGTTCTGTTTTTCATTTCGTGAGGAAGCTCCGTAGTGTTTCCGTTGTGGCTGCACCGATTTTCATTCCGGCCAGCGGTGCGCGAGGGTTCCCTTTTCTCCACACCCTCACCCACACTTGCTGTCTCTTGTCCTTCTGGTAACAGCCGTCCTGACAGGTGTGAAGCGATATCTCATTGTGGTTTTGATTTGCATTTCCCTGATGATGAGTGACGTTCGGCACTTTTTCACATGCCTGTTGGCCACCTGGATGTCTTCTTTGGCAAAATGTCCATTCAGATCCTTTGCCCCTTGTTTGATTAATTGTTTGTGTTTTCAATACTCTGGTTTCTCTTCAGATCGTATAAATCTTTCGTCTTTTACTAATTGTTTGTGTTTTTGCTGTTGAGCCTTAGGACTTCTTTATATCTTTTGGATATTAACCCCTTTTCAGATAAAAGAGTTGCAAACATTTTCTCCAGTTCGGCAGGTTGCCCTTTCATCGTGCTGATGGTTTCTTTTGCTGTGCAGAAGCTTTTCAGTTTGGTGTGGTCCCGGTTATTTATGTTTGTCATGAATTGCCTTTGCTTCTGGTGTCAAATCCAAAAAATCGTCGCCAAGACTAATGTCACATTATGGTTTCAGGTCTTGTGTTCCAGTCTTTAATCCATTTCTAGTTCGTTTTTGTGGATGACGTCAGGGGTCCAGGTTCATTTTGTTTGTGTGGCTGGCTCGTTTCCCCAGCACCAAGTGGGTGAAGAGACTGTCCTTTCCCCATTGTATATTCTAGGCTCCTTTGATGTCAATTAGTTGACCATATCTGTGTGGGTTTATTTCTAGGCTCTGTTCTGTTACACTGATCTGTGTGTCTGTTTTAACGCCAACGCCATACTGTTTCGATTACTGTAGCTTCGTAATACAGTTTGAAGTCAGCAAGCATGATGCCTCCAGCTTCGTTCTTCTTTCTCAAGATTGCTTAAGCTAGTTGGGGTCTTTTGTGGTTCCATACAAGTTTTAAGATTATTTGTTCTATTTCTGTGAAAAATGCCGCTGGAATTTGAATAGGGATTGGGTTGAATCTCCATTGCTTTGGGTACTGTGGGCATATTACAATATTAATTCTTCCAATCCATGAGCACAGAATATCTTTCCATTTATTTGGGTCTTCTTCAGTGTCTTTCATGAATATGTGGCAGTTTTCAGCATATGGGTCTTTCACCTCCTTGGTTAAATTTATTCCTAGGTATCTGATTCTTTTTGATGCAATCGTAAAGAGGATTGTTTCTTCCTTTTTCTTTCTGATAGTTCATGGCTGGTGTATAGAGATACAATGGATTTTTGCGTATCGATTTCGTATCCTGCACCTT
Organism: Prionailurus viverrinus; assembly: GCF_022837055.1. Taxonomy (NCBI): domain Eukaryota; kingdom Metazoa; phylum Chordata; class Mammalia; order Carnivora; family Felidae; genus Prionailurus; species Prionailurus viverrinus. Next base: position 13,569,801 of record NC_062563.1, read on the forward strand.
CACTGAATTTGTCTATTCTAACAGTTATTTTGGGGTTTCTATGTGTGATATCATGTCATATGCAAATAGTGAGAGTTTAATTCTACCTTCCCAGTTTGGATGGCTTTTCTTTCTTTTTCATACCTAATTGCTCTGGCTAGGACTTCTGATACTGCATTGAATGAAAGTGACAAGAGTAGGGGCACCTGGGTGGCTCAGTCGGTTGGGCGTCCGACCTCGGCTCAGGTCATGATCTCACGGTTTGTGAGTTCAAGCCCTGCGTCGGGCTCTGTGCTGGCCGCTCAGAGCCTGGAGCCTGCTTCAGATTCTGTGTCTCCCTCTCTCTGCCCCTCCTCCACTCACACTCTATCTCAAAAATAAATTAAAACATTAAAAAAAAAAAGTGACAAGGGTAGGCATCCTTGTCTTACTCCTGATCGTAGAAGAAAAGATTTCAGTTTTTCACTGTTGAGTGAGTTAGCTGTGGGCTGATCCTATACGGCCTTTATTGTGTTGAGCTACTTCTCCTCTATACCCACTTGGCTGAGAGTTTTCATCATAAATGAATGTTGAATTTCGTCAAATGCTTTTTCTGCATCTAATGAGATGATCATACGGTTTTATCCTTCACTTTGTTAATGTGGTGTATCACATTTATTGATCTGCATATGGTAAACTGTTCTTGCTCCCCCTGGATAAATCCCATTCGATCCTTTTAATGTATTGTTGGGTTCCATTTGCTAATATTTCGTTGACAGTTTTTGCATCTGTGTTCATCAGGGATATTGGACTGTAATTTTCTTTTCTTGTGGTGTCTTTGGTTTTGGTATCAGGGTGATGCTGGTCTCATAGAATGAGTCTAGCAGTGTTTTCTCCTCTTCTGTTTTTTTGGAGACATTTGAAAAGGATTCATATTAATTCTTCTTTAAATGCTTGGTAGAACTCACCAGTGAAGCCGTCTGGTCCTGGACTTTTGCTTGTTGAGAAGTTTTTGATCCCTGGTTCAATCTCCTTAGTAGTAAGTGATCTATTCAGATTTCCAATTTCTTCACGATTCAGTCTTGGTAAGTTGTGTCTTTCTAGGAATTTATCCCTTTCTTCTAGGTTGTCCAATTTGTGAGTGTATAATTGCCCATAGTATAGTCTTTTAATGACCCTTTGTATTTCTGTGTAACATCTCTCGTTTCTGGTTTTATTTATTTGAGCCCTCTCTCTTTGTCTTGGTAAGTCTGGCTAAAGAGTCGTCAATTTGGTATATCTTTTCAAAGAACCAGCTCTTAGTTGTATTGATCTTTCCTATTGTTGTTTTAGTCCCTGTTTTACTTATTTCTGTTGTGATTTTCGTTATTTTCTTCCTCCTGCTAACTTTGAGCTTTGTTTGTTCCTGTTTTCCTGGTTCCTTGAGGTGTAAAGTTAGGTGCTTTCTTTGAGATTTTTCTGGTTTCTTGATGTTGGCATTTATCGCTATGAACTTCCCTCTTAGAACTGCTTTTGCTGTATCCCGTAAGTTCTGGGATGTTTTATTTCCATTTTCGTTTGTCTCAGGGTGTTCTTTAAATTTCTCTGGAGTTCTTCTTTGGCCCAGTGGTTGTTCCGTTTTACGTTGTTTACCCTCCACACATTCGTGAATGTTCCAGTTTTCTTCTCATGATTGATTTCTAATTTCATACCATCGTGGTAGGAAAAAAGTTGCTTGATCTGATTTCGGTTTTCCTAAATGTATTAAGACTTGTTTTGTGGTCCCACATATGATCTATCCTGGAGAATGTTCCATGTGCACTCGAGAAGAATGTGTGTCCTGTTGCTTTGGGATGGCATGTTCTGGAAATCTTAAGTCCATCTGGTCCAACGTGTCATTTAAGGCCACTGTTGCCTTACGATTATCTGTCTGGATGACCTATCCATTGACAGAAGTGGGGCATTCAAGTCCCCTACGATTAATTTATTGCTGTCTATTCCTCCCTTTGGCTCTGTCCATACTTGCTTCATATATTTAGGTGTTCCTAGATTGATCAGGGTTTCAGCTGCTCTCCATTTTTCCTTGTACCTCATTGATGAGAAACAAGTCACATGAGCACACGTGACCGCAGAGGAGGCTGGGAAGGGCAGTCTTCATGCTGGGTGACCATATTCCCAGCTAGAAATTCTTTCCTGTAGGAGAAGCAAAGGGGTGCTGAGGGAAGATTAAAATCAAAGTACAGTAACGGTTCACAGCCACTTGTGTATGTGATACTCTCGTGAGTACAGGAGATCAACATCATAACAGGTCATTTTTGCAGAAGTATTCGGGATTGGATCGGTTTTCGCAAGGGCCTCTCTTAATCCTTTGACTCCTGAATCTCCCCCTCGTGAAGTACTTACTACTCCCCATCCTTTCTAACAGTCTCTTCTTCAGTAACCTCATAGACCAGAATTTTGTCAGTGGATTTGCGTGTGCTTCGAGCCGTCCTCCAGCACCCCTTTAATTAATTTCACAAAACCTTGCCTCTTTGACAAGATTTGCAAGCTCATTTTGCAATCCCCGTGCTTTCTGCTAGCCCGGGTTTTGCAGGAAGTGAGAGAGGCAAAGCGGGATAAACAGCAGTTTGTTCACGGGTGTTTCTGTGTGTTGGCTTCTCCGGGAACCTAGAGCTCAATTATAAACACCCTGAAAGGGATGAATTGCCTCCTCGGTTTTTACAAAATGCACTCGGTCCTAACTTTCAGCCCATGTCAGCTGCCCGACCGTGCTCTGTTACCTACCCACGAGTCAGAGTTCTGTCGTGTTCTTGGAAGGAGATGCCTCCCCGCTCTTCACAAAGCCATTGAGAGCAAGGACTCTGCCTGGGTTCCGATCCTGATTCCACTACTTTCTTTTTTTTTTTTTTTTTTTGAATAGGCATTTTTTAATTTAAATTTTAGTTCGTTAACATACAGCGCAACATTGGTTTCAGGAGTAGAACCAGTGATTCATCCCTTATGTACAACGCCCAGTGCTCATCCCAACAAGCGCCCTCCTTAACGCCCATCACCCATCTAGCTAGCCCATCCCCCACCCACCTTCCTCCATCAACCGTCCGTTTGTTCTCTGTCGTTAAGAGTCTCTCTGATTCCTCTTTCTAACTGAGTGAATTTGGACGAGTCATTTAACTTCTTAGTCTCGGTTACCGCAACTAAGGCTAAGGATGTTACTCAGCTCATAGGGTTTTGTGAGGATCAAATACGTTAGAACGGTGATACAGAGTAAGCCCTTAAGCGGTGTTAGCTCTGAGGATGCGAAGAGTTACACAAGCATCGTAGCATCGCACAACCTCCCCCAGACCAGTGTTGCCATGAACGTCACGATGGATCAGCTGATCCATTCAAGTTGTACACACGGCTCCAAATTGGTAGCACGCGCTCAACCTGTCTGTTGATCAGTAAAATGCCAATTAAGCCCACAATGGCCATAGCCCATGTTCAGAGGCCCCATCACAGCAAAGTCTGGCGGGGGGCGGGGGGGAGGGGATGTGGGAAAACAGGAAGCCCCATACATCAGCAGTGGGAATGCACATTGGCACCTCCACGCCAAGAAGCGATTTGGCGATTTCTGGCAAAGCGGAAGTAAATCGAGGGCTGTGGGAACGAAGAGGCGGAAAAACGCACGGAGGTGGCAGTCACGGATTTCCACTGCACTGCTTTGCGGGTGAGGGGGGACGCCTTTTCCGGCGCTTTCTGGCAAATTAGACAGAAGTGTCCATTGTCTCCTCGTGGGGGTCACGCCTTCTTCCATGTTGCCATCTGAGTCTGGCCGTTCTGAGGCTGTGTCTGTGCCCAGCTTCTGCCATCTGGTACAGACGTTCGTAGAGGTGTGGGCACTGGTTGGTGGTGAGCCTTCAGCCCCTCCCTCATTGCATTCTAGAATGCGCCGGCTGTGGAGGGGGACACATCCACAAGAGGGTTCCTTCCCCCTCCTCATCCCCTCACCCTGCTTCATCGTCCTTCAGAGCTCCTGTCAGCGCTTAACATATGTCTGTATATTTGTTGTTCAGCCTCCCGAGTTGGAACATGTCACCGTCCCCCCTTCAGGACCCTGGTTCGAACCCTGCTTCATCCATCTCTCTGGCCCTTTCTGCCACTAACATGCGTTCCGCCATTGATCTCACTGGTTACCTCCCTTCTGAAATGTCAGCTCACTGGGAGCAGGGACTACCTGGGCTGTCCTATCCCGCATCCCGGTGCCTGGAAGAGGGCCTGCCCCGTCCTAGGTGCTCGGGGAGTCGTGGCAGGGCCATCATGGATGAGTCTGCAAATTCCATCCAGAGCCAGCAGCTCCCCCCACCCCCACCCTCCACCAGCTTTCTATGCTCTCTCTTTTCTCTCATGTCTCTCTCCTCCCCACCCCCCCCCCATCCCACCATCTCGGCCCCTCCTCCTTTCTTCTTGGCCCTTCTGCACACGCACAGAGAAGAAAGGACTCGGATTCTTCCCGCGAAACGTCCTCTGGGCCCCTGGTGCAGCTGTCCTGCCTTCACAATGGCGGCCTTCTCTGCACTTGGCCTTTCTCCTAGTTGTGCCCCCCGCTCCCTTCCTCTCCCCTCAAGTGGGCTCACACACACGTGCACACACTGGTCCCTTCTTCCTTCACCCAGCTGCCCCCAGCTCCGGCCTGGGGGTGTGACCGCCCCTCGAAGTAGACCCACCTTACGAGGCTCCCAGGCAGCCCCCCAGGACCCAGGCTGGCCCAGAGCACCCACATCTGTCTTTAAACTCCCGATTCAGCGGTCACTCCCTTTCTCCAAGACCTTTAAGTTTCAAAACAAGTAAAACATTGGTGCAGGAGTCTAGAGAATTCGGCTCTGCTTCTAACTCCTTTGTAGCCTTGGGCTGAGACCCGCCCCCCTCTGGGCCTCAGTTTCCCCGTCTGGGCCTCAGTGTCCCATCTGTGCAGTGGAGTTGCAACGTATACGTGTAAGTTATGCGGTGCCTTTAACAGGACTCCACCCTTGAGGGTCAGGTGACCAGTGCCCACACTTTGGGGGGGTGCTCCCTGGGGCCGGAAGAGAAAGGGGGCCACAGGAAAGACACAGATGGTCACGCTTACCAACTTCTGAAAAGCTGGGAGTGAGGCCGGTGGGTGGAATTTCTGTTTGCCCCCGACCGACGCGGGAGCTCTCTCTCCGTCCCTGCCCAGGAGCTGGCGTATGGGTTTCCAGTGGCCTCTGTAACAAAGCCCCACAAACTGGTGGTTTCAAAGAACGGAAATATATTCTCTCACGGTTCTGGAGGCCAGAAGCCCGAAATCAAGTGTCAACAGAGCCTCGCTCCTGCTGAAGGCTCTCGGAGAAGATCCTTCCTTGCCTCGTCCAGCTCCTGGTGGCCCTGGCAGTCCCCGGTGCTCCTTGGCTTGTGGCCACACTGCTCCAGTCCCTGCCTCTGTGTTCGCGTGGCCACCTCCCTGAGGGTCCCTCTCTTCACATGGCCTTCTCCTGTCTCCTGTGCGTGTCCGTGTCCAAATTCCCCTCTTCTCGGGACACTTAGTCTCTGGGGGAGGGCCTACCCACCCTAATGACTGCATCTTGATGACCATCTACGAAGACCCTATTTCCAAATAAAGTCACATTCACACACACCTGGGGTTAGAACTTGAACGTATATTTTGGGGGACCCGATTCAACCCCCATCAGCTGGGGTCTTCCGTGCACGCCGTCTTATTTAATCCCCACAGCGACGCGTTGACCTCCGTGCAAAGCTGCAGAGTCTTGAGTTAAACGCGGAAACCTTGCAAGCAAGCGGGGACCCTCAGAAAACCCGCTGCCTCCCCCTTCGTGGTCCGCTGTGGTCCTGAGTGTGGAGCGCTGCGGCCGCCCAGCCCGCCGGCGAGTGGCCTTGGTTCTGCTCACCGGGGTCTCTAACTCCCATTTCACTCAGGGAGTCTCTGACTTTGGTGGGCAGTTGAAAGAGTCGTGGAAGTCGAATAAAAGTGAGAGGCAGGGTGACTACACTCGGTGGATGTTTAAAGCCTACCTACTGAGCCTCCAAGAGTTTGAGAGGGTTTTCAGGCTAAGTGTGACCTCTCACAGCCTCTCCCTGGTCCTAGCTGCAACTCCCCAGAACATTCTAGAAGGACCAACACTAGAGCTGCTGGGCCCAACATGGCAGCCACCGGCCACTGGGAACTGTTTAATTTTAAGCTAATTAAAAACAAATCACGTTAAAGATTCTGTTTCTTAGTCACACGGGGCGCGTTTCAAGTGCCCAGTGGGTGCGCGTGGGTTCCAGATCGGATGCTGTAGATACAGAACGTTTTCCATCATCGCAAAAAGTTCTGCAGGACAGCCTCGGGGTAGCGTGTCGTTCAAGCAAAATCTTTTTGGAGGGGGGCACACAAACCTTCCAGAATATAAAAAGAATGACAACAGTGATTTTTAAAAGGCAAGTTGTTCTGGGGCACCTGGGAGGCTCAGTCGGTTGAGCATCCGACTCTTGGTTTCGGCTCGGGTCGTGGTCTCGCGGTCGGGGGATCGAGCCCCACATCTGGCTCCAAACTGAGCGTGGTTGAGAGCCTGCTTGGGATTCTCTCTCACGCTCTCCCTGCCCCTCCCCCACTTGTGTGTGTGCACTCTCTCTGGCTCTCAAGAAGAAGTTTTTTTTAATTAAGAAAAAAATGCGAATTGTTCTTATCGAGCCTTGGCCATGTCCAGACCTTGCTCCTGGTGAGTTACATGATTTATCTTAACGCTCACGTGCGCCTTTGAGGCAGATGCCTCTCCTCCTTCCTGTACTGTTCCCCCTCAAGTCTGAGCATGGCGATCTGGTTCCTTTGCCCTTCCTCTCCAGGCCTTCCCAGGCCATCCTGTGGCTGGGTCATGGATCAGGTTTCAGGACCAAGGGCAGCTATGCAGGAGGGCTCCAAGCTGGGGCCTGTGGGCCCTCCTGTCCATGGACAGGTCCTCATTCTCTGAACACTCGGCACATCCCAGCCCTTGGCCAGCAGGTCACTTCCGGCAGAACCCTCTGTGCCGTTGCAGGGGGAGATCAGAGTAGGAGGGCTTTCAGCGACGGAGGGGAAACTGGGCACCCCTACGCGTCAGCCCGCCCAAGGCCGAAGAGGGGTCTGCTCTCTGCCAGGCCTGTGTGAGCCCTTTTCTACCCAGAGAAACCAAAGTCTAGCGTCTCGAGGGGCCAGGTGGGGAAGGGGGCACCGCCCCACAGCCCAGCCAGATGTGCCCATTGGATGATGGGTGGGCCCAGAGGTGTCAGATCTTCTGATTCGTCACAAGTGTGGTACCCAGATTTTTATGTGAAATTGTCCAGATTTCAAATGTGGACTGTTTGCTGTACTTTAAAAAAAATAAAATAGGGGCGCCTGGGTGGCTCAGTTGGTTGAGCCTCTGACTTCGGCTCAGGTCATGATCTCGCGGTTCGTGGGTTCGAGCCCCTCTGAGCTGTCAGCACAGAGCCTGGAGGCTGCTTCAGATTCTGGGTCTCCCTCTCTCTCTGCCCTCTCCCGCTCATGCTGTCTCTCTCTGTCTCTCAAAAATAAATAAACATTAAAAAAAAATAAAAACACCAGGCAAACCCAAAGCAAACACACCTGTGGGATGGATTCAGCCCACAGGCCACGGGTTTGCAAACTTTTTTCTAACCTGGTGGTTCCCAAGGGAGCACACTGCCCCCTAGGGGCTCGAATCTATGAAAGCGTTTCTGGCGGCTCTAAAAGTTGGGGATGCTGCTGGCCTCCTGGAGGGGGGTGCAGGAACCAGGGACTTTCGATGGCCTGTTGTGCGCAGGAGAGCCCCACGGGGCTCCCATGTTGCCTTGGGCTCCTCGTGGCTTCTGAATCTTCCGCCAGATCATCATATGAGGGGATTCTTTTACGTTTATTGTGATCTGAGCCTTAACCCTAAATCCATTTTATACGTAAACACTCTGAATTGTCCAGGAAGCTAAGTGAGAAGTAAACGGAAGGACTATCATACCTCAATACAGAACTTTTCCAGGAGTCATGCCGTATTACTGAAAATCTCGGCGCCGAGGGCGGGGCCGCCAAAAATATTTGAATGGCCCCCGCCGCGGGCCCACCCACTCTACACCTGTTCCTCACGCTCCTCCGAATCTGCGCCTCGTCCAAGCCCCAGACTATTCCCTCACATCTCCTTGACGGATGTGCTCAGAAGCTCATGCTGAAATTTTTCTTTGTTGTAAATTGCTTTCCTCTTACTCTGCTTATAGACTGTAGTTAGAGCATCGTATTGATGTTTTTGGAAATGATGTGCGTAAGTGGCTTTTGTTACGTGTAGATTTCTTCCAGGAGAATAAGGGACTGTTACAAAATACTTGTCATAGAAATGGACATCAGCCTAATGGCGTCGAGCGCCGCTCTTTGAAGGATCAGCTGCGTGTCAGCGTCCTCCGAGGTGATAATTAAATATCCCATGATCGACAGTCTCCCCAGGCCTTGTTCTGAGGGTCTGTTGTGGATTTTCTCCCCACCTCCCCACCCCCTACCCGCTCCATCCTTCTGGACAAAACCATGCTTTAAAAGGGGCAGAAAGATTTTCAAATACAGCCCTTGCTGATGTTGACTCGGCCAGTGATAAAACCTGTCCCTAGTGCTGGGGGAGCCTGCCCTGCCCAACTCGTCAAGTTTCCGGGACGTGCATGGGCCCCCGGCTTCACCTGCTGGACATGCACGGCCGTCCCAGGGAGTGTGCGGCCAAGGCCAGCATTTAATTCGAGGCCCAGGCAGCCCGCCCTCCACCTCTCCAACCACGACAGCTCAGTCTTCCTCGATAGCAGCGACCTCACCAGAAACAGGCAGGCAGCGTGCAGGAGTGAAGGGACATGGCAGACAGCAGCGTTCAGCCTCTGCTTATTCCTTGCCCCTGCCTCTCCCCAGCCATTAGCTGTTTCTCCTCCCCACCCAGCATCAAGAGGAAGGAAGCTTTGAAAAATGGAATTCTGGGGCGTCTGGTGGCTCAGTTAGTTAGGCGTCCAACTTCAGTTCAGGTCACCATCTCACGGTTCGTGGGTTCAAGCCCTATGTGAGGCTCTGTGCTGACAGCTCGGAGCCTGGAGCCTGCTTTGGATGCTGTGTCTCCCTCTCTCTCTGCCCCAACCCCGCTCGTGCTCTGTGTGTGTGTGTGTCTCTCTCTCTCTCTCAAAAATAAATAAACGTTAAAAAACCAAAAGTTGTTAAAAAAAAGAAAAGGAAAGAAAGAAGAGAAAAGGAAAATGGAATTCTGACCATGTCATTCCCTGCGCGAGACCCTCCCCTGGCTCACCGCTCTTAGAATAAACTCACCACTCATCAAAGCTGCCAAGGCCTTGCACAACCTCGTCCTGCGCCCCTCTCTGGCCACATCTCCTACCTCTCTTCCTTTCTAACAGCACTCAGATCCCTTCTGCTTCCCCGACCTCCCTGCGTGAATTAGCCACCCCCCCCAACCCCTGTCAGCCTCTATCATGATACCTTGCTTTATGTCCTTTGTAGGATTTATCATCCCGTTGAAATGATCTCGGCTGTTGTGAATTTAGTTCTTGCCTGTTTTGTTCATACTGTATCCTCATATCCAAGAACAGTGCCAGGCAGGTACTGGGTACCCAATAAAGATTTGAATGAACGGATGACGCTTCAGCCTTAGGCTTGAAGCAGAAAATGAGACCAAAATGGAATTTGGATCACTGTCTCCCTTTCCCAGCATTCAGAAATATGAGTGCAATTAGTTCAGGAAAACTTAGCTGAGTCCCTGTACTCAAACATTGTCATCAGAACCAATCTTTCTGCTCCTCGGATTTTCTTTCATCTGGCTTAACTTTATTCCTTGGAAGGTTCTCCTTTGTGACCTTAAGATGGCCCTCGCTGGCCCCACCCCTCCAGCACAGCGACCCTGGCTAACAGAGCGAGCCTCTTCCTAGTGCTCCAGCGAAAGTCTCAGGGGAGGCTTTCATTGGCTCAGCCAGGGTCACGTGTCTCTTCTCTACCCAATCACGGTGGCCAGGGGAGGTGGGACACCCTACGCCTTGCCCAGGAGCTGGGAGCTAGAATATGCACCTCAGAAGGCACAGTTACTAAAAGGCAGGAGAATGGATGCTGGGCAGAAAAATAGAACAAGTATCTACTACAGAAACCCAAATCCGGCTTCCCCCCTCAAGGGGCAGGTGGGAGGAGGGCATGTTGCCCAGCTCTCTGCTTCCAGCATGAGATGCCTCCTTCGTGGGTAGTTACGCCCCCACCTTCCTCACCTCCTTTTCCCACAGTTCTCCATTCAGCGAGATCCCATCTCTGGCATCCAGAACTTTTACAACGTTGATTTATCACTTTGTGCAGCAATCCGCGTTTGGTGTCTTTTCAAAAGCGGAAGAAAGAGACTCGTGTTATAACCTTGCAAGCAGCCCAAAGTTAAAAAGATCTGGTTACAGAATATCAGAAATGCCCCGGCCCTAAGAGCTTTGGGGCTCAGGGTTTATTTAATGCATATCTTCCCAGCCCTGCTTCCTCAGCCAATTTGTCTGCCAAAAAAACAAAGACTTCAGTCCTGTGGCATTTTGCATCTAATATTTATAGCGTTCTAGAGTTTGCAAAAGCATTTCCTTCTCATTTATCACTTGTTCCTCAGGAGACCCCAGCTCCACCTCCAGAAAGTTAGAGGGATTGTTTTCCTCTGCCCAGATCAGGAGCCCCTAAAAGCCACACGATGCATGGTGAAGGTCTCACAACTCAGAGCCGTCTTGTGGGCGACAGGGGTGGGATTGAACCTTAGCCTGGACCAGCTCAGCTTCTATTCTGCGCCCCTTGGGACTACATGTGGGTCTTGCAAGATGGCAGCCAGCAGCCTGAGTTCACACTTCAACCCCGAAGATGTTCTGTTTGAATTATAAGGTGTTTTTTTTTTTTAATCTGGAAATTTCACCAAAACATTCGGCCTCCATACTTTGCTTTAAAATGGGGCAGAGGGGGCGCCTGGGTGGTTCAGTTGAGTGTCCAACTCTCGATTTTGGCTCGGGTCATGATCCCAGGGTCATGGGATCGAGCCCCGAGTTGGGCTTTGCCCTGAGCATGGAGCCTGCTTCAGATTCATTCTCTCTCTCTCTTTCTTTTTTTTTTTCTCTCTCTCTCTCTCTCCCTCCCTCCCTCTGCCCCTTCCTCTCTCTCTCAAAAAAAAAAAAAATTAAAAATAGGTAGGTAGGTAGGTAGATGATAGATAGTTGATCTTGCCAAATATCAGCAACATTCCTAGACAGTAGGGGTCAACAGACTATAGCCCACAGAAGTTTGGTGGCTGTTTTTATAAATAAAGTTTTATTAGAACACAGCTCATTCATTTACGTATTGTCTATGGCTGCTTTCACTCTATCGTGGCAGAGTTGAATAATTGCAGCGGAGACCATGTGGCTGCAAAGTGAGAACTGCAGTCCGACCCTTTGCAGGAAAGGTTTGCTGTCCACTACCAAATGGCAGCAGCCAGCTGGATCTGGGTCACAGCTCCCCCCGTCCCCGCCCCCAGTATTTGTTAGAATACAGGTACAGCTGAGGGTGCTTTGGTCCCCAAAGAACAGTGGCTTGGAGGTGGTGGGTGCTTATTTTTCTCTCCTTCCACAGTCTGGGCTCAGGAATGATGATGGGGCTCAGGAATGATCCCTGGGCTCAGGGATGATAACAGTCTGTGATGTTGCCACACCAACCCGGGGGGACTGCCCCTGTCCAAAACCGCTCACCACGCCCACATCCAGCGAACGGGAAGTAGGAAATACAGGGGGGCACACCCACTTCCTGTGGGAACTCCCACCACTCCCACCCATGTCTCCACCAAAAGTTGATCATGGCCACAGCCAGCTGGGAGGGAGGCTGAGAATGTCACCTCCACCCCGGCAGCCTTGTGCCCAGCTAGTAATACTGTTTCTGCGGAGAAGAAGCAAATGGGCACTGGGGTGACACGGCCGACTCTGTGGGAGTTCACAGGCAAGGCGAGAACCTCCGGTCCCCACACACCTCTCCTTCTCTCTTTTTTTTTTTTTTAATTTTTTTTTTTCAACGTTTATTTATTTTTGGGACAGAGAGAAACAGAGCATGAATGGGGGAGGGGCAGAGAGAGAGGGAGACACAGAATCGGAAACAGGCTCCAGGCTCCGAGCCATCAGCCCAGAGCCCGACGCGGGGCTCGAACCCACGGACCGCGAGATCGTGACCTGGCTGAAGTCGGAGGCTTAACCGACTGCGCCACCCAGGCGCCCCACACCTCTCCTTCTCTTATCCTTGGTCCCTTCCATTCCCCTACCGGAGCAACTGAATCTCGTTTGAGTTTCTGTGCCAGCTCGTAAATGATGTGCACTCTCTCCCCGGGGAGGAGGAAGAAAGGGATGTGATGTATTCCAAGGGCAGAGGGAAGGTTGCAGGCATGGGATCCTAAAAAGTGCGTCCCCTTCCCGCATACATTAGCGATTGGGAAATCACTGAGCTGAGTACATTCCTAGGTCTGTTCAAAGTGCTGGGCCAGGGAGAGGCTGAACTGTACTTTGGAAGCTGGAGTGCCCGGCGGGGACCGTGGGCAGGATTCTCACTCGCCTTGGGGAAAGAAACACGGTCGTCTTTGACGGCATGAGCTGGGTCGATCCCACCAAACTCCTGGAAGTACTTCCTACATCCGGCCTCCCGCTAGGTTCTCCTCCCCCCCCCCCCCCCCCCCCAGTCCACGGGGCTGCTGTCCTCCCATCCTGACCCCTTATTCCGGAGCCCCGGGCCCTCTTCTCCTGCAATACGCATTCCCTAACTGGGGATTTTACCCCTTGGAGAGCCACATGCCCCCCTTGGCATCTGTGCGGACCCTTTTCAGAATACGTTCAAAGTTAAACGCAAAGAAGAAAATACACGGGATTGCAGAGGAAGCCAGTTATATCAAAATACATTCATCACAATACTGTCGAACTGTGATATGTGTGCTTCTTCCCACGTTCAGTGACACGACGTGGTGGTTATTGAGCAGATAACTGGTAGGTCTTACAACTCGCATGATTTCATAGTAATGCTGGCTTCAATGATAGTTTGAGAGGTCTGTTCATTGGAATGCGATGTGAAAATATCTGACTTCTGGGGACCCAGGCACAGGTACTACTGTGACTGTGACTTGTCACCTTCATTTCTTATTAAAGGAGATGCTAGTTAGGGGATAATGAAAACAAACACACATGTAGTTTTTCCATCCGAATTCAGGAACCGCAGATTAAGAACCCCTTCCTTAGGGGCGCCTGGGTGGCGCAGTCGGTTAAGCGGCCGACTTCAGCCAGGTCACGATCTCGCGGTCCGTGAGTTCGAGCCCCGCGTCAGGCTCTGGGCTGATGGCTCGGAGCCTGGAGCCTGTTTCCGATTCTGTGTCTCCCTCTCTCTCTGCCCCTCCGCCGTTCATGCTCTGTCTCTCTCTGTCCCAAAAATAAATAAACGTTGAAAAAAAAATTTTTTAAAAAAAAAGAACCCCTTCCTTAGGTGATCTCATTCAATTCCATGATATTAAATGCCGTTGACATGCTGACCCCTCCCACGTTTCTACTCCCAGCCCAGACCTTGCCCTTGAACCTGAACGCACGCATATCTCCAGATGCCCTCTGTCTCCACCTCCACTAACCGACTAACGAGAACCTCAAGGTTAACGTGGCAGACCTCAAGCTCTTCGTCACCTCCACCACAGGACCTGCCCCTCCCGCGGCGCCCCCTTCCTAGATGATGACGGGTGTCCTTGGTGCTCAGGACAGAAACCTCCAAACTGTCCTCGACTCCTCTCCTTCCCACGCCACAGCCAATCCATCCACAGACCTTGGCAGTTCCACCTCCAAAAATAGCCTGAAACCAGCCGAGCCCTCCACCCCCGCCCGCTTACAACCATCCCCGCCTCTCTCCTGAATCACGGTGACAGCCTCCGGGGGTCCTGCCTCCCCGCTTCGTACTGTCCTCAATCCTAGAACATAAGCGCCACGAAGGTGTGGTTTTGGTTGTTCACACGCTTCCTTTTGTTCAGTGGTGTCCCTGGTACCTAGAACCAAGCCTAGCGCAAAAGCTGTGCTCTTCTGAATGTTGAATGAATGAATGAATGAATGCATGCATGCATGCACATGTAACATCCTGATAAGTAATGTTAAACTACGAACGGCGAGCAGCATTGTGGGGGCAGTTTCCCTGTGTTTCCTCATTGAACGCTCCCCAACGACTTTGTCAGGCAGGCATATTATTATCCCCATTTTATGGTTGGGAAGACTGAGCTGGACTTAAACCCAGGCCGTCAGGTCCAGAGCCCCCCATACGCAACCTCACGCCCGACTACCCCCATGCCCCACACACCTGGCAAGAGTCCCGGGGATGATGTCCGGCCCCGCCCCCCGTTCCCATGCTGATGCTCTGAGAAAGGCCAGGCCCTCGGGCTCTGGGAATGGCCTTCCCTCAGCAGCCCACGGGCAGATAAAGCTTGGGAGGGTGGAGCATGGGGCATGAACTCGGTGTGGGAATCTCTGTCCCGCCTGGAATTCCAGCAGGAGGCGCTCTGGAGAGGGTAGTCGGGGGCCTGTTAAGGAGCAGGGTCTCTGGGATAACAAGGTCCGTTTGTCCTTGTCCCTGACTTCAGCTGTCGAGCAGTCCACTTGCCGTTGCCTTTGTCCCTGCCCCCCACCCCGGGGGACAGTGACGGGACGTGCCATTCTGCAGAGATGTGGTCCCGCAGGGATACAGTCCTGAGGGATGTGGGGGAGGGTAGTGTGGAGACAGCCTCCCGGGGTTTGAGTCTCAGTTCTGTCACTCACCAGCTGTGGGACGTTGGGCACAAAAAAGACTTCACCTCTCTCTGCCTCAGTTCCTCCAGCTGTAAACTGGGGACAAAAACCGCGTCTGTCTCATTGGGTTGTCGTGGAACATCGTCATCCTCTAACCTAGCGGTTCTCAGAGTGTGCCCCCAGGAGCCCTGGACCCACAACCATTTTCTTGATGATGCGGAGACAGGATCTGCCCTTCACCCTTATTTGCTTCAAGTTTGCAGTGTTCTCTGAGGGTGCATAACATACCCACAGTTCTCTAAAAAGGGCACGAAAATACCCCTCTCCTTTCTGTGTGCGTATCTAGCAAGGCTGGACTTTTCTTGAAACGTCACCAAAACAACATATCTCACCAGGCTGCACGCAGGAGTAGACCTGAGAATCCATCTGTCTTCTGCTAAACCGGACTCCAGAGAGACTGGCAAAAATGTAAAAACAGTGCAGCTCTCCTCACTGATTTTATTTTGTTTTGCTAAAATGCTTACCATTTTTAAAAAAACACATACTAACAAGTAGGTTTATTGTTACCATTTTTAGATAATGTGTTTGAGACTTGTCAGTTCTCTGACGTGGTAGCGATCTCTAGGTAGCTAACGGGGGTCCTCAAGAATCGTTCAGAGTCACTAAGAGTCTAAAGGGACCTTGGTAACCGAACGATCGAGGACCGGGGCTGCTGACTGGCCCTGGCCTTGGGCTCTTCCGCAGTTTTGCAGGGCACCCCACAGTGAGTCCTGCCCCACGTGGATTAAATGGATCCAGATTCAATCGAACAGATGCCACGAAATCAAACAGAAACACAATGATGTAAGAATTCTCTCTGCTTCTCCACTCAGAGATGATGCAGCCGCGTGATGGGCGACGGGAATCTGCTCTTACCCCGGGGGGTGGGGGGGTGTGGTTCCCCCCCCCCCCCCGCCTCCTATGACCTGGGTGTTTGGTGGGTCCATCATTTGCTCATTTGTGCCACAAACGTCTGTTGAGGTCTCACTGCTTCCCAAGCTCTGTTCTAGATGCGGGGACACGGGCGGGAATGAGGCACGCAGGAAGCCCTGACATCAGGGAGCTGATGCTTCTCGTTGGGCAGGCAGGTGATAAAGACCAGAAGACAGTTGCATTTGTCCAGTGGGGAGAAACACCACGGAGAAACAAAGTGAGGAGAAGAGGGAGCACCGGGGTAGGGAGAGACCATTATAATAGGGTGGTTCGGGATGTAACCCAGGAAGGTGATATTTGAGCGAGTGCCTGGAAAAGGTGAGGAAGCGATCCAGGCAGGCGTCTGAGGAAGGGGGTCCTTCAGAGGGAACAGTGAGGGCAAAGGCCCTGAGGCAGAAATGAACTCGGGCCTGGGAAGACAGGAGGAGGCCGCCGTGGCTGGAGGAGAATGGATCAAGGCAACATGAGGGAGATGAGGTCAGAGAGGGGACGCAAGACAGATCCCATGGAACCTTGCGGGCCACGAGCCACCGAAGGGTTTCACGCAGGGCGGTGGTTTTATCGGATTTGTGATTTATCAGATGCCTTGTGGCTGCAGTGGCAGAAGACGAGGGAGGAGGCTCCGGCAGGGTCCGGGTGGGCGAAGGTGTGGCTGGGACCCCGAGCCGGTCACCGGGAGATGCGGAAAGGGCTCCGTCCTGGGTCCATTCTGAAGGGAGAGCCTCCGTGAAGGGCCGTCAGTGGACGTGAGTGGGGACAGAGGAGCCAAAGAGCCCGGCAGGTGCGTGGCCTGGAGAGTCTGGCGCTTGCTGGAATGTCGGCAGAGAGGCAGGTGCAGGGCACCGAGCAAGAGTCCAGCCTGATCCGCCGGTTGGGCACCAAACGAGTTGACCTGAACGTAGATAATGAGGTTTGTAATCATCCAAACGACACATAAAAATGGGGAAACACCTGAAAGAGGCCCACAGACGTCTGGGACGTGGAAGGTGTCGCGAGAAGCAGAGACCAAACCCCTGGCGTGTGAAATGGAGCGGTTTGTTCTGGGCAAGATGGACTTTCCAGAAGGTTCTACTTCATGTTTCACTGGCCTCTCCGAACTGCTCTGGCAAACGTCGCGTAGCGTCGTTGGCCCGGCCCTGCGCTCCGGCCCATCTTTACCAATCGATGTGGGTCGTGCCCGGCCCGTTGCTCTGTGTGGCGTAAACATCCTCGCCCAGGCTCATTCCAGAGTCTCGGAGGGGCCCGGTTATTTTTCCG
Source organism: Prionailurus viverrinus (assembly GCF_022837055.1). Taxonomy (NCBI): domain Eukaryota; kingdom Metazoa; phylum Chordata; class Mammalia; order Carnivora; family Felidae; genus Prionailurus; species Prionailurus viverrinus. The sequence continues at coordinate 13,586,724 of NC_062563.1, forward strand.
AGATGGTGTCACCTCTGGTGTCTATTTTCATTTCTCCAGAGACCCGTGTTTTCATCCCCGGCTCAACCCCCAAAAAGGAAGCGGCTTCTGTTTTAGGGACTCTGGGCCAGACATCATCTCATGGGTTGCCGTTCCTGTTTTATAGATGGAATTACCGAGGCTGAGAGAGAGGCACTCACTTGCCCCAGGAGACCCAGGCCCTCCGACTCCGGAAACCAGGCCCTTGAGAGCCACACTGCACCACCCCCCGCCCCCACATCACTGGAGACCCGCACCCAGCCCAGTGTTTCTCAGCCCGAGCTCCGGGTCCTTGTCTGTGGTGAGGGCCACCCTGTGCCCGGTAGGGTGGTTAGCGCGTCTCTTGTCGGGCCAGCAGCACTCTATCCGACAGCTGGGACTACTCACAGTGTCTCCAGACATTGCCTGGTGTCCCCCAGGGAGCACTCGCCCCAGCTGGCCCGATCCTTGTTAAGAGTACTCCGACACAGGAGAGAGGGAGGCTTGAGACCCTGGTCAGCGGCAGCTTTGCGCTGTGTGGCCTGTGTCTCACACCCAAAACCGTTGACCCGGTCACCTCGTCAGCAGCTGTGACTATGTGTCCGCTCCAGGCCAGGTACGGGAGGGTACCGCAGCGCCCTGAAGGGGCCCGTGCCCGGGGACATGATGATAAACGAGGAAGCAAACATCCACGGGTGATTTCAGAGAGTACAGAGGGCCACAGAGAAGGTAAACAGCCCAGCACAGGAGGACGGGGACCTTGAGGCGGGGCGATCCGGGCCGCTGCTCAGCAAGGTGCCATCTGATCTGAGACATCCCAGTGAGTAGGAGCCAGTCCACGTGAGGGGGGCGCAGGCGCATGTCTGAGGTAGAGAGAAGAGCAGGTGCCAATGCCCTGAGGTGGCAGTGTGTTGGGCGCGCTTTAGGGAACGAGAGGCCGGGAGTGGCTAGAACAGAGGGAGCAGAGGGGCGAGCGGTGGGAGACGGGGGCAGAGGTAGCGACACTCGCGGGCAGCCAGGCCCTGAAGGGGGAGGGCAAGAGCAGTCTCGGGTTCAGAAGGGTCTTCCTGGCTGTTTGGGGGTGACTGCGTTACGGGAAGGCAAAAAGGGACGCGGCAAGATGAGGGGAGGCCGTTTCCACTGTGAGCGAGGAAATGAGGATAAAGAAGCAAGACACGTTTCCATCACTTTTGAGACCTTCCCACCTGAGGGTCTTTTGCCTCTTTTATTCGGAGTCCCAAACACGGGATCTGGGGAGTCAGGTTGCAGCTGTTGAGCAACTGTCTCCTCGGGGGGCCTTCCAAAACTCCAACCCTTTCTCTGCCTCTGAGTCTCCTAGCTCAAGATGCAAAGTCCCAGAGTAGAGTCTGATTGGCCAAGCTCAGCCATACACCCACCCCTTAGGTGGGAAGGAGCACCCTGATTGACAGCTGGGACCTTTGTATTTGGGAAGAACCAGGGATGCGGTGGCTGTGGCTTTTCATGGGTTACCTGAAGGAAAGGCGTGTGCTTGTGTATTCATGCATGTGTGGGTATGTTTGCTCCAAAATACGGAGGAAACTCCCAAGTCAAAATGGATAAACATTCATTGAAATATTTAGATCTGAATATAAATCACGAAATGTAGCATGATTCAACCAGTCAACTCTGGAATATTTCGACTCATAGTTGTTTATCCATTATTGCTAATGTAGGCTGTGGGGAGAGATGGTGTGGGGACAAATGTGCATTGGGAGACGCCAGTGTCCTTAAAACAGCCCGGCTGACAGCTCCATCCAGATGGCCCACGAGGGGCGGGAGAAAGCTCCCCCCCCCCCCGGCAGTGGGTACTCTGAGTCCCACCAGTCCCGCTTGCTGGGCATTTCTCCACGTTCCTTACACCTGTTGGTTCCTTCCCCCCGCATGAGGGTAGGCAGTGGCTTGCTGTCATTGCTGTGCCCCAAGGCACAGAGGGGTGAGGTCACTTGCCTGGGGTTCCACAATCGGGAGGTGACAGACCAGGAGACTCTGGCTGCAGAGGCACGCTCTCGGCCGTTCTCCTGTGTCGCCTCCCGCGTCACCCAGACAGAGGACTAGCTCGTGGCTGTCCTGAGGTTCAAGGGTCCCCCACCCCGGGCCCAGCCCGCTCTCCAGCACAGAGAGATGCCCCCAGCATTCCTGTTGCAGAAACCCTCCTTCGCCCCCGTATCCAAAACGATGCCTTCATCTGCCCTCCTGAGCGAGGTTTACCGCCAGCTAATCTCAGTCTCCAGTCCCTGCAACACACGGCTTTTAGAGACCACAAATGCGATTATGACGAGGCAATTTCAGTTAGATTCAGGGCTGGGAGAGATAACAGAAGGGCCTGGTTCTCCCATCAGACTCTGAATGGCTCCCCAGCAGCACTTAACTCAGACAAATGGAGGAAGCAGCCGGGAGGGGAATGGGCACAGCAGCTTTCCGCTGAAGGGCCGCCTGCCCCGGCCGGCAGGACCGGGAGGGAGGGTTTCAAAAGTCCTTGGGGGTTAATCAATCCCCTTAAAGTTGGCGGCGAGGGAGGGTGGATTTTGACATCGGTCCCTGCAAGGGCTCTATTAAATAAGGTATTAATTGAGCAGGGAGGGAGACCCGTTGGCCATGACGAAACTAACGCTTAGCGGGCCTACGTCGTGTGCCGGGTCTGAGCAGTACAGGCATGTCTCAGAGATGTCGCGTGTTCAGTCCCAGACCGCCACAACAAAGCCAACAGAGCACTAAAGCAAGCCAAAGGAATTTTCGGTTTCCCGTGTGTATAAAAGTGATGTTTACATTAAGTGTGCAATAGTGTCGTAAAAAAGCAGTGCCTGGGGGTGCCTGGGTGGCTCAGGCCGTTAGGCGTCCGGCTCTTGGTGTCGGCTCAGGTCGTGATCTCACGGTTTCGTGAGTTCGAGCCACGCGTCGGGCTCTGTGCTGATGGCGGGGAGCCTGCTTGGGATGCGCTCTCTCTCTCTCTCTCTCTCTCTCTCTCTCTCTCTCTGCCCCTCCCCCACTCACGCTGTCTCTGTCTCTCGCAAAGAATAGAGTTAAAAAAAATTTGTTTTAATTAAAAAAAAGGCAGCGCACATACCTTAATTTAAAAATATTGCTAAAAGGGGCGCCTGGGTGGCTCAGTCGGTTAAACGTCCGACTTTGGCTCAGGTCATGATCTCGCGGTCCGTGAGTTCCAGCCCCGCGTCGGGCTCTGGGCTGATGGCTCAGAGCCTGGAGCCTGCTTCCGATTCTGTGTCTCCCTCTCTCTCTGCCCCTCCCCCGTTCATGCTCTGTCTCTCTCTGTCTCAAAAATAAATAAAACGTTAAAAAAAATTTTTTTAAAAATAATGCTCGCCATCATCTGAGCCCTCAGTGAGTCGTAGTCACTGATCGCAGATCACCATGACAGATGTAACAGTGGTGAGAAAGTTTGGAATGTTCCAAGAATGGCCAAAACGCAACACAGAGACACAAAATGAGCAAAATGCTGTTGGGGAAAAAGGGTGCCAGTAGGCTTGCTGGACTCGGGGTTCCTCACGCTTTCAATTTGTAAAACATGCAGTGTCTGTGAAGCACAATTAAACGAAGCATGTGGGGCGCTTGAGTGGCCCAGGCGGTTAAGCCTCCAACTTCGGCTCAGGTCATGATCTCACGGTTCGTGGGTTCGAGCCCTGCGTCGGGCTCTGTGCTGACAGCTCGGAGCCTGGAGCCTGCTTGGGATTCTGTGTCTCCCACTCTCTGCCCCTCCCCTGCTCACGCTCTGTCTCTCTCTTTCTCTCAAAAATAAACATTAAAAAAATTTTTTTAATAAAAATAAAGCGAAGCACGAGACCACGTGGTGTGCCCAGATGTGTGTGTGTTAGTTCGGTCAGCAAACCCACGACATGGATACTGTCATCTTCCCCATTTTACAAATGGAGAAACTGAGGCATCAGAAGATTAAACTAGTTGCCCAAGGACACACAGCTTTCAGTGTTGCAACATATCTCTGAAAGACCCCCCCCTTTTTTTAAATTTTTTTTAATGTTTATTCATGTTTTGAGAGAGAGCATGAGAAAGGGAGGGGCAGAGAGAGAGGGAGACACAGAATCAGAAGCAGGTTCCAGGCTCCAAGCTGCCAGCACAGAGCCCGACGCGAGGCTCAGACTCACAGACAGTGAGATCATGACCTGGGCCAAAGTCGGACGCTTAACCGACTGAGCCACCAGGCGCCCCATCTGAGGGCCCCTTTAACATGGAGTGTTTTTGCTGGCGTCCTTCCTCTGGGACATCTTCACCCTTTCTGTCATGATCACATTGTATCGGTGACTGAGCTGTCTGGCTGCAAATGGAGAGCTTCCCGCCCAGTGCATGTCGACCATCCCCACGGTCAGCTTCGTTTCCTCTCGGGCTCCTTTTCCCTTCCCCTCATGTTTCCACTTCAGCTAGCTTTTCGTTTCTTGGTTGCTCCCTCTCATCTCTGTTGGCCACTTCTCCTCTTCGACAATCCACTTTTGTAACGGGTCTTGTAGACATATCACCAGGAGACAGGGAGGCAACCCAGCCACGCGCTCTGCTGTCTGTGCGTGAACCGAGTATCAGATCCACGGGGACCGGTCACCGACAGCCTTTGCAAGAAATGACGTGACCGGCCCCTGGTCCTGATGTGTGTGTTCCTTACACAGTGATTGGTGGACGGGAGGGCCAGTAGCCACGTGTGTTACTTTGTGCAATTACAGTTAATGTGCCTCGGTGGCTAAGTCGGAACCGTGTTGTGGGAGACTGAACTGGGGAAAGTGACATTTGCGTGTATCGGGACCACGCAAGGCGAGGACCGCCTGTGGCTGGCTGCTCTGTTCTTGTTGTCACTGCCGTTGGGTCGGTGGGTCGTCCCTTTGCGCCCTGGAGCCCCCTCGCTGCCTTGGCCCAGTTCAGAGTCTACTTCTGGCCCCTGTTTCTCCGGATTAAACACAGCCCTGTTTCCATCCCTGAGGGATCCCTCACCCCGCACAGGGAATTTTGCTCATAACACCAAGGGTTGAAAATCCCTTCCTACAAAGGGCCGGATAGTAAATGTTTTGGACTTGCGGCCACACGGTCTCTGTTGCAACAACTCAACTCTGCCATCGTGTGCACGCGGCCATAACGACTATATAAACACATGGGTGTGGCTCTGTTCCAGTAGAAGTATTGACAAAAACAGGTGGCAGCCGGATTTGCTTTGCCAAACCCTGCTCTCCGCTAAGCGTCTCATCTGCTTTTCCTTGAGTCTTTTGATCGCAAGTGCGAGAGCTCAACTGAAAAACTGAATTAAGCAAACAGAACAACCACCCCCTCTTGGTGGCAAGATGGCTGCCAGCAGCTTCAAGTTTATGTCCCCATCAGCTTTAAGCCATCTCGAAGAACGTCCCTTTTCCGGGAGCTCCCTCGAAGTCCCAGGGCTCACTCTCATTGGCCCAGCTTGGGTCACATGCCTGGCCCTGAACCAATGACACGTAGCCAGGGGAAGGTAGTCCTCTGATTGGCCCGGCTGAGATTATGCCTGCCACCCTGGCGTCTGGAGTTAAGATCAGCCCATGTGACTTAAGTAAGGAAGTAATGGTACCCAAAGGACCACAGTCAGGATCAAGCAGGCAAAATAAAAGTCGCCACTTCCAGGGGTAAATTTCCACCCTGTGCCTGGTACGCGGGAGGCAGTGAGCGCTCCATCCTTTCAACTGATGCCAGCCTGCTCCCGAGGGGCGGCGTCAGCCAGCACATTATCGGTGGCCTTTCCTGGCCTGGCATTTAATTCCTCTTAACCTGCCTGCCAAGTTATTCCACCCCCACACCAGCCCCCGGTTGTTCTCTCTTTTGCGCCGTCCCGGCCGCGAAAGCTAAACGCTCGGGGCTCCAGCCAGGACATGGGCTGTATTTTTAATCTTGATTTTAATTCTAGCTCATTCTCCTGGCTGTATCTCCCAGCCCCGGAGCCCCAGGGCCCACGCTAATTTGCTTCTCCCACCTCAACTGGTACCAGAATAACCATTTTAAAAACCGCCTGGGGGAAATCTAATCAAATGAGAGCAAAATCTAATTTGGCACTAAAAGCCTTTGACTGAAGCCCTGTTTTCTAGGGTCTCGTGGAGCCTGAATAGTAAACTCTTTCTGGATTTTTTTAAGAGTTGGGGGTTGGAGAGAGTAGAGAGATGTGAAAGAGGGCATTCCAGCGGAGGAAGTGGCCTCGGCCGCTTTGACACCCGTGGCATTGGGCGATAATGGGCAGGGGTGGGCTTCCCCAGGCGGCCCCCCTCCAAGAAAGTTATCCCACTGGCCGGGCCAAGATTGAAGCTCTTTAGCATCCCAAGCTGCACCTTCATCAGAAAGACCTTGGTCCAGATCTTCAGGGACAAACCATAGGATCCCACGCCAGGGTTTGGGGGACCTAGGAGAGAACCCAGTTGTCCCAGCAGGGAGATTCAGGGTGCCTTTTTCCCAGGTCTTTTGTTCACCCTTCAGGGTGAACCTGAGGGAAGTTGTATGTTTCTGAAGCTACTTGAGGTCTTGGGTTGCTTTCAGAATGTGTCCCGATTCCAGGAAAATGCACACAACATGTAAAATCTGATGTATAGTATTTCATGGGACGTGTGGGCCCTTTTCAGTTTCCCCATCATGCCTCCTGTGGCTTCTGCTCACGACCTGGTCCCTCTACCCTGTGACGTCATCTTCTCCCTTCCTCAGTGGCTTCCCTGTGTTCCTCAAATGCCTCCAAGCTTGTTCCTGCCACAGGACCTTTGCACTTGCCGTTTCCTCTGTCTAGAGCAGTTTCCCTTGTATTCCTATTCCCCCTGATTCGTCCTCAGCAGCCTTCCTTGACTGCTCAAGCCCTTGGTACCTGCCGGGGTCCATCTCTAGCCACTTTGTTGGAACACCATCTTCATTTTCTTCATCACTTTGTTTTTACCAACAGCATCACCTCTGTGATCACAGTTCCCCCGCTAGAATGTCCACCCCAAGAGGGCAGGGACGCTGGTGGCCTCATTCACTGCTGTGTTGCCATCGCCTGGGACGGCTCCTGGCATACCATCGGGGCCTAATAAACGGGTGTAGATAATGTGAATCCACATGTGCTCAGGGCAGTGTCACCCCAAACCGAGCGGTTTCCATGGGCTTCCACCAGGCCTGGGTACAGTGATGTGCTATTTCCTGAAGATTTTCCTCTCAAATGTTTTACGCTTTTGACTTCAGTGTCTACAAAGGGAAACTCCCCCATCACCACCAGTGTTTGTCACGAATGGAAAGTGCCGGGGCTCCATAAGGGGGGGGGGGGGGAGAGCTCCTTAAATTTCAACCTCTTCCTGGGGCGCCTGGGTGGCTCAGTCGGTTAAGCGGCCGACTTCGGCTCAGGTCACGATCTTGCAGTCCGTGAGTTCGAGCCTCGCGTCGGGCTCTGGGCTGATGGCTCGGAGCCTGGAGCCTGTTTCCGATTCTGTGTCTCCCTCTCTCTCTGACCCTCCCCCGTTCATGCTCTGTCTCTCTCTGTCTCAAAAATAAATAAGCGTTAAAAAAAAAATTAAAAAAAAAATTTCACCCTCTTCCTAAGGTAGACCGTCTGGGCTTTCGCAGGAAACGTTTGCTGACCCCTGCCGTGTGTCATTCTTCCCCAAGGAGGAGGAACAGGAGAGAGGGGAGAGGGGCCGGCAGGGTTTATCAGAGTAGAGCTCCCCACATATGGAAAGACCTCACATCAAATGTGAGGCATAAGGTCACTGAGGTTTAGCAGACCTTGTTTCCTGGACGGTACTTGATCTCTAGGGGCCTTTTCAGCCCTCGCCACGTGGTTCTGTTGCTGAGGAGGGGGGACAGGTGCGGGTGGCAGGTGGAATTGTTTAGCTCCGCGTTTCTCACCCGCAGACTGTAGGCATTTTACACGGGATGGTTGGTGCGGGGCCTCCCAAGCGCCATGGGATGTTCAGCCGCATCCCTGGCCTCGGCCCCCTGGATGCCGTCCCAGATTGCACGTCCCAGCCCCATCTGTAACAAAACCGAAAACCTCTGTGGACATTGCCGAGTGTCCCCTGAGGGGCAAACTGCCCCTGGCTGAGCGCCACTGCTTTCGGGGAGGGCCGCGAGTGTCTGAACGTGCCGTGTTCCGGAGGGAGAAATCCAGGCCTTCCGCTCGCCCGGGCCTTGGACGCTGAGGCCCCTTAGTCCGGCCGACATCTCAGTCCTTGTGCCCTGACACCCGCTGGGAACACACAGTCGCTGTGTAAGTGGACACCCGCCACCTGACTGCTTTTTTTTTTCTTTAATGTTTATTTTGGAGAGACACAGAGACAGAATGAATGTGGGTTGGGGCAGAGAGGGAGGGAGACACAGAATCCAGGCTCTTCGCTGTCAGCACAGAGCCCGATGCGGGCCTCGAACTCTCGAGCTGTGAGATCGTGACCTGAGCCAAAGCCGGACGCTCAGCCGACTGAGCCACCCAGGCGCCCCTACCTAACTGCTTTTACTCTCTGAATATCGGATGTTACCCGGGACTCCGAGCCCGGTGGCCAGTTTCCCTGCCCCTCCTCCCCGGAAAGCTCGGGTTCTTTCTATGTCCACTTTGCCCCCCGGCCACGCAAAGGGAGGCCCCACCTGGGCTTATCCTGAAGCTGCTCGGGACCCTCTCTTCCTGTTTTCGCCTCCTCTGGTGCCCAGATCCTTCCAAGAGGTGCTTCCTCAGCCTCCTGGCCCAGCTGGTGCCAGGGGAGGATTGAATGGACGTGCGTCCCTTTGTCCTGTGCCACGGGGACTCGGGAATTGGCTGTTCGGGTCCTTAAGGGGGCTTCCCACCCCGAGGCGGTCCCAGCCACCTGCCAGGTCTCCAGGAAAATGTCCCCATGGAGGGCTCCAGCTTATCCCTGCTCTCCTGACCCAAGCCAGGTTGGGGGTGAGGGGCAGGGGGTCATCTCATCCTCTGCTGCCAGCACAGCCCGGCCCCAGGCCACTCCTTCTCCTGTGGATGTTCACCTCCCCGTCTGTGTCCTCTCATCTTCGGCTCTGAACAGGCACCTGCCCAACACTCGCACTTTGCCGGGCACGAGGCACCCTGCAACCCGCTTCAGCAGCCCCAGCTCTCCCACTCTTGAGCCCTCAGTGCTGGTTCTCGGGTGTCTCCGAGGCCCCGGTGTCCTCATCTGAAGGAGAGAGCCGGCATAGGGCCTCTGTCCCTGGAGAAACGGTCACTTCGAACTGGCTTTATCGGTTGTAATTTTTAAAACTCCCAGTCGCTCGCTGAGAAGAAAAAAGAACAAGAAAGGACCACCGAGAGGATCTTGTCTGCTCCCTCCTCCCCCACCGAGGGTTTTTTGGTGAATCACGGTCATTTTTCTTTAAGCTCTGTGGCCAGTGTCGAACATGCACGTGGGGAAGCGCGTGGCTCCTGAACGTCTAGCTCAGTGGGGTTTCACCAACCGAAGCACCGGCGTTGCAGCGAGAGAGAGAACTGAGGCTGTGCCCTGGGAGGCGTGCCCTGCCCGCTTGCTTTCCTCCCCTGTACGTCCGTTTTCCCCGTTTTGGAGCATCTTCTGAATGAGACCGTGCGGTGTGCGTTGTTCCATATCTGGTTTATTTCTCTTAACGTGATTAGGTGGTTGAGACGCGCCTGGGTGGTTGTTTCTTTTTGAGAGCGAGCGTGCGCACGCGCAAGTCGGGGGTGGGGGGCAGAGGAAGAGAGGGGGAGGGAGAGAGGATCCCAAGCAGTCTCCATGCTCAGCACAGAGCCCGACGTGGGGCTCGATCTCACGACCACGAGATCTTGACCGGAGCCGAAATCGAGAGGCGCACGACCGACTGAGCCGCCCAGGCGCCGCAAGACGCGTCTGTGTTATTAAACAACGACATCCCGCGACGGGAACATCCAGCAGGATCCTTTGGTTGACGGGCATCCGACTGGCTCCTAGCTAGCTAGCTGCTGTCGTGAAGAGCGCTACCCTCAGCGCGTCCTGCTCACGCTCGTGAACCAACGAATGCTTTACCGTCGAGCGAACACCCAGGGTTCGAATCGCTGGGGCACAAGGTGCGAGCGCGCTCAAGTTCAGCAGACGCCGCCAGCCGGGGTCCCGCAGGAGGCGGACCCGCCCACGTGGCCCTGGCCGTGTTTAAAGGGCCCGCGTTCCACATCACCAGCAACAATCGGCACCGTTCGCTCTTGTGTTCTGGTCCCGTGTCGTAGACGGCGTTCAAGGGGCCCATCAGCCTGCACGGGAAAGAATCGCACTCTTACTTTTATGGCCCTGCACCGTCGCTTAGCATCGCCTTCGGCGAGGAAGGTAGACCACGCACCGTAACCCGAGAGGATCTGTCGTTTGGTCGTCGTACGAGTCCCCGATCTCGTCGTGCCCCACGGCACTGGTTGCAGATGCCAGAAAATGTTCTCACTTATCACCCCTGTGAAATCATTGTTCTTCCCAAGGCCCTTTACCAGCTGTTTTGAGAGGGCGGGTTACTAGATGGCACGTTCTTTCAACATTCGGATAATTACGTTTCAGAATAATTTACGCGCTCTCTAATCCTATATATTTTATTTTAGGCTTCGCCTGCTTTCGAAGGGCTCGGTGGCTCGGGGTAGCGCTGCTTTCACACCTCGGGGACACGGTGGTCGGGTGGCAGAGAGGGCTCTTGCTGACCGTGTTCTCACGTGGCCTCCTGACCCTTCTCCCCCTCCAGCTTTCTTCGGGAAGTATCTTAACGAATACAATGGCTCCTACGTGCCACCAGGCTGGAAGGAGTGGGTCGGCCTCCTGAAAAACTCCCGTTTTTATAACTACACGCTCTGTCGGAACGGGGTGAAGGAGAAACACGGCTTCGATTACTCCAAGGTACGTCCTGCGTGGCCCCCTCGGCGGGGGTGGGGAAGGGGGTGGCAGCGCGGAGCGTGACCCGGGAGCTCCACTGCCTGGCTTTGGAGGGTGACCCTGCCCTGGACGAGGGATCTCGCGCAGCCAGCGCGTATCATCTCGGTGTTTTCATCTCTCGCGTAACAGTCTCTGAGAGCGTTGTCCGCAATCTGCCGGGGCAGAACATTCTGGCAGAAAGCGCACGCACAGAGGGTACCGATCCGTGAATTTTCGCAAACCGAGCAGGCGCGTGCACCCAGCGCCCAGGCAGGTCGGCAAGCAGCGCGCCCCCGCCAGCCCCTAGAACCCCCACCCGTGTAACCCCTCCCACCAGCCGTCCCCCCACGGGGACAGCCACCCGCAGACGCACGCTGTGGCACGTTCATTCTGAATCCGGCTTCCTTGGCTCCGCACCACCTTGAGATCCAGCCCCGTTGTCGTGTGTGGGTGACCCCGCCCCCGAGGCGACCCTTCCATCACCATGGATTGGCTGTGCCTGTTCTAGAACCTCGCGTAAATGGAATCGTGTGCTGTGTGCTCTCCCGGGTTGAGGTTTTTCCACCTGACGTCATGCCTGTGACGGTCACCCGTGTGGCCACACGTCATCAGCGGGAACTGCTACGAAGCGCCCCCTTGCAGGGATGGGGGGTAGGTGTCCGTTCACGCCCGGGGGGACATTGTGGTCTCCAGTTTGCGTCTCTTAGGAGTCAGGCTGCTGGGAACGTCCTCTCACGGGGCTTTGGGGAGGCACACGGACTCTTCTCCCAGGGCCTAGAATTGCTACCTAGATACACGGTAGGTTATGTGGCTGAACCAGGTGTAGGTTCCCGGTTTACGGCCAGAAATGTTACAAGGGCTCCCGTTGTTCACGGTGCTTATCAGCGCGGGTATTGTCGTCTTTTTTTTACTGGGGTATCGTGGCATTTCATTATGGTTTTACCAGAAAGATTTTTGAGGATCACATAAGTGAAGGTGATCAGAAAAGCCCTTTCTCCTTAGTGATACTCCGTGCGGAGCGGTTCAGGACAGCCAACTTCCTCTCTAAGGCGCCACAGACCCAATATTCTAGGCTTTACGAGCCACACGGGCGCTGTGGCAACGACCCAAGCCTGCCGTTGTCGTATGAAAGCCACCGCAGGTAATGTGTAAACAAGTAAGCTTGGCTAGTTCCAGTAAAACTTTATTTATAAAAACAGGCAGCGGCTGGTCCACGGGCTAGAGTTTGCTGATTCTTGGCCTGAGTGAGGGGGAGGAGGAGGGGGGACTGACCGTGATGTCTCCTCCAAACTTTCCATTAAAAAAACAAAAGTCCGGAGACTAGCAAATATTCCTGGCCCAACTAAATCTTCTAAGCCAGCTCGTGTGCCCCGCCCCCCCCAACAGTTGACCCATTCTTTCCCCACACATTCTTCCCTTCCCTCTCTCTTCCCCACGCTCACTGCCACTGACCCTGGGCCTGGCTGAGTGTCATAACCGGGGCTCTGTGGGGTAGTGTGATGACCGCCCTCCCTAGTTGGTCTCTCTCTGAATCGCTGCACAAGGCTCCCAGGCAGAAGTCGGCAGGGGACAGGAGCCACACACACAGGATGGGAAGCCAGGGGTAGGGGAGACGGCAGGTGGGTGTTGGGGACTAGGAAGAATGTATCCAAGAGGGGGCAGCCAACGTCCATCAGGCCTGTCAGTCTTGCATAGAAACGTGGGCCCAAGAGGGCCAGGTTTTCTGATTTTTCAGCAGAAGCTGCAAACTGACGCGTTTTTTTTTTCCTGTGAGATCTCCTGATTTTTAAACAATGGCAGCTAATTTCCTAGAATCCTGCGTGAATCAAGCGTGCCTGCCCCGTGGATGTACAGCCTTGGCGGCCCCCTGCCTTGTTCTGCCCACCGCCCTCTGGGGACCAGGCAGTGACTTCCCGTCTTGGAGGTGGAGGACTGGGGTGCAGAGCCCCGCCTTGACACATATCGTGTGCCCTTGGATATGCTACCTACTCCTAAGAGCCTCAGTTCCCAAATCTGGGAAGTGGGCACACTGGTACATACTTAATAACGTGCACATCTTTTTATTGAGTGCCTATTAGGGTCCAAGCAACTGCGCTGGGTGGCTTTTGTTGTTGTTTTGTTAAACGTTTATTTATTTTTGAGACGACGCGAGAGACAGAGTGCAGGCAGCAGAGGGGCAGACGGAGGGAGACACAGCCCAGAGCCCGACGCGGGGCTCGAACTCACGAACCGTGAGATCGTGACCTGAGCCGAAGTCGGACGCTTCACCAACTGAGCCGCCCAGGTGCCCCCGTGCTGGGTGTTTTCTGTGTAGTATTTCTAATCCCCAGCAATCAGAGGCGTGAGCGGACTAGTCAAGTTTGGTCATGTCATTCGTTCATCCCCTCAACAAGTATTTGTTGAGAGCCTGCTATATGCCAGGCACTGTGTTAGGTGCTGGGTACCCAGGGATGAACAAAAACAGATCAGGCATTCACAGCCTGGGATGTGGAGGTGGGTTATTAACTGTGAAGTGATGGGCCCACGTGTGTGCACGCACTTGCACATACACCGTCACATCGGCCCCGTTGCCCACTTCATCAGCTCCATACGAGCCAGTTCAACCAGACCAGCCTTGCCCATTCTTACAAGCACCCCCAAATCTTTGCTAGTGCTCTCCTGCCCTGGATTTTTCCAATTTTACACATCTTCTCTTCTGTGAATCCTTCCCCAGGGGCCCCAAACTACAGGATTTATCCTTTCTTGAATCACACCGGCCTCTCTCAGTTGCTTGTGAAGAGAAACTCAACTCAAAATGGCTCAACTGAAGAGGAAACGTCAGCTTATTTAACTGGTCCAGCAGTAACGGCATCAGGCACGGCTGGATCCAGGGGCTCACACAAAATCTTTAGGCGGTGGTTTCTTTCTCCTCTAAGCTCTGTTTTCTTCTCTGCAGCACCATCTATGGTCTCTCCCCCTCCTGCCCCTCCCCCTTCTCCCCCTCCTGCCCCTCCCCCTTCTCCCCCTCCTGCCCCTCCCCCTTCTCCCTCTCCCACCCTCCCCCCTCGCTTTCCCTGCCCCTTGTAGCAATATGGCTGCCCTTCCACGTTTCACCTTCCTGCCCAGCTGCAAATGAGGGAGTCTCCTTCCCAGGATTCCCAGCAAATCTCACTGCATCTCATTGGCTCTTGGCTCAGTCACATGTCTGTCCCCGGACCAATCGGTGTGGCCAGGGGATGCAGTGTTTTGATGGGCTGTAAGTCACCCGCCCCACTCCCTAGCCAGAGGCAGGGACAGCGAGAGCCCCACTCTGGAGCCAAACGCTGGAACATTGGCTGAGAATAGAGTCCAAATGAAAATGGGCTGGATGCTCAGTGGCCTAAAAGCGCCCCATCCCACTCCCCTTCTGGAAACTCTGCACACTTGGGGATCCCTTCTGCCTTTGACCAAGGATCACCACTCGTGTGTCCCCCTTACTGAGTCTGATCGTTCAGGCCGTGGTGGCAGCAACCACGTGTGACATCGCCTGGACAGCGCCCTGTCCCCTCACCCTGGGTCTCAGACCTCCATTACCTCTGAGTGAATTGATTCCAAAGTCCTGATGGGGGGATTTGTACATTAGAAATACAGATTATAGTGTCTTGGGGCTGAACACGCTGCTTCTCTCCTCCCAGACGCAGCACAAGCACATCGTCCACTACCTAGAAAACTCCACTCCGTCCTTGTTAAAATTCCTCACCACGTCCACGCCTGGTCTCAGAGCAGCCCTGTAATCAAGTTATCCAGGGAGACTCAGAGTCCCTCTGGGGCTGAGGACAGAACATGCAGTGGCTGCTACTTACCCCGTTTCCTGCCACAGACACATCGCCCCTGTGAATGAGCCCCGTGGGAGGATTCCTGGGCTCCCTGTTCCCAGAGGCCTGGGAACAGAGGGATGGGGGCCCCTTTGGGGTCAGAGCTGGCTCAGGTCCAGGGTTCGGACCCGGGGGAGGGGGGGGGCAGCAGGCAGTGGGAGCTGTCGCACTGGGAGGGAGCGAGAGGGAGCTCGGAGTTGCCTGGGGCTCCCTGCTCCAGCACTCTGAGGAGTGAGATGCCTGTGTGTCGCTGCCCTCAGTGGCTTCAGCAGGAGGCCCAGCTCGGGAGGAAGTGACAGTCCTTCCGGAGGTCCCCTCAAAGGCCCTCTGAGGTCTCTGTTCTGAGTCACTAATCCCAAGGCTGGATGCCATGAAAAGGGTCCTGATGGCAGGTGGACAGAGAGGCAGCGATGATGACAAAAGAATGACGTGGCACACGGACTGATCACCAAAGAGGACCAGAGAAGGCGGGACCAGTGGGAGAGGGGAATGATGAGGGTCAGGTGGTGGAAAGGCCCTAAGGAACAGCGGTCTCTGTAAACTCGAATGAGACCACCCTTTGAGCCGCCCTTTGTCATTTGCACTTTTCTGTCGTGGAGAAGCCTCCCTCTATGCAGGTCGGGACCGCTGAGTTGTTCGTTGCAGCTTTGTTATTGAAAGAAATCCACGAGGGCCACCAACGCAAGAAATGATTAAAAGACCACAAAGGAACCCTACCCTGGAGGATTTCTAGAAAAAGATGAGGGGATCTGTATGTAACGCCATCAGAAGGGCTTTGGACACGGGGCTGATGAAAAGAGCGGGTTGCAGAGAGAGCTCCTGTAAGACCCTGTTCAGATGTCTCCTAGAGCACCATCCCGAGCCCAGGGCATCGCACCCCAACTCTCCTGACCCCGCAGTGAGCACCACACCTGTGTGTATCCCTGGGTCACTTGTTAACATCTGTGTCCTCTCATTAGAGTACAAGGCCATGAAGGCAGACGTGTGATTTGCTTTGTTCCCTGCCATGTGGAATGAAAGGAAGGAAGGAAGGGAGGGAGGGAGGGAGGGAGGAAGGAAGGAAGGGAGGGAGGGAGAAAGGGAAGGAGGGAGGGGGAGGGGAGGGAAGGGAGAGAGGAAGGAAGGAAGGAAGGAAGGAAGGAAGGAAGGAAGGAAGGAAGAAAGAAAGAAAAAGAAAGAGACCAAGAAAGAAAGGAAAGGAAAGAAAGAAAATATACAGTGTGATCCAACCGATGTAAAAAGATGCATAAAGCCATACTCTAACACGTGTAACAAGGCATCTGAAAAAAAATACTTCCTGGTTAGGGCCCAAAGGGGCCAAGATTGGAAGCAAGGGGGTGTGAGGAGTAATCAAAGGGAACCAGATTTGTTTGTACTGTTTTCATTTTTGCGTGGAAAACACAGCCGCGTGATTTTTTTTTTAACGTTTATTTATTTTTGAGACAGAGACAGAGCATGAACGGGGGAGGGGCAGAGAGAGAGGGAGACACAGAATCGGAAACAGGCTCCAGGCTCCGAGCCATCAGCACAGAGCCCAACGCGGGGCTCGAACTCACGGACCGTGAGATCGTGACCTGAGCCGAAGTCGGACGCCCAACCGACTGAGCCACCCAGGCGCCCCCACAGCCGCGTAATTCTTGAGGAATAAAGACTCCCACTCCTTTAGACCTAACGTGCACCAGATACTGTTGGAATCGTTCCACCTGAATTAGCCCGTGTATGTCTCACCATAGTTACTGTTCACAACCAGCACACGAGGAAACTGAGGCACAGAGAGGCTAAGGAACTAGGCCACACAGCTAGTGAGTGGTAAAGCAGTATCATCCGAGCCTAGGCCATCTGGCCTCCAAATCCATTCTCTGAACTCCGGCCCATGGGTCAAGTCCTGCCCGCCAAGTGTTTTTGTCCAGCCTCTGAGCTTAGAAGGGTTTTTTTACATTCTTAACTAGCTGGGGAAAAAAATCACAAAGAGAGCAACATGTGACCAGCGCTCTTTTCCTGACATGTGAAACTGACATGAAATTTGCAGTTTGGCCGCACAAGGTTTTACTGGAGCGCAGACAGGCCCGTTCATTTACCCAGCGGCTGCTCTCTGGCTACAGTGGCAGCGAGTAATGCAAATGAGACCTCCGGCCTGCAAAGCCTCAAATGTTTCCTATCTGACCCTTTACAGAAAAGGTTTGTTGATGCTTGGTGTAAACCACCCCATGCGCGTTAGTAATTTTGTTTGGGGGCCGGGGAGGGGCGGGAACGATGGAGCAGACAAAAAATACAAAGGCCTGAGGTCTGGCTCCGAGTGTATTGCCAAGTGCTTCATTCCCGTGTGAAATGCTCCCACCATCTGAAGAAGGGAGTGTGATCGGGCCCATGTTTTAGAGGCGGAGAGGTGCTTTCTGAGGGGCAGAAAGGCGAGCCGCTGGCCCACAGATAGCAGGTGATAAAGCCGGGGTGTGAACCCAGTGTTGCTGACTCCAGAGCCCTCAGCTTCATGAAATATGATTGCTCCTTAAAGGGACGTGAACCTCTTTTGAACACAAGGGGCTGTAGAGGGTGCAGTGTCCGCATTATGATGTAGAATATAATTTAGACGGAGGAAGCCAGTGGCTCAGAAAAGGAGACCCTCCCCGAGTTACAGAAGGTTGACTTGCCAAGTGGAGAAAACATCGAGAGGTGGGCTCAAGAGCTGCCCCAGTGTGCGGGCAACCCCTCCCCCAACCCCCGCCCTGCCCCTCAAACCAGGTCTCAGGGGCACAGTCATCTGTCTCAAGGCACAGCCCAAAAGCAGCCCACAAGTGGGCTTCCCAAGCAGAACAGTTAACTAGTTCTGGAAGCCAGGAGACTCCCATCTGGGGAGGGGCCCTGAGAGCTTTGGGGTGAGCTGGCTTATCTCACCCAAGTTCAGAAAGAGGTGGAACCACGGGCTTCCGTGGGCAGATCTCCCAGGAGGCACCCATGGGACACGTTTGTCCGGGCAGAGCTTCCCGTCACATCAGCCATGGTCCCCATTCCCATCCCTGCAGTCCCCCCATCACCTCCCTGTCCCTCTCAGGTCCCCTGCCGCCTTCTTCCCGCTGATGGGAATGCTTTCCCACACCCCGCACAGGACTGTGGTCACCATGGGGACAGGGACCTGTGACCACAGCCCCAGCCCTTAACAGGAAGCCCAGAACCCTGGGAACAGGCACCCAACAAGTAGTTGCTGAGTGAGCACATAAACAAGAGCGGCAGAGGCCGCGCCTGAGGAACGAGGCCGGGAACGAGAGGGGCCGGGCTGTCACGGAGCCCGGGAGCACGCCCCATGCCCCACACCCCCATTGGCAATGGACGTTTTTGCCCAGAGCCCTGGCTAGCGATCCCCACCGAAGTACTGGGTTCCTCTTGGTTTACTGATCAAAGTCAGCGGGAGGTCAGGATGGGGAGGGGAGGCAGGAGGACCCAGCTCTGGCTGCTAAGCTCTGGGTAGGAGCCAAGTCCCCAGAACCTGGCATCCCCAGGCCCCTGCACCTGGCCAGGAGTGCACCAGGGGAAAGTCTAGCACCTCCCCCTGGAGAGCGGGAATGGGCCTGGCTCACGACTGAAGGGGGGCAGAGAGGGGAGTTCCTCATCGTCTGTCGGCTCGTCTCCAGGTTCTAGAAAATTCACCTTCCAGCCTGCTTCGTCCTCGCACCTGTCTTACCCTTCCTGTTAACAGCCCACCTCCCTCACGTCTTCTTCGCGACTGACCCAGGCAGGCAGCTCAGCTTGTCCAGAACTGGACATATAGCACTCCCGCCCACACCCTGACACTCTCTTTCTCCTGGACCCCCATCTCTATTCCCTTCACCCCAGCCAGAAACCGTGGGGCAGGGGACGGTGGGGAGGGGGGGGGAATGACTGCCAGCCCACTGCCCCCCCCCCGCAGCCAGCCAACGGACACATCGTGTCTGTTGAATCTGCTCCCAGCCGGGACTGGACCATGCCACCGCCACCCTGGCCCAGGTCCCCTCGTCCCTCTGACACCTGGACTCGGCTCAAGTACCGTGGCCGGAGAGATGGCGTGTCCTCGTTGGCCAGCCTGGGCCTTCACCACCCGCCCCTGGAGTACGGGTGGCGTCCCCTTCGGTCCACACGGATGGTTGGGAGGTGGGTGTGCAGCTTGTCATACATCATCGCGGGTGCCCTGCTGCAGCCATCAGGGCTCAGCAGGGGCTTAGCTAGAGCAGGAGTGGCTTTGAGGAGACCCAGGAAGGTGGGCGGCTGTCAGGCAGGCGGAAAGGCTGCCGCACCACTAAGACAGGCATAACGTTGGCCGGCTACGTGCAAGGCACCGTGCCAAGAGCTTTGTGCCTCTTAGCGCTCGAGACCCTCATGCCAGCCTTGAGAGTCAGACACGGTAATGACACCACATACGCTTCTGAACGTGGAATATCACAGGCTACAGGGGCCCCGTATTACCCTCCCGAGCCCCTTTCCTGGCCTGCCCCCTCCCAGGAAGGTCACCCGTCTCCTGCTGATTGCTGTGGATGCACTTATTACATAGGCAAGTGTCTCAAACACTGTATAGCATCGTTTTCTGTGTTCTTAGCCTGTATATAAACAGTATCGTACCGTGCGTGTCCTCCAGCCCGCTTTCTTCACCCAGGGTCAGGTCTGTCAGGTTTGTGCGTGTGGACCCAGGTAGCTCTAGTTTGTTTATTGGATGCCCTATCATGGCGCAGCATGTCTCTCCTGGGAATGGACGTCCACAGTAGCTTTTTATTTTTTCATTATGTTTTTAACGTTTATTTATTTTTGAGAGAGAGACAGAGGGCGACCGGGGAGGGGCAGAGAGAGGGGGAGACACAGAATCCGAAGCAGGCTCCATCCAGGCTCTGAGCTGCCAGCACAGAGCCCGACGCGGGGCTCGAACTCATGAACCGGGAGATCGTGACCTGAGCCGAAGTCGGACACTCGACCGACTGAGCCACCCAGGCGCCCACAGTAGCTTTTTTAAAAACATGTTTCATCACAGCCAAGTAGGCGCACGGTTCCAAAATCAAGCAGTGAAGACGGGGTTACTATGGAGAGCAAGCAGCTGCGGCCCATGGTTCCCCACCAGCCGGAGACACCGGACCCACCTGCTGGTTCCACAGTTACCTTTGTCATTTTAAGAACTTTCCCTGCGCCTTCGGGTCATGCTCCATAACTGTAGCAGCAACTCTTAGATTTAGGTGATCTATAATGTTACTTTTATATAATAGGTTCTACAGATAACTCCCCAGGACTATCCATAAAAAGTATTTCGGGAAAAGTACACCAAGTAGCAAGTGGCTTTCTCCCCCTCTGTTTTATCCCAGACCCCAGTTAGCACTTTGATATCTGTCCTTCTAGATTCTTCCTTGGTGCTCATATGAAGTTAAGGGTTTGGCTTCTCCTCTCCACCCCTCCGCCCTCCCCACCCCGCCTCCCTCCCTTCCCACAAAAAGGTGGGATCTTCCTGGATTTGAAAGTAGCTTGTTCTTTCCCTTAACCGCGTATCTTGGACACGTTTCCACCTCAGTAGCTACGAATTCGCTTCTGTGTAACATCTGCACAGCACAGCATTACATTTACTTCATTAATCGCCTTCCTGTTGCTGGTCACGGCGATACGTTTTTGCTTTATGAACGCCACTGCAGTGACTCTCCCTGTGCATTTAGTAGAGAGTACAAGCGTCCCCGAAGGCCTGTCTTAGACGCACGGGCACGCCCGCTGTATTCCGTCCTGCTGAAGAGTTCAGGCAAATCTCAGCTTCTTGGCTGAGCCCTTAATAGCTGAGCTTTTAAAGCCCTCAGTTCCTGCTCATTACATTTCCCCCTCTCCTCTCATCCCGCCCGGCGTCTAAGCAGGTCTGACTCTCAGGAGACCCCCTGCACGCCTCTGCTTTTCTGCTCCTTCCTGCTGAGAGTCCTCGAACAGGTTCAGTTCCTGCATTGGAATCCCTGCTGTTCCCTCTGCCTGGAGCTCTTCCTCTAGATGGGTGATTCTCAGTCCTGGCTGCACATCAGGATCCCTGGGAGCTTTTTGAAAGTCCAATGTGGGGGCACCTGGGTGGCTCAGTCGGTTGGGCGTCCGACTTCGGCTTAGGTCACGATCTCGCAGTTCGTGGGTTTGAGCCCCGCGTCAGGCTCTGTGCTGACAGCTCAGAGCCTGGAGCCTGTTTCAGACTCTGTGTCTCCCTCTCTCTCTGACCCTTCCCCGTTCATGCTCTGTCTCCCTCTGTCTCAAAAATAAATGTTAAAAAAAAAAATTTTTTAAGTCTAATGTGTGTGGGGCACCTGGGTGGCTCAATTGGTTAAGCATCTGACTCTTGATCTCAGCACAGGTCATGATCTCACGGTTTTGTGAGTTCGAGCCCTGCATCAGGCTCCGTGCTGACAGCGTGGAGCCTGCTTGGGATTCTCTTTGTCTCGCTGCCCCTCCCCTGAACTCTCTCTCTCTCTCTCTCTCTCTCCCTCTCCCTCCCTCCCTCCCTCCCTCTCTCTCAACAAATAAACTTTAAAAAATAAAATCAAAGAAAATTAAAAGTCCAGTGGCTGAAGAAAGCCACAGACCAATTAAACCAGCATCTCTGGGGCACCCGGGTGGTTCAGTCGGTTGAGCGTCTGACTTCAGCTCAGGTCGTGATCTCACGGTTTGTGGGTTTGAGCCCCACAACAGGCTCTCTGCTTTCAGCACAGAGCCTGCTTCAGATCTGCTGTCTCCTTCTCTCTCTGCCCTTCCCCACGCATGCTCTCTCTCCCTCTCTCAAAAATAAACAAACGTTAAAAATATATATATATTTAAAAAACCAGCGTCTCTGAGAGTAGGCCCAGCAATTCGCCCTCGAGGATCCCGGCAGACAACCGAGGATGATAAAAATCTCCCCACATCCAGCTCCTCATCACTCAGGTCTCAGCTCCAGTGTCATCGCCTCCGAGAGGCCCTCCCTGACTGCCCCTGCCAAAGGACGTCCCCACTCTGGCTCCTCGGTCACAGCTTATTTCCTTCGTCCGTCACACTGTGTCACTATCTTGCTTCCGTGTTTACGTGTTCAGCTGCCCCTGCCCCCAGCACAGCGCGCCAGGAACACAGGGATGTACCCACCCTGTGGGTCTTTCGTGGTCTTTCTGGAGCCTGGAAAAGAGTTCAGGCTTAGGAACCAAGACTCAGGAGGCGTGGCTGCAACACTTACCAGCCGTGTGACATCAGGCAATTCATTTAACTTCCCTGTTCTGGAAAACAGGAATTATCATCACACCTACTTTCTCACAGTTACACGGGGATTTCAACGAGCTAAGTGAACGCAGAACCGTACCTCGCATACCATAAGCACTCAAAAGTGCGAGCTGGTATTATTTCAGCATCTATTGTGAATGACTGACAGACTGCCATTTCTCCCCTATCCTCCCTGACCCCCTCTCTCCTCCTTTGTCTCCATCAGCACCATTCGACGTTCCGTGCTCATTTACCGTCTGTCTGCCCCTAGGATGGGCTCCAGGAACGCGGGGATTGTCTGTCTGGGTCCCCGCTGTGCCCCGAGCGCGTCTGCCGGGCACCTAACACCACCGGTGCTCAGCTCCTCACTGGCTCTCCTGTCTCTCCCTGCCCCCCAGGATTACCTGACAGACCTCATCACCAACGACAGCGTGAGCTTCTTCCGCACGTCCAAGAAGATGTACCCGCACAGGCCCGTCCTCATGGTCATCAGCCACGCGGCCCCCCACGGCCCCGAGGACTCCGCCCCCCAGTACTCAGGCCTCTTCCCCAACGCGTCCCAGCACATGTAAGCTTCAGCATCCTGCCTGCCGAGCCGCCGGGTGACGTGAAGGTGGGAGGGTCGGGCTCTGGGACGGTGATGGCAGTGACAGAGGTCTGCCTTCGCTCTGATCCTCCTGGTTCAAAGAACCCGGGAACCCGCTGCTCTTCTGTGGGGAAACCGGGTGCGAAGCCAGCCAGCCTGGCTAACAGACCAAAGCAGGTAGCAGTGCTGTTCCCTCGGGGCCCTCATCCTCCCCCGAGGGGTCTGTGCATAGAACTGCAGTGCAGGGGCGCCTGGGTGGCTCAGTTGGCTAAGCGTCCGACTTCGGCTCAGGTCACGATCTCACAGCCCGTGAGTTCGAGCCCCGCGTCAGGCTCTGGGCTGATGGCTCAGAGCCTGGAGCCTGCTTCCGATTCTGTGTCTCCCTCTCTCTCTGCCCTTCCCCCGTTCATGCTCTGTCTCTCTGTGTCTCAAAAATAAATGAACGTTAAAAAAAAATTTAAAAAAAAAAAAAAAAAAAGAACTGCAGTGCAGTATAATAGGCTTCCTTCATAACCCTGTGTACTTTATGCTATACTTTTTTTTTATATTTGGGGCGAGGGGGGGGGGGTGAGCGTAAGCAGGGGAGGGGCAGAGATAGGGGGACAGAGGATCGGAAGCAGGCTCCAGGCTGTGAGCTGTCAGCACAGAGCCTGACGTGGGGCTCGAACCCGCAGACCGTGAGATCACGACCTGAACCGAAGTCGGACGCTTAACCGACTGAGCCACTCAGGCACCCCTACTCTGTGCATTTTAAATGTGTTTTTTGAGAAGGCGTCCATAGCCCCGTCAGGCTGTGAGCATGTTCTCCAGCCTTTACTGAGCTGTGGGCTGTGTGGCAGGCTCCGTGCTCAGTCCTTTAGGTGACCCCAAATCCCTGAATGTTCACAACGACCCTTGAAATGCTAGCGATCTCTTGCTGCCGAAGAAATTACCCTGAAACTGAGCAGCTAAAGTCACAAACGTGCACGACCTCACAGCGTCCGTGAGTCGGGAATCTGGGAGCGGCCTCCTCCTCCGGAAGGTTCCAGTGCAGGGTTTCCTGAGGTTCTAATCAAGGTGTCTGCGGGGGCTGCAGCCGCCTGAGGCTAGCCTGGGGCTCACTCGCACGGCGGCCCCTCGACCAGGGTGGCTTGAGTGTCCTCATGACACGGCAACTCTAGCTGGCTTCCCCCAGAGCAAATGATCAGAGACAGAGGAACGGACTGGGGGGCCTGGGGTAGACAGAGGCTGAGATGGAAGCCGGGGTCCTTTGGAACCTAATCTAAAAGGGACACACCATCGCTGTGTCGTATTCCATTGGTCACACGGGCTGCCTACCGCACCTGGCATTCCCATTTCACAGAGGGGGAAACTGAGGCACGGAGAGGCAAGGTGACTCGCAGCTGGTAAATGGCAGAGCCAGCTTGGAATCCCGCCCCCAGTCACACCTCCTCTCTCTCTGCCCTCCTGTCCAGTCCTCCTCCCTCCAGCTGCTTAGTGAATCGCTCTGGAAAGTTCTCTCCTCCTCTGCCTCAAACCACCTCCCGCTTAGCAGTGATACGCCGCAGCCCTGGCTGCGACATTGGGGCGACAAGGACAGGGCACTTTGGAATCGGCCTGAATATTCCGGGCATTTAATTTTCATTAGGATCAGGATGTGTTGCCCTTTGCATCTAATTACTTTCTGACAGCGCCCTGACGTGGCTCCGAGAGGATGAGGCGGTGTGTTAACCTCCTGATCCCCCTGGTCTTTGGGGAGGACGGTCGGACAGATGGCGAACCGCGTTCCAGGGGCTGTGGCGCCCAGCTCACCCCTCCGGCCGCAGCACCGCCTGTCTGCACACCTGACTTGCCTGCCCCTCCCCCTCCAGCGGCTCCCCTTTGTGGGAGGGGGCGTGGCCAGCTCAGTCCCACCTTTGGGGGGGGGGGCAGGCACACCCTGCTTCCGCAGCTTCTCCTTTAAGAGAGGTTCTGGCTTCCCTCCCCCCCAGCAGCCCTGGACAAGGTGGTTTGACATTGCCTGCTCGCTTATTTCCCCTTTGAAATGGAAATTACAGAAATTGAACATGAGTAACGCCTGCTATTACTTACCCAGAACCACCCCCCTCGCCTTATGAGGGGTCTGTTTGGGAAGGCTCTCCTATCTCGGGGTATAATCACTTCTTCACTAGAACCAAAACCCAGAAAGTTCTGCAGCTGGGGTATTTAATTATGACAGTCTCGGGGAGTGGGGGGGGGGGGGGGGAGGGGACAGGGCCCTGCTGGTGGGTCAGAGCTGCAGATCTTTCTGTCGGGAGGCTCCTGTCAGACTGTCACCCACTCAAGTTTGGTGTCGTGTTCTTGCAGTGGTCCCCGTGGGCTCCCGCAAGTGCTGCCTGACGCGACGCGGCCCCCTCCACCTGCCCAGGGCCCCTTCCCGCCCCCTGCTGCACACACCTGTGCAAACACACAGAGATGCAAACAGATACACGCAGCAGGCACGAACGCATACGCACACACGTACACAAACAGACACGAAGATACAAATAGGGGCACAGATACACGAAGATGCAAATAGATACGTATGCAGGTGCACACGCATATACACACACACAAAGGTACATGAATGCGTGTGCAAAGGCGGGCACCTATAGACACAGATACCCCCACACACACAGATACAAAGATACAGATACGCAAACATGCGCAGAAGCACACAGACACAGATTTGCAAACAGATACAGATACACAAATGCATAAACACAGACACAGATACGTACACACAGATTACACGGACACGTATACACAGGCATATAAGCCCAGATCTACACCCAGACGCGTGCACACAAACGTGAAGACACACAGATGCACAAACACACACACACACACACACACGCAAAGACACCCCAACCCCCACCAGCCCCCAGAGCTTCCTTTGAGGTGTGGCATCTGATGGTGGGTTCACAGGCCTTTTATAACCCGTGGGAGCCAGGCTCTTGTGGACAGGGCTCGAAGTCTTGAGCTGAGGCTTTCCCCTCTTTGTTCGGCCAACGTCTGGGCCCTTCAGAAAGTGTGGCTCTCTTCCCGGAGGAGCCTGGCCTTATGCAGGGGACCCGCAAACGGGCATTGGCCGACAGGGGCCCCAGGCCCTGCCGCCTCCTGGCTCTGACATCCTCCTCCAAAAGAGGTCTCCAGAGAGAGGCCTTCAGAAATCATACCCCCCCAGACTCCTGACAGACCCACTCCTCCCTGTCCTCCTGTTCTCGAGGGCAGACACCCAGCCTAATAGAACCTAATAGATTCAGGGATGATTGCTCAAAATTGCGTCCTGGAATCCGGCCCCTTGGGCCTTCCGGAACAGTTTTCCCACACGGCCAAACGGCTCTGAGGCTGTGTCCGCGCAGCCCTGGCCCCCAGCAGCCCCCTTCGTTCTGCGTGGGGGATGGGCGGGGCGGGGGGCTTGTTCCTGGGAATGTTCTACATGCGGGTCAGGCCCTAAGCCGGCCCACAGGACGGTGAGGCCTTGCTCTTAATCAAAGGAGGCTGGGGGGCTGGGCTGGATTTAGCCGCGGGAGACCAGCCAGGGACTCAAAGCAAAGTCCAGAAGGAATCTCAAGACTTATGACTCACCCCCCGCCCCCCGCTCTACATAGCAACGGTCTCCATAACTCCTCTCCCCGAACGATATCTGATATTCGAGACGCTGGGAAGGTCCTGGTGGGGCAGGTGAGACGTTAGCGAGCTTTCTGCCATCTCCGCAAACACAGCCTCTTCCCTGCGCGCAGCCCCTTGGCCCCTTAATGGCCGGTTTAAAAAGCCTTTTGTCTTCAGGCAGTGGAAACTCCAACTTTATTTTCAGCTTTGACTGGGGAGGGTGAGACCAGACCGGAGGGGACTTTTCTGCTACCTCCTCCAGCAGGAGTGTCTTGGCAAAAGTCATGCCCGAGCACTCGTGGATAGGAGGGTCCCTGGACGGGCCCACGTGTCACTGTGGCAGGAAGTGACCATATCCAGTCCTGGACTTCAGGCCCCACTTCTTCTGCCTTTGGCAAGTTAGGCCCTCGCTGGGCCTCAGTCTCCTCATTTCTCACGAGGACAATAAGCACAGCACGCGCCCCTAGGACCCTGAGTGTTAGACGGCAGGAGGCGGTGAACCCTTCGAGCCGGGCCCAGCGCGTGGCAAGCGTAAGTGCCCCGTAGAAGTCAGAGAGTATGGTTCCTTGTCCGGTTCTCGCTAGTCCCAGCGGACCCCACAGCAGAAATCACGGAGTCCCCTGGCTCCACCGCCTGCTCAGGGAGGCTGTGGGCAGGGCCCCGAACTCCTCTGACCCTCTGTTTCCTCTTCAGTAAATGAGAGAAGAGAGCGAACGGGAAGAATAATTGTGACACATGTACGTCCAGGGGCCCCGTACACGCATGACTATTCTCGACCTAACGTTGTAGCCAACTTCCTTTTTCTTTTTTTTTTTTTTTAAACCCCAATCTATTGCAAGAGGAAATTCCCTAGTCGTGCCTTAATCGCCATAGCTCGGCAGTTGCCCGGGAAAAATCAAGGCAAGGCTGAGAAATTTGAGTGGGGGGCCTGGCCTGCCGGAGGCTCTGGGCGTGAGCTTCTCCCCTGCTGAAAAAAAAGAGCCGCGTGAATTCCGGGGAGCTGTGAGAGGACTCGCGCTCGCCTGTGACTTTGGCCCTGATGTAGCGGGAGGGCTGGCAGGGCCCGACCGGGAGACGCTGCCGTTCTCACCGTGTGGCCCTGGGTCACTTAACACTGGGTGACCCCCCCGGCCCAACCACGGGCACAGCACCCGCTGGAGAAACACCGACGGAGGTTTAGCGGAGCCCGTGACGCGCCACGGCTTCCCCGGACGGGCGCACGCGTGGCGCAGGAGACTGCTCAGCCGAGGCAGGGGGTCTGGGGGCCCCGGGGGATGCGGGTGGGCCCCACGCCCGCCTGACCTGGCTGTACGTTTGACACGCCCCCCCCCCCCCCCCCCCCAGCACACCGAGCTACAACTACGCGCCCAACCCGGACAAGCACTGGATCATGCGCTACACGGGGCCCATGAAGCCCATCCACATGGAGTTCACCAACATGCTGCAGCGAAAGCGCCTACAGACCCTCATGTCCGTGGACGACTCCATGGAGACGGTAGGCCCCGCCCCCTCCGAGCCCGCGGCCACCGTGCAGGCCCCGGAGCCTCCCCGTCCTCGCCCGGCTTCCGGCCTGGCTGGACAGGAGCGGAAACGGGGGCGGGAGGAGCGGAAACGGGGGCGGGAGGAGCGGGCAGGGCCGCAGGCCCGGGGAGATGGTCTGAGCCGCCCCGACGCACGCCCCTGCCTCCGTGAAACTCCGGCGCGGGATCTGTTCTGTTTGCTGCGGCAGCCGCGTGACGCGGCAGCTCACGTTCTTGAGCAGCTTAGTTGAGATACAACGCACGTCCCCTACAATTCACTCCAAGTGTACAGCTCAGCCGTCCTGATACGTCGGCGGAGCCGTGTGCCCGCCACGGTCAATTCCAGAAGGTTTCCGTTACCCCGGCGAGAAGCCCCGCGGCCCTTCGCCGTCATCCCCCGGGACCCCCTCACCCTTGGTGCGTAGGCCACCGCTAACTTAGGGTGGATTTGCGTCTTCCGAATGTTTCCCGTGAGTCGAATCCCACGCTGTGTGGTCGTCGGTGGCTGGCTTGTTCCGCTCGGCATCACGTCTTCGAGGTGGATCCGTGCGTGTGGCAGCCCGTATGCGCACTTCCTTTCTTTTCACGGCTGAGTAATATTCCGCTGCGTAGAGACTTTTTTTTTTTATTTGTCCATGGCTATTTAAATGTAATCGAACTCAGGACGGTTTAAAGTCCAGCTCCCTAGTCGCACCGGCCGCGGGGCAGGGGCTCAGTAGACACGCGTGACTGGTGGCCGCCATGTTGGACAGCACAGGTCCCGACGCTGCGGAAGGTTCCGTGGGACAGGCTTGCCGAGCATCACCGGCACCTGCCCCGGGCCACGGCCCGGCGTCACTCGTTCGTTCATTCGTTCGTTCGTTCAGCAGCATTGGCCAAATGGCCAGTGCCGTGGGATACAGCAGAGAACAAGGTGACCATAGTCCCTGTCCTGATGGCGCTCACATTCTAATTCGGGGGACAGACGAGCCACAACCATGCAGACAAGATAGGAGAAGCACTGTGAAGAAGGGGTGGGGGGGGGGCAGCAAGTGACAGGAGGTGGGGAGGCTGCGGTTATGAACGTGTCCTTCCCGGGGACCCCCGCTGAGCAGCGAGGCGCAGGGAGGGACGGCCCGAGAGCACAGGCACCTCTCCGCCCCCCGAGAGGGCCCGGGCGGCAGGGCGTCCGCACCCCTTCCCTGCGCCCCTCACCGGCCCGTCCGCGTTTCAGATTTACAACATGCTGGTTGAGACGGGCGAGCTGGACAACACGTACATCATGTATACCGCGGACCACGGCTACCACATCGGCCAGTTCGGCCTGGTGAAGGGCAAGTCCATGCCGTACGAGTTTGACATCAGGGTCCCGTTCTACGTGAGGGGCCCCAACGTGGAGGCCGGCTCGCTGTGAGTGCATCACGCCCCAGGGCCCCCCTCCTCCAGGGAGACCTCCGGGGCCTCCATCGCCCCCCCCCGCCCCCCACCAGGTGGGCAAGCAGCAGGTGGCCCAACCGCTTAGCCCCAAGCCACTCCCTCGGGCGGCACTTTATTTGGGCAGGCGAGCCCCTCAGTGCCAAGAGAAACGGTGATTATGTCACCCGGGGTGGGTTCCGGCACATTTTATACCCCTCTGCTGGGGAAGGAGAGACCGGGGGCCGTTAGCACCTGTGAAAACAGATGGTCTGTGGCGGGCAGAGCGCCAGGGAATCGGGGCCGGGCTGCGTGTGCTGCGCCAGCGTGCGGGAAGGCCACCTTGACTTCTGTGGGGCCTGGTGACCCTTGGGGTGGCTCTCAGGGAGGGACCCTGCCGCCCGCGTCGGGGGCTGTTGGCCACAGCACAGAGGGAACCGGTCTCCCTCCCATCCTTCCTCCAGGACCCTGTGGGCCCTCAGCCGGCGCTCTCCTTGGGCTGACCTTGGAGGTGACACATTCTGGCAGGAAACTGCCGCATCTGGGGCAGGGAGCTCTAGAAAGGCAGGTAACCGCAGCAGCAGCTGTTGGAGACCAGCTCAGATGGTTTCTTTGAAATGCGGATAAATTGCCCTTCAGGCGCTTATCTGGCCTGACTTCCATCCCTTGGGAGGAAAGCTTGGTGACAGCTCCAGAAGGTGGGTGTGTGGGTTCAAGGCAAGGCTCCTGGCTCTTTGCCTGCCTGCCTCAACACATTCCTCTCCGCCTTTGGCTCCCAGGGTCCCCACCTGGAAGGAGAGTTAGGACAACAGGTGTGCTGTCCAGTCCTTATTCTGAAGCATCCCAACAGCCCCGTGGGGTGGATGTTACTGTCACCCTGTCTACTGAAGCACGGGGAGGTGAGGTTGCCCGAGGTCACGTGACACATCAGAGAAGGCACTGGGATTTCAAGCCCCGCAGCCTCTCTGTTCCTGCATCTCTGAAACCTTGAGCCACCCCTGTACATAGAAAGAATTTGACCCACTAAAGACTCTACAGGCATTGACATTACGGGTTTGGTCAGCTTCAGAGTCTCCGATCTGGTTGATAGGACCCAAAACCATACCCCATGTGGACGAGAGAAAGTGCTAATGTCAGGCTTGGGGCCAGAGGCTGGGACACCTTTGGCTGTACGCAGAAACCAGATAAGACCAAAAGGTAATAATAAGATAAAGGAAATACAGGAACTGGGGGTGCCTGGGTGGCTCAGTTGAGCATCCAACGCTTGATTGTGGCTCAGGTCATGACCTCACAGTTCGTGGGTTTGAGCCCTGTGTCGGGCTCTGTGCTGACAGCGAGGAACCTGCTTGGGATTCTCTCTCTCTCTCTCTCTCTCTCTCTGCCCCTTCCCCACTCATATTCTCTCTCTCTCTCTGTCTCTCTCTCTCTCTCTCTCTCTCTCTCTCTCTTTCTCTCTCAAATACATAAATAAATAAACTTAAAAAAAAAAGAATGCAGGAACTAAAGTAACTGGAAAGTCCAAGGCTCTATTGGCTTCAGGCATGGCTGGATCCAGCAGTCACACAATAATGTCAGGAAGCTTTCATTTTCCATCCCTCAGCCAGCTTCCTTTGAATTGACTCCATTCTCAGGCAGGCTTTTCCCTCATGGTGGCAGACTCACCATGGCTTTCAGCCATCCAGTGTAGGAAACCAAACAGTGATTTGAGCAGAAGCCTTAAGGTGACTCTCACCAGCCTGACATGGGTCACGTGTCCATCCCTGAACCAATCACCGTAGCCAGGGTGATAGAAAACCTCGAGTGACCAGGCCAAAGACATCAGGTAGTGGAATCTGAATGGGGCGGGGCACTGTTACCACCAGGAGGGACATAGGGAAAGCGGTCGTCCCCGTCCCACCCCAGTCCTGGGGAGCAAGACTGCTGGACACGCCTCAGGCCAACTCAGCTGCTCGTTGCCAACATTCGACGTGGCGCCTGCTTGCCCAGCAGTCTTCCCCAGCTCCCCCTGCCTACAGGTTACGTCGTCAGGCTTTACTCTGGCCTCCCAGCCCTCCCACCAGGCGGCCGCACCCCGCACCTGGCTACCTGTCCGGGGTTCACAAGGTGCTGGGCTCCGGAGGAAGGGGCAAAGGCAACTGAAACCCTAGGACCCCGACCCTGCCCCTCAGCCCCAGGGGATGGGGTCGGGACCCCCGGCCGCCTTGATGGAAAGTGCTCCCACATGGTCGTCATTCATGCGACAGGGGCCAACCCCTGTGTTGGGCACATCCCTGAAATCACTTACCACCACGCCGGCACACCACCAGGTAGAAACAGGAGACGGGAGAGGTGACAGATGTCTGGCAGAGATACATAACAAAAGTCACTAAGCGAACACTTATTGAGCACCTACTGTGTATCCTAAGTGCAGAAGTGCTCGGGATACAGAAGGGAGCAAGACGGATAAAGGGTCTGTCTTCCAGTTAGGTTCTAACTGGGGACTAGACAGTCAGCCAGATGAATGACTAAAGTATATAGTAAATGGGGGTGATACGGCCTCAGGAAAGGGACAGGAGCGCCGGGAGGGGTCCTCAGGAAGGACCTGGTATTAATCTACGACGCAATAACAAGTCGTTACAAACTCCGCGAGTGAAAAGAACGCACGCGTCCCGTCTCGCCGTGTCTGCGGGTCACAAGTCTGGGCCCAGCCTGGTCGTCCGCTGAGGCTGCAAGCAAGACAGGGCTGGAAGTTTGACTAGGGAAGGACCGGCTTCCCCACTTGACGAGGTTGTTCAGGTGCAAGCCGCGGACCTGACGTCACACAGCCCGCCTCCCAGAATGTTTGCCAGGCGTCCTCGCTGGGGGTGGGTGACCTTCAGAGACGGCCAGGGGAGACAAGTAGACAGCGGAGGGACAGCCAGCAGGATGAAGCCGTATGTCGGGTAACATAGCCACGCTGGGACGCGTCATCGCCCTTGCCATTGGTTTGGCCCACCCTTGAGGGGAGGGGATCACGCAGAGGTGTGAACACCGGAGGGCAGGGATCACGGGGTCTGGCCCGGGCTGCCTTGGTAATTGCTGAACAAAGAACTCAGGGGTTGGGGGCAAGTGCTACCCTGGCATCTGGAGGAAGAACATTCCAGCAGAGGGAACAGCAAGAGCAAAGGTCCTGAGGCCAGACACCTGCCTGGCCAAGAATAGCAAAGGGCCAGTGTTTGCCTCAGAGAGGTTTTGGAGACAGGTCTGGGGGCAGGACCAGGGTCTAGAGCGGCCCCTAAAGGCGGGTGTCCTTTGTTCAGGCGGTGGGAGGCAGGGAGGGCACTGCCAGCCAAAGTAGCCAAGTGGAGGCCCGTTAATCCGGGTACCCGGCGGAAAGTGTGGAGTGCGCAGAAGGTGGGGCTCGGCTGAATTGGGGCCGCAGAAGGGGGCCCGGAGGGCTGGGGTGCGGGCGAGTGAGGAGACCACCGCTTCCCCACCCTCGGGGCGTGAGCCATGGGCGACCTCCGTCCCTCCAGCCGCCCTTCCCCCAAGCGAGGCTGGGGCACCATTGCCCGGGTGGCCGAGTCCTGTTCTCCCCGCCTCCCTCAGGAACCCCCACATCGTCCTCAACATCGACCTGGCCCCCACCATCCTGGACATTGCAGGTCTGGACATCCCCTCGGATATGGATGGAAAGTCCATTCTCAAGCTGCTGGACACGGAACGGCCGGTGAATCGGTGAGGAGGGGGACTTGCCCTTTAGATCGTCACAAGAACCCAGTGAGGCAGGCGTTACTAACATCCGTTCTGCCGGGTTGGAAACCGGACCCCAGAGAGAGCAAGCGACTGGCTAGAGGTCTCTCTGCAAGTCTGGGCGTCGAGGTCTCCCGGTCAGAGGCTCTGACGCCTCCTCCCCGAGCTCGAAGGTTTCAGTGCCCGGTGGGACGATGGGAACACGTCCCCAGGTGTCCCGGAGGCAGAACGGGGAACAGTGACGTGAACAGGAACAAAAACCAGTCCGGTGGGAAGGTGAGCGGGGACTGGTGGGGACGGGAAAGGAGGACGCGGCCACCGGCGTGGTCATGGCGACATCTGGTGGCCGGCACCGTGACTGCCCTCGGGGTTGACGGCCCCAGAGTGCTGAAGGCGGCGGAAGCCCCCTGCTTGCGCCCGAAGGCAGCTCAGCAGCTCCAGCCGTGCGGGGTGCCGTCCCCTGCGCTCTCGGGGGACCACCTCCACTGAGCCTCCTCCCTTTGTGAGGTGTTCTGAGCTGTACGGGTGTAAAATGGGCACATTTGGGGCAGCAGTTGGGGCACTGGCTTGGGAGCCGGGACCCCTGGGAGTCGGGGGCAGGATGGAACCTTCTTCCGGCAACCCGAGCCTCTCCCTGGGACGTGGCAATAGAGTGAGATTGCATGAAACCCACACTCAAATTCACCGCCCAACTATCAAAGAAATCCCCCCCAAGACCTGACAAGCTTAGCGCCCCCCCCCCCCGGCCACTTCTGCCCCGGGGGGGCCCTCAGACCCATATCTCCGCTCCGGGGGAGATGTAGCTCAGCTCAGTGTGGGGTGTGAGCACCCAGGCCCCTCCTGCACCCAGCTGGGCCCACGCACCCCAACTATCCCTGCTTCTCGGAGATGGGGGGACGTGGGAGGCCCCCACGTCGATGGGAAGGTGAAAGTGGGCTTTTTTGCCTCCAGGTTTCACTTGAAGAAGAAGGTGAGGGTCTGGCGGGACTCCTTCCTGGTGGAGAGAGGGTAAGTGCCAGGTCCCGGAGGCCCCCCCGCCCCCCGCCCAGGGCATTTGAGGGCCCCCCACCTGCCCGTCCCGGGAAGCTCCTGGCAGCGTCCCTGCCCCCTGCACCCGTGGCATCGAAGATCTCACTGCCGGGGCAGGAGAGAGACCACAGCTCTTACTATCCCTGCTCAGATACGTGTCCACGGCCCCCTAGACACGGAGGAAGCCCATTCGCTGTCCCCTGGCCTCGTACGGAATTTGAGTCTGGAGGCTACATGGACCCTTCAGACCTGTGCTCCTGCCCGTGCGATGCTCCGAACGTTTTCTCACGTGTTGCCGACTCTCCTGCAACTTGGGAGGCTTCTTGGCAAATTCCCATTACTTAAGCCTCGTAACAGTCCCTGCACCCTCCGTGGTGACGTCACACGGGCTGCGTGGGGTCCGCCCCCCGGGCGGGCGCAGGCTCCTTCCGAGCGCAGCGGCCAGCCGCGTGTCCCGCTCTCTGCCCCACAGCAAACTGCTTCACAAGAGGGACAACGACAAGGTGGATGCTCAGGAGGAGAACTTCCTGCCCAAATATCAGCGCGTGAAAGACCTGTGTCAGCGGGCCGAGTACCAGACCGCGTGCGAGCAGCTGGGACAGGTGAGGCCGTGTGGCTGGTGCCCTGGGGGCTCCTGCCCTCCGTCGTCCCTCCCAGGGGCCGGCCCTCCGCGCTGCAGCCCAGGCCGGGGCCTCCTCCTCGGGCCCACAGAGCCAGTGAGGCCGGCTTTTCATTTATAGGAGCAATAGGAAATTGCCTTTTTAAATAAATAAAGGTTTTTAAAAAGTGAGTTGATTGCAAGGGAAAGATTAAGAAAATTACAACCAAATAGTATTTAGAGATAGCAGGGGCTGTGAGTGATGTTGGAAGAGTCTGAACTTGGCTTTTCTGAGGCCTAGACGGCCGGGGGAGCTGGGGAGGGGAGGGGAGGGGAGGGCCGAGGAACTGGGAAGCAGGCAGGGCGGCCCGGCTCAAGGGGTGTGGGGCGTGTGTCCCTGCCTCAGTCTGCCGGCTGGTACTTTGAGCCCCCCCGCCCCCCCCCCCCGCAGTAACTCAGGCCTGGAGATGTGCGCCCACTGCGCCCATAAGTACAAGTAAAACCAGGGCCTTTGGATCCCATTGCTCACCATAGGCTGTGGCCTTCCAAGGCCGAGGCCGGGCTGGGTGCATTTCTCACAAGCGGGGGCGGCTCCCTCTTATCGCCAGACGCAGAATGGGGCCCATCCCCGTGGCCGTGTCCCCACCCCGTTTGCTCGTAAGCCCCAGACCCCTCCCCATGCTGCGGAAGCCAGTCTGTGCCTCGGGACCAGAGCTCTGGGTTATGCCGGTCCCTTCATGGCCGAGCGCTGATCCAGGCCCTGGAGCCATGGCCCTGAATGCCCCCAGCTGAAACCCCTGGCCTCCCGGAGCTGCGTGCTGGGGACATCCCAGAAGGGCTCCAATTTCAGTTCCGAGCCACAAGGAGTGAGCCGCTGAGCCAAGGGCCCTTGTCCCCCCGGAGTGTTGGCACATTCCCCCCCCTTTGCACATCTGTCCCCCGCCCAGACGGGAGGTCGGGCGGTCCCAGGGCAGCGGCAGGCGTGAGCATCTTCAGAACAGATGATCAGGGCGCGCTGCTTTACCCCAAAGGAAGAGACCGCTGGGGGTGGGGGCTGGGCCCTGGACCAGCTGGGGGAGGCATCAGTCCGGAGCCCCAGCTACCGCTCCGGGGCCTCCCGGACCCCAGCCTCAGCAGCCACCCCCTCTCGCCAGCCCGGTGCCTCCCCTGGGGGGCCTCCCTGTGACTGGGGCTCGTGCCCAGCCACCAAGCGTTGGCCCTGGTGCCCCTACTGGGCTCCCCCCACGACAGACGTGTGTCTGTGGGGCACTGAGCAGCCAGCGGCGGTCCCGGGGCCCCAGCGAGGGCGGCGGGGAGCGGGACGTCTCCGGGGCGGTCGCGGCCGCTGAGCCTGAGGCCCTCGCCGTGTCTCGCAGAAGTGGCAGTGCGTGGAGGACGCGTCGGGGAAGCTGAAGCTGCACAGGTGCAAGGCCCCCGCGCGGCCGGGGGGCAGGGCCCTCTCCAACCTGGTGCCCAAGTACTATGGGCAGGGTGGCGACGCCTGCCTCTGTGCCGGCAGCGACTACAATCTCAGCCTGGCCGGGCGCAGGAAGAAGTTCTTCAAGAAGAGTAAGTGTGGCGGCCCCGGGGGCGGAGCGGGGCAGGGGGGGCGCGATCGTGCCTGGGGAGCCCCGTCCGTGCGTTCACCCGGCCCCACAGACACGGGTGCCAGTGCCCGGCGGCCCTCCGGGGCGAGACTAAAGGGGGAAGGCCATTTGGTAGCGTGCCGAGAGCAGGAGCTGAAGCAAGGGGAGAGGGCGGTGGGAGAGGGGCCCCACAGAGCCCTTCCTCTGAGACGAGAAGCCACGGGATGGTTTTGAGCGGAAGAGCCGGGATCAGATTTGTGTTTTCAAGGGTTCCTCCGGCAGCCGTTGGGATGGGGGCTCGGGCCACGTGAGGGGACGGGGGGGGGGGGGGCTGGAGCAGGAGGCCCGTCAGGAGACCGAGCGGAGACCTGGCGAGAGGCCGTGGTGCTGGGACCGGACGGTGGCGGGGAAGGAAGCAGAGGTCGGGCTCCGGACGGGACTTGGAGGGAGAGCGCCTGATACACTCAGTCCCCATTACTTGTGGATCCCATGTCTCAGATTCACTCGTAGCCCCCCAAATCAGTACGCAGGGTGCTTTCTCGGGCGTTCACGGCACGTGTGGGGCGGCAGAACTTTTTGAGTCCCCCCGGCATGCACGCTCCCAGCCGAGGAGGACTCGGGCTTCAGCTCTCGTGCTGCAGGCAAGCCCTTCGCCCGTGCATTTAGCGCCACGGTCCTTGCACTTGGTGCTTTTGCTTGGCGGCTTCACGAGTCGCCGCGGCCCCCAAGCCTGGTGCCGAAGTGCCACGTGGTTCGTAAGTACGGGAAGGCCGAGCAGCACCCCTAGGAGAAGACACGGGGGTTAGATGAGCTTCCTGCAGGCACGAGATTCCGTGCTGTTGGCCTTGAGTTCGGTGGTAAAGAAACCGCACTGTATATTAAACGGGAACACGCGGAGAACAAGGCTCTGGGCCGAGAGTGGACCAAAATGTCGCGACCGGAGGCCGGCGGGAACCTAACCCCGTGTTTCCCCTTGGGAGCAGTGCTGCGGTATCGGCCAATTCAGGGTTCAGGTGACCTCATAGAACAGCCTCCAATAATGAGAGTCGACTGTAGTGTGGACGAGTGGGGAAGAGCCCCCATCCCAACGGAAAGAGCCGTCTCAGACTTCATGGCTCGCTCCCAGCAGGGGCCGAGGAAGGACAACGAGCAGGGAAAGTGGGTCCCCTTGGATCCTCCTGCAAAACTCCCGTCACTCTGGGGGCCAGTCACGGCCCCATTCCGAGGTTCAGCTCCCCCTTGAAAGAACGCCCCTGTGCCTTGAACGTGCTCAGAGGCCTGGGTCTCTGGCCAGAAGTGTCCCCTCCAGAGCTGGGCAGTTTCCCACGCCACCCACTCCTCTGGCCCCCCGACCCAAGGACAGCCAAGCTACTTAGGTTGCAGTTCCGAGGTGTTTTGTGTCGGTGTGTTTTCTGGGGCAAAACACACATAAAGTTTTTCATTCTGACCATTTCTAAGCGCACAACGTGGGTGTGCGACCGTCACCCCCATCCACCCCCCAGAGCTCTGCCTCACCTTGCCGGACCGAAACTCTGTCCCCATGAAACTGTAACTGTCCCTCCCCGCTCCCCTGCCCCGGCCACCTCGCTTGGCCTTTCCATCTCTGTGCGTCCGACTGCACTAGGGACCTCGTGTACGCGGAACATGCCGTGTCCTCCCGAGACTGTCTCTTTTCACTCGGCACGACGTCCTCAGGGCTCATCCTGGGTCAGAACTCCCTTCCTTTTTCTTTTTTTTTTTTTTATTTAAAAAAAAAAATTTTTTTTTAACATTTATTTATTTTTGAGACAGAGAGAGACACAGCATGAATGGGGGAGGGGCAGAGAGAAAGGGAGACACAGAATCGGAAGCAGGCTCCAGGCTCTGAGCCATCAGCCCAGAGCCCGATGCGGAGCTCGAACTCGAGGAACGCGAGATCGTGACCTGAGCTGAAGTTGGACGCTCAACCGACTGAGCCACCCAGGCGCCCCCTCCCTTCCTTTTTCAAGGCTGAATGGTGCTCCCGTGTTGCCAGTTAGAGGCGGGGGCTTCGGTGGTCCCCACAGCCCCCTCCCCCCCGCCGAGCCTCGGCAGAGGACGCCCTCGAAGCGAAGCAGGGGGCTGCCTCCATGCTCCTGCCTCCAACAGCGCTTCCCCTGATGGCCCCCCGTCACGTGGCCCCACAGGCTGCTTCGTAGCTGCCGAGTTAATCTTTTGCAGTCGAACAAGACGACTGGCTTCCAGATTGAATTACGCAGCCGACGTCTCCTCGCTTTGGCCCACGGCCCGGGGCACGATCTTTTTTTTCTTTTTAATTTTTAAGTTTATTTGTTTATGAGAGAGGGAGACAGCATGCGTGGGGGAGGGGCAGAGAGAGAGGGAGACACAGTACAAAGCAGGCTCCAGGCTCCGAGCTGTCGGCACAGAGCCCGACCGGGGGGCTCGAACTCACAGACCGGGAGATCGTGACCTGAGCCGAAGTCGGTCGCCTAACCGACTGAGCCACCCAGGCGCCCCCATGATCTTTAAACAATATGAGAAGCTGGGACTCAGTTAAGCTTCCCCCGCACCGCCCCCCCCCCCCCGTTAATGCTCGGGGGAAAGAAAATGCACCCAGACAGCCGAGACTCAAGTCAGCCCAGGTTCCCACGCAAGTTCGGCGTAACGTCCAAGTCCTGTCTCAGGTGTACCTCGCGGCAACCTGGGGACCAAGGCGGGTGACCCTCCTTGGGATGGACAGGAAAGCCCGGGTCACGCGGCCAATTTGGGGGCCTGAGCCTCATCCCCTGGCCCCACATTCTTCCTCCTGCCGGTGCCTCCAGCAAAGGCATCTCCTGACCCCTTCTGAGCAGCCGGCCCGGAGCAGGCTTCTCAGCCTCCTGGCAGTTTGGCCCCCAATATGGAGACATTCTTGTGGCTGTCACAGCTGTGTGATGATGGGGGGATGCCCCTGGGGGTAGACCCCGGGGATGCTGCCAAGCCCCCTGCAACACACAGGACAGTCTCTCCCAACAGAGGAGTATCTGGCCTCAAAACGTCAGCAGTTGTGAGGCTGAGAAGCCCCAGTTTGGAGCAGCTCGGACCCCAGCGCGCCTTGGTCCACGGACATGCCAGCTGTGGTGGGAGGAAGCCAGGCGGAGCCAGCCAGTCCAGAATGGGGCGGAGGGCGGGCCGCTAGCGATGGGCCCAGGTGGCCGGCGGGCGTTCGCTTAAGCTCCCGGCGAATCTGCAGCCCTATCACGTGCCAGCGGCCGGATGAGATGCTGATCGGGCCTCATGGAGGAGACGAGGTCCGGGAAGACCACTTCCGTCGGTGAAAGATTCGTGGAGGAAGTGAAAAGAGTGACGTGACCAGGAGGGAGAGGGCGGGCGGTTGGTGGGTGTGTAAGAGCTCAGCGGGGAGAAGTAAGAGGTTGAGGCTCTAGGTCCGGGAAGAGGGAGCACGAAGGCTCTGTGGGTCCCAGCCCCGGAGAGCCCCAGGGAGACGGATGGGCCCGGCTTGCGACCTTGGACGAGGATGGCACAGCTGCGGGGTCCCCGGACCACAGAGCGGCCGCTCGATGCCAGCTTCCTGGTGCTGAGAAAGTTACCGATTCTGTTCGCGTCACCCTGCAACACAGCCCTGTCGTGGGAACCGTCGTGGGACGGTTGTGGGAACACAGCTGCTCAGGAGTTAGCCACATTGTCCGCGGGCACGCATTTGCTCAGCACCGGCACCCGACGGTCAGATTCCAGAGCCGATGCCCTTGGCCACGGGGTTACCAGGCCCCTCCGTGCCCAGCACACGGGGTTGGGGGGAGGGGCCCCTGTGGGAGCATGGAAACAAGGACCGCTAGGGAGACCAGGAGAGCGAGGCTCTCAAGTCCAGGCAAAGGTTCACATAGGGGCCGTCAGCCTTGTCCGTAAAGAACCAGAGAGCAAATATTTGAGGCTTTGCAGGCTGAACAGTGTCCCTGTCGACCTCTCAGTCCTGCCTCTGGAGCCAGGAAAGAGCCATGGGCTCGGTAGCTTATTTACAGACCCGGGCAGAGGGCCAGACTCGGCCCTTAGGCCACAGCGTGGGGATCTTTGGGTTTCTGGCTGGGGCTGGAGGTGGGAAGATACAAAGCACTTGATTCCTGCACAAGCAAGACAAAAGGGGCAGAAAGGACCCGGTGTGTGTCTGTCAGGCGTGACCTCCCACAGGGACACCGGTTCAGATTTTGTGCATCAGGGGCCGAGGTATCGTGGCCTCAGGGAGACTTAACCCAGGGAGGAAAAGGCCACGGAGAGGGCTGCCTGGGGCCAGAAAAGGCCCAAGGTTGTGCTGAGAGATGCCTCTCCTGGATCTGGGCCCCCAGATCCCCTGGCCCACGTGATTCTGATAGAAGGAGTCTGAGAACTGAAAGATAGAAACATCTGCCCCAAGGGTGGGGACAGCAGGAGCAGATCCTGGAGCCCAGGGCCCCTGGGCCCCCTGGAGAGGGAGTCCCATCCTGGGTTCTTGGAGGCCACCGCCGCCCGCCTCCAGCCCAGTTCTTGTGCCTTGGGCGCCACCTGGTGGCCATTTGGGGAACCCAGCAGAGACCCGGGCCGTGCAGAGCTCCAGGCCTTCTCCAAAAAGATGTGCGTTTAGACCAGTGGGGTCACAGTCGTGAGGCGTGACAGAGCCAGACCTGAGGGACGGAGAGGAGACCGCCCGTCTAAAGGGGCGGCCTCAGCTCCTGCCTGGGCCTACCGTGCAGGTCTGTGGGCGCCATGCAGGCAGGCACTTCTTTGTGGTTTTCTCTTCAGAAGCTGGAAATCTGCACTCCTGCATGACCACCACCCCCGTTTTTCTCAAGTATTAGCAACGTGATCGACTTTGTCTTTTAGGGGCACCTGGGTGGCTCCATCAGTTGAGTGTCTGACTCTTGGTTTTGGCTCAGGTCATGACCCCAAGGTCCTGGGATCAAGCCCCACATCGGGCTCAGTACTGAGCACGGAGTCTGCTTAAGATTCTCTCTCTCTCTTCCTCTGCCCCTCTCCCCTACATGCGCTCGCTCACTCACTCTCAAAAAATAATTTTGTCTTTTAATATATAGAAGATGCGAGAAATCCAGGCTCTGGCTTTAGCCCACACACCCTCAGTTTTCAGTCGTTGACTTAGAACATGGAAAGATGCCGCGGAACCCCATGTCGCTGCCTGGCTGGGGACCGCATCCGGCTCACTGCTGGCCAAACAGAGAAGCTAAGAAAAGCTGAGAAACCTCCCTACGCTGCTCCCTCTTCTATCCAGGAGACCGCCACCTAGCTTTTTTCTTTTCCGATTCCAATTAATGGGGTTTCTTTAGCGTCTCTGTTTCTTCTTGAGGTGTAGTTGACGTAGAACATCGTGTTAGTGTGGGGTATGAAGCATAACGATTCGATATTTGCCTCCGTTGCAAAATGACTGTAAGTAGCTAATAGCCATCGTCGTGCAATTACAAAAACTTTTTTCTTGTGATGACAACTTTGAAGATCTGCTCTCTTAGCAGCTTTCCCGCAGGGTACATCCCCAGGACCTACTTGTTTTATAACGGGAAGTTTGTACCTTTTGACCCCCTTAACCCATTTTGCCCACTCCTGACCCCACGCCCCCTCACAGTCTGTTCTGTGTATCTTTGAGCTCGTGCTTTTCTTGTTTGGGGTTTATTTTTAGATTCCACGTAGAAGTGAGATCAGGTGGTATTTGTCTTTCTCTGACTTGTTTCACTTAGCATAATACCTCACGAGGTCCATCCATGTCGTCGCAAATGGCAAATTTTGATCCTTTTTTATGGCTGAATAGTATTCCGTCGTGCACACGCGTGTGCGCGCACACACACACACTCCACGTTTTCTGTACCGTTCGTCCATCAACGGACCCAGGCTGTTTCCGTGTCTCGGCCGTTGTAAACAGTATGCAGCAAAGAGGAGGGCACTGATCTCCTGTGTTAGTGTTTTCGTTTTCTTCCGAGAAAGCTCTCAGAATTGCTGGATCGTATGGCAGTTCTGTTTTTAGTTTTTGAGGACTCCCCATACTGTGCTCCACAGCGACTGCACCGACTTACATTCCCCCCGACAGTGCACGAGGGTTCCCTTTTCTCCACATCCTCGCCATACTTGTTATTTCTGGTCTTTTTCCTGATAGCCATTCAAACAGGTGTAGAGCGGTGTCTCCTTGTGGTTTTGACTTGCGTTTCCCTGATGGCGAGAACCTTTTTAGGCACCTGTTGGCCATCGGGACGTCTTCTTGGGAAAAACGTCAGTTGAGGTCCTCTGTCCGTTTTCTAATCAGATTGTTTTTGGTTTTTTGTTATGGAGTTGTATAAGTTTTTGTACATTTTGGCCGGTAACCTCCTCCTTATCAGTTTTTTATCCTAAATGGCTGGTGAGTTTTGTCAAATGCTTTTCCTGCACCGACTGAGATGATCACACGATTTTCCTCCCTCATTCTGTTAAATGCAGTGTATCACATGGCTTGATTGGCAGATGGTGAAACATCCTCGCATCCTGGGAGTAATAGGCCACTTTATCACGGTGTATGATCCTTTCCATGTAGTATTGAATTCGGCTTGCTAATATTTTTGCTGAGAGGTTCTGCATCTGTGTCCGTGAGGGAAACTGGCCTGAAATTCTCCTGTCTTGTGGCGTCCTTGCCCGTTTTTGGTGTCAGAGTCATGGTGGCCTGTGAAATGAGTTTGGACGTGTTCCCTCCTCCTCGGTTTCTTAGAAGAGTTTGAGAAAGGCTGGTATTAATTCTTCTTGAAATGTTTGGTAGAAGTCACCAGTGAAGCCATCTGGCCCTGGACTTCTCTTCATTGGGAAGTTTCTGAGTAACCGATTCAGTCTCCTCATTGAATGATTTCATATCCACATCCTGTCTTTTCATTTATTTTTTTTTTTTTAATTGAGGTAAAGTTCACACACCGGAAAATTTACCATTTTTACAAACTTAAAGACTACCGTTGTTTTAAAAGTTTGTAAAATTGGTAAAGTCTACAAAGTTAAAGTCTACGACTCAGAAGCGTTTACAGGGTGGCGTATCACTGCCTCGATCCAGTTCCAACACCTTCCATCACCCAGAAAGGGAACCCCATTACTGCCTTGCCCCCCATCCCACGGCAGCCATTAACTTGCTCTGGGTGCCTATGTCTTCACCTACTCTGGACATTCCAAACAAATAGGCCCACACGACACGGGACCCCGCACGTGTGGCCGTGTTCGCGGAGCATGACACCCACCCATGCGGTAGCTTGCATCACGGCTGTGTTCCTCTGTCGCCAAACATCCCATCACACGGATAGGCCGTGTGTCTCCACGCTCAGCTCTTTCTGGGGACTGTCCCAAGCCTCTTCCTCCTTAGCCCCGAGCCTTGTTTCCCCAACTGAACCCACGGGGGTCCTTTCCAAGCCTCCGGATCAATAGTCCGTGGCCCAGGGAGCCCAGCCAGCCTGCCCAGCCCCCCTCACCCAGCCACCCGCTGACGCCCACAGAGTACAAGACCGGCTACGCACGGAACCGCTCCGTCCGCTCAGTGGCCATCGAGGCGGATGGCGGGGTACACCACAGAGGCCTGGACGACGCACCCCAGTCCCGCAACCTTACCAAGCGGCACTGGCCGGGGGCCCCTGAGGATCCGGACAAGGACCCCGGAGACTTCAGCGGCACGGGGGGCCTCCCGGACTACTCGGCCCCCAACCCCATTAAAGTCACACACCGGTGAGAGTCCAGGCGGAGGGCAGGGGGGGGGAGGGGGCAGGAGGGGCCTTGGCAGGGACGCCCCCACCTCGGGCCCCTGGCTCGGCCCCCTCAGTGGCACACGTGACCCCTTCTCCCGGGCAGGTGCTACATCCTCGAGAATGACACGGTCCAGTGCGACCTGGGCCTGTACCAGTCCCTGCAGGCCTGGAAAGACCACAAGCTGCACATTGACCACGAGGTGAGGGGGGTCTGGGCAGGGGGCACCTTCTCACCACCACGAGCTCGGCAGGGCCACCAGCCACATCCGGGAGGCAGCGAGGCCGGGCCCCGGGAGTGACGCTTCCCCAGAACCATCGGGAAGGGGGCAGCGTGCTCACCTCACCCCCCTTCTTGCTTTAAAGATGCTCACACGACCCTCAGCCCTTCCGCCAGTCCGGGGGGGAGACAGGTCCTCCCGGCTCAGCCAGCTCTCGGGAGCCTGGTCACTTCAGCAGGTGGAAGGGACCAAGGACCCCTCAGCAGCCACAAGTGCAGGCGGTGGCCGGGGACCCCACCAGGCCGTCCCTGCTCACCCAGCCCCCCAGAGTTTCACGGCCCCCTTGCCTGCTCTCTGCCCCAGATCGAAACCCTGCAGAACAAAATTAAGAACCTGAGGGAAGTCCGAGGCCACCTGAAGAAAAAGCGGCCAGAAGAATGTGACTGTCACAAAATCAGGTGAGTAGCAAAGAGACCCCGGGAAGGCCCCTAGTGCTCCTGCAGGACCCCTCCTGGGGACACACAGCCTCCCCTCTGTGACTCCTCGCATTATCTTTAGATCCCTATCTCCTCCCTCAGAGCAAGGGGAAAAATCAATAATAATTCAGGTGCCCGTCGTCCCCTGGGCCGAGACCACCGCCCTCAGGTGGCCAGCCAGACGCCAGGCGTAGGCGCTGTGGTCGGAGGAGCGCGCTCGCTGTGTGGGGCCGGCTTCAGGGAGGGGAAGGAGACTCCGCCCACTGCCCTTCCCGAACAGTCCCGTGGCCTGAGGTGCCCAGTGCCAGCTCGGGGAAACCCAGCCCGGGGGGGGGGGGGGGGGGGGGGGTCACCGTCCAGCAGAACTGCTGTGATGATGGGCTGGGCTGCATCTGTGCTGTCCGCTAGGGCAGCCACCAACCACACGTGGCTGTTGAGCTCTTGAAACATGGCCAGTATAACCGAGGAACTGAGCTTGGGGTCTTATTTCAATTGAAATCGCCACA
Source organism: Prionailurus viverrinus (assembly GCF_022837055.1). Classification (NCBI taxonomy): domain Eukaryota; kingdom Metazoa; phylum Chordata; class Mammalia; order Carnivora; family Felidae; genus Prionailurus; species Prionailurus viverrinus. Next base: position 13,631,508 of record NC_062563.1, read on the forward strand.
GGTGGCCGGTGGCGCCGGCGCCACACGGCACATCCGCAGTCTCTGCCACCTTCCGGAAGAGGCTTGCAAAACACGGGTTCCCCTGGGGCTGGCCCTGAGCCAGCAAGAGGTGGGCGCGGGCCTGGGGGGGGCCCCCCAACCTGGAGATAAGGCTGAAGCCATGGGGAGCCAGGCGCAGCTTCCAGTCCCCGCCGACTGACACCCACCCTGACCTTCCAAGCCTGGCCTGCGGCCTTCAGCCAGGGCCCCAGCTGGCATCTGCAGAAAGGAGCCAGCCAGCCAGGGAGCTGCCGCGCTAGGGATGATTCCCACCCCAGCACTGCCCCCAGAAAGTGGGACGGGGATCCCAGGGCACCGCGGTTTGCGCGCGCGCGCGCACACACACACACACACACACGAGTTGCCCTGGTCTGTTACAGTTACCACACCCAGCACAAAGGCCGCCTCAAGCACAAAGGCTCCAGTCTGCATCCTTTCAGGTAAGGGCGGTTTAAGGCTCAGGGGAGCTAATAAAGCGAACAGAAGAGGTCCTGGCCCTTCCTGGGGGGTCAGCACAGCCCTGGAAGAGGCGGGACTCCCAGAGTGGCTCTCCGGCGCCCCCTCGCGGCTGGAGGGGGTGCTGCAGCCCCCACCGAGCAGGCAGCAAGGGGGCCTCAGATCAGCGGTGGGTCGGTCTCGGGTCGTTCGCTTGGGGGCCCCTCCCCGGCTGGCTGTGCATCCGGCTCTGGGCAGGAAGAACAGAGGCTCAGGGTCACGGCCCCCCAGGAGGCTGCAGGTGGGGGTCGAGGGAGGTGTGAGGGGTGTGGCCCTGTGTGCCCCTAGGAAGGGTCTGCAGGAGAAGGACAAGGTGTGGCTGCTGCGGGAGCAGAAGCGCAAGAAGAAACTTCGCAAGCTGCTCAAGCGACTGCAGAACAACGACACGTGCAGCATGCCGGGCCTCACGTGCTTCACGCACGACAACCAGCACTGGCAGACGGCACCGCTCTGGACACGTGAGCCAGCGGGCGGGCGGGGGCAGGATGGGGACCGCTGGCCCCCAGCCCGGAGCCTCTCGGGGTGGGTTCCCTGACAGCAGCGGCTCCAGATCCAGACAGAAAGAGGCCCGGGGAGGGAGCCCGTCCCAGGCGGGAATTGCTCACTCTGGGCTCGCTGTCCCTCCCCTTGGCAGTGGGGCCCTTCTGTGCCTGCACCAGCGCCAACAACAACACCTACTGGTGCATGCGGACCATCAACGAGACCCACAATTTCCTCTTCTGCGAATTCGCAACCGGCTTCCTTGAGTACTTCGATCTCAACACAGACCCCTACCAGGTACAGACCTCACAGGCTGGAGACATGGGGGGCGTGGGCCACACAGGTGCTGCAGGGCTGGGCCCCCTGAGGAAGTGACGGTGAATCTTCAAGTCCCACGGAGTCCCTGAGGCAGAAGCGAGTTCTGAAGGGACTGGATGCACACTGGGGCCCTCTCCCTCCATCTTGCTGCCCCTGTAATCTGGGTCCTATACAGCCTCCCCCTCTAACTTAAGCACCTGGGGGTGATGACACAGGCTTTATGTCGAAGACCCCTAGAACTGGAGGGCTTTGGGGGCCCCTAGGATCAGACCAAACCCTGCACACTTGGGCGCCTGCAGGGACCACACGGATAACGGGACACAGCCAGCGCTCACGGGCACCGTCTTAAGTGTTTCCGTGTATTTAATCACCGGAACACGTCTGTGACCAAAGTGGCCCAGAACATGTAAGACAAAAGGAGCCACAAGCCTCTGGCAAGTGGACTGCACGTGTCCCTTCTGAACCACACGGTCCCCACGGGGCCCTTCACACTAGTGTGGCCTCGGTACTGTCCGATCTGTGTTTCAAGAAAAGCCTGCAGTCGCTTTATAGGGAACCTGATTTTTAAATGCCAGCAACTCCACGCTCTTGTTCTTTGTTGTCACTACCATACAGGCTCCCGGTCTTTCTCCTTAGGTGGGTCGTGCCCATGTTTTACAAAGGGGGTGTCAAAGCACGGCAGGTCCCTCATCAGTAGCTCCCAGATGAGGCAAGGACCCAGGCCCCTTCCCCCTCCCATCACCAAGTGGCCACTCTACAGTCAAGAGGAGAGGGGCAGGGCGGGGGGGGCAGTGAATGAAGGTCTAGAGCCACAGGGCAACTGTGAGCTCCTGGAGCCACTGGTCAGGAAAGTGAAGCACACGGCGGGTGGAGAGCGCCTGGAGGGGCTGCAGGCACAAGGCAGTCCGGACTGTGCCCAACTCCAGCCCTTGCAGGATAAAGGTCACCATCCCAGCACACCTCAGCTCCCCCCGCCGCCCGAGGGAAGTCCCCCGGTTGGCGGAAGCCGAGGGGATCCCTGCACTCACCATGTGGATGACCTTTTGTTCCCACCAGTTGATGAACGCGGTGAACACGCTGGACAGGGACGTCCTCAACCAGCTGCACGTGCAGCTCATGGAGCTGCGGAGCTGCAAGGGTTACAAGCAGTGTAACCCCCGGACTCGAAACATGGACCTGGGTGAGCAGGCGCTCCGCAGCGGGGCCCGTGGGGAGCGGGGCTGCTGCGGGGTGGGGAGATAGGAGGTCACGTCTAGTCTGATGGGTGGACCTGGTGAATCCTCCCCAGCAGCTGACGTATCAGTAAGGTCCACCAACCAAGGGCCGCGTTTACGAGAAGCCCGATCGCTCGTTTATCGCCATGTGCCAGTCACTGGGCTAGGTGTCGTATGGTCGTTATCTCATCACCGTTAAAGTGACCAGGCCGACTGATTCCAAACCCACACACCTGGTCACGCTGCTCATTCTCCAGAAACCTCGCTGGGCGCCAAGAGCCAGGCTCTCCCCACCATCCCCTCTCTCAGGCCCATGGCCTTCTGTCCCCTGTCACATAGGTGTCCCTGCCCATACCTGCCTCCCCCACCGTGACCCAGGTCATGAATAGATACATGAGGGTCCTAAAGCTGCTAGGACATTAGAGTACAGGCAATCGACAAGTTTCAGGGCAAGCTCACGTCAGGATTCAGCCACTCTGCCTGGGGGTCGCTATCCACATCAGAAAAAAAAAACAACTAGCCGTCAAAAAGCCTAAAATGTTTTTAAAAAGAGGCAGTTACAAAGTTTGTCATTGCTTGTGCCACCTTTGCCCTAATGTTTCTGTTTCGCTCATTTCTGTCTCATTCAGGACTTAAAGATGGCGGAAGCTACGAACAATACAGGTATCAGTTTTTGTTGTTATCGCCTGGGACGTCTCCCCGATCCTGGCCCGTCTCTGGTCTAACCTCTGTGGCTCGTGTGCGGCTGAGGCCCTGCCCTCTCTCTGGTCTGCCAGGGGCCTGGTTCGCCCAACAGGGAGGGGGAACTCGGTCTTCCTAGGTGAGGCTAACACCCATTCTCCTTTTGACACCCAAAAACACAGGCAGTTTCAGCGTCGAAAGTGGCCAGAAATGAAGAGACCTTCTTCCAAATCGCTGTGAGTTGAGGAACCAGTTTCCCGGTGGAGAGCTGGTCTGCCGGGCCACGTTCTGGGTGCATGCCCTTTCTTTCGTAACCCTCTCTGCTGCTGTCATGAGAAGGGAGCAGGAAGTCTTCCTGTGTTTCAGATTAGTACCGTGTTTCATACACTGTTGTTCTCCATAGAGTAACTTGTGCTTGGTAAACTCCAGGGAGTCCGTACAGGTCGAGAAGCATTTAAATGTCCGACCTGCCCGACGTCTTCAAGGCTGTGGCTGCAGAAGGGTCCCCTGGTCCATGTCAGCAGCAGGGCGGCCTCACTAGAGGGCACCTGAAATATCCAGGCCACGACATCTCTCTCCGGCGCCAGAAGGCCGAGACTGGCAGCCTAGAAAGGTCACCTCTAGTCTAAGGGGAGCAGCACCGATGGGAGGCGGCTTGAACCCTCTAATTCATCATGAAAATCCAAAAACACAGTTATGGGTCAGGATTTTTTGTTAACATTGGCAATTCATTTGATGTTAAGTTGCCAGGCAGGCAAACAGACCCCCTTGGTGCACTGCCATTTGCAACTTCTGGTCTGTTTTTTCCTTCTTCCTTTATATGCATATAACCCCCCCTCTGTAGCTTTAATAGGACGACGGGCCAGCTAAGCATTTGCCAGGTCTACATCTGAACGTCCTCAGTGCCTTTACCAGCATGTGAGCCCAGAGCCAAAAGTCTGGATGACCGGGTGGGAGCAAGCCCATTCTGAGGGGTCTCGAAGGGTCTCGAAGGGTCCTCCCCGCAGCCGCATCCTTGAAGCAGAGGGTTCTAGGCTTCAGGGCTGATCGTTGTGTCATGCCGCCTCTGGGCTTCTTAATCAGAGGCTAAGAGGAGTTTGCTTTGTTCCACAGGGGACAGCTGTGGGAAGGCTGGGAAGGTTAAGCAGCACACGAGGGCCTCCAAACCAGAGGCACCACCTGATCGTACAGACGATGAAAACCGCGGACAGTCTCAGGCGGGCCTGCGCCGTTGGCCGGGCCGCCTGCGCTCACAGGACTTGCTTTCAGTCAACACGGCACACTCTGGAAGAGAACTGTCGGGAGTAGCTAACTTCAGGAAGCCCGTTTTTGCCCTGCTTTTGCTTTGGATTATACCTCACCAGCTGCACAAAATGCATTTTCATATCAAACGGTCACCACTAACCCTCTCTGAGAGGCTGACGAGGGAAAAAGAGATTTTCTTGGAAACTTCCCCCAACGGTGAAAGTCACTGGAGTTTTTCTTTTGTTTCTTTAAATCATGGGGGAAGAAAAACCCTGTTTTAAACCCTCCTCCTCTTTTAGTTTGTCACAAAGAAGGATGAAGACAAAGAAAGCAGGACACGAGCAACCTGCAGACGCTGGGAGTGGTGCAGAGCTGACGGCCGAGTCAACAGCACAAAAGAAGGGACTTTTATTTAGCACCACAACCCAGGTCGCCTCTGAAGAAACGGACTTCGCTGTACATACGTGACTATTTACATGCCACCAGCGTGGGAACTCTTAGGGGAATCTAGTAAGAAAACGCAATTTTCCAGAGTTGTGCTGTCAATAAACGCTCTGCGGCCAGTGAAGAAAACCCCTCGGCCGTTGTGGACATTTCTGTTCCTGACCAGATACCGTTTCTCCTAGTATTTCTTTGTTATCTATCCCAGAACTGATGTTTTTCAAAGTACTGAAAAGAAGTGAAGTCGATGTATGTCCCCGGTTTTCACAAAATTGTGTTTGTAAAGACATTTTGTAGTCTAAGTATTGTCATACAATGTTCAAAATCCCAGCCAACGACCAGCAGTTGGTAGAGGTAACCTTTGACATTTTGTAAAAGGCCGTTCTTGGGAGTTTTTTGGTGTGTTTGGTTTTTTTAAAAAAAGCATTCAAGATACTACCGGTCAACACCTTTTTCAAAGGAGACACCTTGGGTTTTTCAGAGGGGGAATAGATGGGCGTAAATTAATGACAATTGACCCTACTTCAGGGACCTCACAGGTAAGTGTCGCATTACACTGGCTTTAGAACCTCATTCTTTAAAAAATGTTAATCGACGGCAAAGCGATTCACCCTAACCAACCCCTCTCTGTGCACCAGCTAGTGTAGCCCGGAGAAGGTAGCGGTCAGAGGCCAGGGGCGAGAAACAGGACCCTCTTCAGCCACCACCCAATGTGACATACTTCTCACCAGACAGTGGAAATGACCCTGAAGTGCTCACCTTTGAGAAGGGCAGCTCCATGCTTCAAGAGTTCTGTTAACCTTAGACTGCTACGATTATTTGAAACAGGATTCTTTAACCTTCTCTTTTCCCCTTGAATCGAATAGAGACTTTAAAAAGAAACAAAGAGACAAGCCCTTGGGCTTCAATTTTAAATAGAAACCTTTATTTACAGTGACATCCGAAATGATCAGCAAAGCAGTCCATCTCATAAGTTATCCCATGTGGTCTGTATTCTTTGCAGTGTAAAGAATGATTTAGACTTTTAAAACCAACATTTAATGTAAACTTGATTGAAACTAAATTCATTCTCAATACTATACGTCAATTCCTGAGAATTTTAAATATTGCTCTCAGAAAGACCTTTCCATCATTGAAATTCCACACATTGGCAAGAGAGAGAGAGAAGAAAAAAAAAAAAAACCACCTTGCTCGTTATTGTTAAACAGTTGGCCTCCGAGGTGAACAGCAACTCCTGTTCCTCCTGAAGCAAGGGTTTTGTCCCTACAGGCTTCATGCCTGTGATACCCCCACTTGTGAATCAAACTCCTGGAACCAGACAGGCATATGGACAACGGGCAGTCCATCCAGACGGCAAGCACGTATGTTCTGTACTACCCCCCCACACACCCCCAACTCACCTAGATATTAAATACCAATTAACTAAGCAGTCCTGGTGATTGATATTTACACCTTTCCATCAAGATGCACAATTTAGAAAAGTGGCATAATATGAACATTCACAATGAATTTCTATTTTCTTAAAGGAAGAAACGTGTCTCCTTTATATCGTTTTGATCTTTATAAAATATATATATATTTATATTTATATATCTTTGGATTCAGCAAAAAAGTAGGTACTGGAAATATCACACATTCTAAAAGCAGATGAAACGGATTCCAAGGTTTAAAAAAGTGGGGGGTAGGGGTGAGGAGAGGTAGGCAGCCAGAGTACAAAGAGAATTATCCAAAAAAGATAAAAGGGCAATAAAGATAAAAACAAATTATTTCAAAAGACAGCATCTATTAAAAGAAAGATCAAATTCTTAAGTTTGCACCAATAAAATGAAGAAGTAGAAAATATAAAAACTTATAATAAACTTTCTTTTTTTCCCATATAAAAGGGGTGCTGCCTTCCAGTTAGCCTGGAGCTGGGACTGAGGAAAAGAATCAAAAAACTTTTTTTTTTTTTTTACGTTTTAAAAGTGAAGAAAGGTAAGAGCACCATTCTGTTTCTCCCCACGCACCCATGACTTAAACGAGAAAAGTTCAGACACCTGACACGGCCGTAACTATTAAGACAGACTCTTAGCTACGCCTCTGTCTCCAAACAGGAGAATGTGTTATCTAAAAAGTACAGGCCACTATGATGGAAGTTGATGGATTTACAATCTTAGATTTATTTTTAACCGGGTGGTGGGGGAGACGGTGTAAAACCCAAATCTATTCCACTGGTGGTTCTGGAAATACAGGTTTTACTTACACAGAAATCAAAGAAATGAAATGATCTTACCTTCAGAGACACCTAGAAAAATCGCCTAAACACATATGAAATAAAAGTGAACTGGCTCTCAGTTATTGCTAGGAAATTGACACCAAAGCTAGCAGAGACCTTTGAAATTCACAAGACATTTCTAAAACCCAATTTCACTCAGCTATTTGAAGCTAATAAAGTGAACCAGATAGAAGGAATTAAATGGACTTTTTCTCTATCCCCAACGGACTAAAACAAGAGTCAAAGCCTGACAACAGCACAAAAGGGGCAGGGGCAGCGGGTGCAAAGGGACTCGCTCTGCTGGACTCCAGCTCTGGAGCTCGACGACCTGGCTGTCCTGAAGGCTGAGCTCCCTAAGGAACCACCGTGTCGCTCCTCTAGTTCTCAGGGACGAGAACACATCTCAGTGATGAGACAGCCAAGCAGACACCGGAAACCACACATCAAGGGTTCAACCCCTGAGATCTCTATGTGGCATTTGGGTCCTAGCAACCAAAACCTTACGGAAACTCCTACAACCGATGAAAGGCAACGTATTTCGATTAAAAAACAAAATACTATGAATTGCTATTAATTTATGGACCGCTTAAAATCCAAGATTCTTTTTTAAATCGCTTGATCTTTTAAAATTCTTGATTTTTTTTTTTAAGTTTATTTCCCCCTATCTATCCTTTCCCCTAAAATTAACAAAGTGCTTAGTTCTGGTAGAGGAATTTAAAAGACAAGTTGAAAATGCCTACATCTAAACAAATGATGTTTTTCGAAAGCATTTAAGATTAAGAGACTGATAGGGAACCATCTAACACTAGGGGGGCGGGGAGGGGGGGGGAGCTGCAGACCACTGCCCCCCCTCCCCCAGGCCAAAAAATTCAGGGGCTGTCTCTTCTGTTTGCAGCCTCACCACACTGAGCTTACTGAAGTCAACAATGTTAAATATTTAGCTTCACAAACTCTGTAAAAATGAGTTGCCGTGACCTGCAAAAAAGGTATATACATATTTTACATAATACAATATCTTAAAGATCGTATTTACAAAAGAGAATCTATTCACAGAAACACTGCAAAATTCTGATTCAGAATGCAGTACCTGGCCTTGGGTTTCTGCAGTTTATTTTCAAAAAGCATTATTGCTCTACCATATAGGCAAAGGGTGACACGGGTACTCTCGACGACGACAAAACAATCATAGTTCTCGTCCAACCGATTCGTTCAGACAAAAACCGGGCGGGAATGTGGTTCGCCATTCCTCAAGACCTCCAGAATATTGCATGTATCCATCACTTTTTAAATAAAGTGCACTCAGCTGCACATTAGCATGTGAAAAAACCGCTACTGCTGCAATTAAATACTGTCATTTCCCCTTCTGCAAAACCATAGGACATCAAGGACAGTTCCTGGAGGTGAAGTATTCTGGGCCGTTAGGGACAGAGGAAATTCCTATTTAGGAAAAAGTCCAGGACAACCAAGAACAGGATTGGAGCAACTCAACACAATCATTATAGGACAAGCCAACTTCTCAGGACAGAGGGTGGGAACACGGAGTATCTGGTAGCGACAAGAACACGTGAGGGCTGGGGCTGTGCTCTTTACCTGCTACTGCCACTAGAGAGACCAGACATCCTAATCTCGCCGTACTTCTCCAGTGTTCTCTAGCCCACCCACATTTATCTGAAACACTGACAGGCAGAAAGAAGGGACACAGCAGAGTTTTGTGATCAGTAACACTCCGTACCTCCAGAATCACATCCCTAAGAGGCAGAATGTCAAAAAAATATTTGTTTTGAATCCCATGATACACAGAAGAAGGAAAAATACAGGTAGACATCGCACTTCAATTTCAAACCCAGTCCTGCTCCAATGACATCACTTGGAATACCCTTCACAGAGATCAAAGCTGGTTCCCTCTTCAGAGCTGGCAGGTGCGTGGGACGATTCTTTACTTCCAATAGTTCTAGTGCAGTGTCATTTCTACAGTGACTTCCTTGGAGGTGTAGAAGTGTCAGCAATATTTCTGTTAGCAACCAGAAGACACGTGAGTAAAACATATGCTCTGCACAACACAGAAGAATCCACAGGTCTATAATGATGGCCTGCAACCTGACTCTGGCTGACTCCAATTCCTTAGATCTCACATTACCGAAAACATATTTAATGGCCCAATGCCTTCAAACCACAAGTTTTTTCAACCACTGTAGTTCTGAGTTATACGCCCAAGTTAAAAATCTGCCGAGGACCTTTAGATTACAGTTGAAGTTTGGGTTCTCTCAAGAGAAAAGGAAAAATTTTTTGAGAAAAGTTCAGGCTAGAGCCCCATACCTGATCAGGACCCATGGGCATGCCAGACATGGGCATGGGGTTCACGTTCACCTGTCCCATGGGACCACTGCTGCCATTCATGTGCACCATACCGTATGCTGCGGGGTTCCCCTGGTGGGCAAACGGCTGCTGGGGAAAGGAGCTGTAAAAAGAAGTGTGAAATTACCTCCTGGCTCATTCTAGTAACACCAGACATGCACACAGAGACCATCACAACTGTCAAATGTTGCTGTACTTAAGCAGAGAACAGGAGGGAGAGAAGATTCCCTGACTGCCTGCCTTCTAGGTTTCACAGCTGTGTGCAATCAAAGCTTCCTAGGCATGCGTAGGGGAGGAAGAAGCCTCAAAATGGATGAGCCAAATACCACACTTTCTAAGATGAACCCAGGCCTTTTGATCTCTCCATCCACACAGAAAAATGCAGAGGTTAATTTCCTGAATTTCTGGGCACTAGAATGTGAATGGCTTTTAAAGTCTCTGTTTTTCACCTGTTCCTGGCCAGGTTTCCTGATGGCCAGCCTTTTATTTCCGAGGACTGATACATGGGCGCGGTCTGAGGGTGCTGCATCATGGGATTCTGGGAGGGCCCCATTCTTGAGGGCATCATTGCATTGGGAGGACTAGACACTCGCCCAAAAGCCGGATCTGGCTGTTGTCCCATCCCTCGAGAAAAAAAAAAGAAGAAAAAGCAGAAATTATAATGCTAAAATGGTATCTTCCTTAGAGTATCAACTGTCTGTAGAAGCTTTATGTTCTTTTCTAAACGTGGGGGAACGTAAGACAGACAAGATGTAAAGTGCCACAGGATGCTGCCTGCCAGTTCCTCTTGCTTCCCACCAAGACTGGAGGAAGGGGCTCACTGCAGAAAGCATTTGGGTCACCTGAAGAGCTGTTCCTTCATGGACATTTCTGTGTGAAAGGGATGCCGCTTCCTGCTGTTCACATCACTGTCCCTCTGTCCCAAGCTGGCAGGAGTGCACTGAAAATATGATTTCCCCAAAAGATACCTCTATCCCCGTTCCTACCATGTTCCTAGTCTCTCTCAAAGACTGACCTGAAAAGGTAATGTGTATTATTGTAATTAATACACCCAAGTCACCAAGGAGAGGAACCCAGAAGCCCACCCATCACTCCTTTGTGGCCAAGTGCTCAGACTGTAGGGTTCTACCACACTGGGACATAAGAGGCGGGGGGATGACCAAGGGCTCAGACTGTAGAGTTCTACCACAATGGGAAATATGGGGGGGGGGGGGGGGGGGGGAGGTGTTGTCTTTCTTCCAAATCAAGACGTGGGGAGCTGAAAAAAAATAAAAATGCTTAACCCTGATAGAACATCTACCTCAATTACAATCACCTGTGCACCACCAGAAACATTCTGGTGTGTTTCTTTCAACGAATCAGGTTCTCTCCATTTGGACTACCCCCTCTGTGATGCTGCATGACCATCATCTCTTGTTTGGGGGCTCTAATTGTCCTCCCTTCTTCCACTCTCTCTTCTCGCCTTCTAACGGACATGCCTCACAGGCCCGATGACCTTTCTTTCCCCAGTGCAAACATGTCTATTAACATTCAGTGACTCCCCACTGCCTTCAGAATATCACCAAAACTCTTCATCTGATCCGGCCTCTGCTTGTCCCTTGTCTGCCTCATCGGTCACCATATCCTTTGTTCTGTTGTTTTTAGTTAATTCTGTCTTCCTTGTGACTAACAGAGGGAGTAAATAGGATTTTGTGTTTAACATGCAACAGACCTATGACTCTTATGACCTTAGTAATGTCACTCCGGGGAAGACATTCTCGCTGTCAAATTTACCATAATTTGGCGGGTATGGAAACTGCTGGGGAGGGGCTTGTGGCATCACGGGCCCTGCCAAGACCCCATCCATGCTGGGGGAAGCGGTCACGTTGGGGGGTGGGCTGAAGGCCTGGGTTTGCTGCTGCTGCTGCTGCTGCTGTTGCTGCTGCTGCTGCTGCATCATCATGGCCACCCTCTGCTGTCGGAAGTGATGACTGAGCAGCTCTCTGCTGCGCTGGGCAACCATCTGGGCATTAAGAAAACCCTGCTGATACCCCAAAAGAGAATGTAATTACACAGAGCCAGAACCAGCCAATTCCATACATGTAGTACCACCACAATACATTAGGTGCGAAAAATCACCCGATGCCTCTCTTCACAAAAAAGGAAAAATGCACGGTTCTCATCACGGTAAAGGCGTTCCGGTGAGGCGACGAGGTGCAGAACAGGGACCTGGAAATTGTTCAGGCGAGTCGTCAAGCTTTAACACAGAAAACATTTCTCAAAGTGAGAGAACACTGAAGGGTAGAATGTGAGGACAAACTTCTCAGAAAATATGAAATAAAACTACAAGAAGGAAAAAGGCAGCAGTAAGAGTGCAGGAGGAGGGGAGGCACAACAGAGCACTCCCCAAAAGAATGGGGTTACCCTCCGGTAAGCAGGAATCTACCCCAGAAAGGGCCTGTATAGTCTCCTTAAAGCTTCTGAAGGGAGAGACGGAGGGTTAGGAGCAGCGGTCTGGAGGGTCCGGAGGTACATGGTCCAAGCCCAGAACCCAAGAGCTGATTTGGGCCCCATCAGCTGGAAGAGAACATCTCCAAAAAGCAAACTCATCTTTTCGGAGGGCACCCTAACTCAGCTTACTCAAACTGTGTTATCATCAAAGTACTTCCGAGTAGGCTTAAGACAGTAAATACTGGGCATTTCACAGTGGGTTGTTTCTCTACAGTAATTATGAACAGAATTTCTAACCACAGTAGAGGACTTCCGGGTGGTCATCTGCCTCGTGCACATTAATACCGTAGAACAGTCTCCACCTTGGGCTGGAGGTACAGAGAACTTGAACATCATCCTTCCCACTATGGGAAACAGGTCATCTCAGAGGTGATCCTTGAGAGTAGGATTATGTATTATTTATTTTCTTCTTATAACCTCAGATTTTACCCAGCGAGCACGTGGTTTCAAAACCCAGAAACAGAGAGAAGTTTCCAGATTTACTGAATTCCTAAAAAGTAAGTGATAGCTGTTTTCACAACACAGCAAATGATCACAAAGGGAATTAATTAGCAAACACAAAATAGCAGTTTTAATAAAAAAAACCTCTCCTCCTGACTCTCCCTCATCACCAGCAAGACAGAAGAATGGAAGAGGGAGTGTGAGGAGATCGTGGAATGATTTCTTACACCAGAAACTTGCTGTAACACACGTTTACTGAGGGCCAATCGTGGAGCAGGCCCCACAGCAATACACTTGGAGAGGTCTGTTCTCACCTGGGGATTTACCTGGGGCTGCATCATGGGCCTCATCACCGCAGCACCCCCAGCAGTGGGGTTTTCCATTTTCATTTCCAGTGCCTGACGGCTCTGATTCAAAAACTGGGGAGAGACAGGCTGGTTAGGATGGAAGTGGACTATGTCGATGAGCCCCAAACAGCTTTCCAAATCCTCGGCACCACCCGGAGAGGTCACGATGCCACCTCCAACCCGTTAACCTGGTCACGTCACATCTACACGGAACCCGCACGCTTCCACACTTCAAAACAAGTTCAGGCTGAGGGCGGCCTGGCTGTCTCAGTCAGTGGAGCATGCAACTCTCGACCTCAGGGTTCTAAATTCAAGCCCCACGTTGGGTGTAGAGATTACTTAAAGATGTAAAATCTTAAAAAAAAGGGGTGGGGGGGCACCTGGGTGGCTCAGTCGGCTAAGCGTCTGACTCGATCTCAGCTCAGGTCTTGATCTCAGGGTTGTGAGTTCAAGCCCTGTGTTCAAAAAAGTTCAGGCTGAAAAGTCCTTGGCAAGCATTTGAAGCTTTACTTGGCATCAGGAGGAAAAGGAAAAGTGTAATTGTGCAGCTTAAAGACGATCTTTGGGGCACCTGGGTGGCTCAGTCAGTTAAGCCCCTGACTTTGGCTGAGGTCATGATCTCACAGTTCATGGGTTCGAGCCACAGATCAGAGCCTGAAGTCTGCTTCACATTCTGTGCTTCCTCTCGCTCTCTGCGCCTCCCTCGCTTCTGCGCAGGCACTCACTTTCTCAAAAATAAACAAACATTAAAAAAAAAAAAGACGATCTTCAAAAGAAACTCGAAGGATTCATAAAGTGAGATTTTTTCCCTAGAATTATTTAGGTCATTAGGGAAATAGCTTTAACTTGCTCAAACTAATACTGAATGAACTTCCTCTTCTATTAAGCTTTTCCCAGGTAACTTTTAGAGGAAAGAAGGGGTGAAAAGTCAAATGATACCATGCACGTATGAGCACAGCTTCTCAGGGTACCCACACTGACTTTTAGGAGTGGGGAGGCACTAGCACAGTCTGTGGCTCGCTGGACTCCACACTCACTCACTCAGCTGCTTACATGGTTCCGTTCTGCCACATTCACTAACTCAGCACAAACAATGTAAGTAATTAAATTTTAAAAGATTTGTCGGGCATTAAGGAAACAATAAAAAAGGGAAATCTTATCTTAGGATGTTAACGAAGCTCAAGTTTCACAAAACACCTAGAAAGCAGAGGTTCCATAAAAAGAATGCGCAAATTATGGGGCTTGTAGGCGGCTCAGCTGAGCGTCCAAGTCTTGATTTCGGCTCAGGTCATGATCCCACAGTTCCTGAGATCAAGCCCCACGTCAGACTCCGCACTGACAGCACGGCTGCTCGGGATTCTCTCTCTCCCTCTCTTTGCCCCTCCCTCACTGTGTGTGTGCGCATATGCACGTGTGTGTGGGAGCACATGTGCGCATGAACACTCTCAAAATAAGTAAGTAAGTAAATAAATAAATAAGTAAAATAGAAATCATCTACCTCAAGGCACCTAGTCGGCTCAGTCAGTCAAGCGTCTGACTCCTGATTTCAGCTCAGGTCGCGATCTCATGATTTGTGGGTCTGAGCCTTGCATCAGGCTCTCTGCACTGACAACACAGAGCCTGCTTGGGATTCCCTCTCTTTCTCTCTGCCCCCGCCCCCCACGACCCCCCCACTCACTCTCACTCTCTCAAAATGAATAAACTTTAAAAAAAAATCATCTATCTCTAAAACTAATGAAGCCATCAAGAAATACTCTTCTCCCCCAAGGGCAATCCTGACATTTTTTACTTTTTAACCTGTACAACAGAACAATCTTATCCAACTCCCACAGGACCGCTCCCTAACAAGGAACATCTATACAAACAAAACATTACAGAGAAGTCGAAACAAAAGGACTTTTAGTTGACAAGGGACAGCTGGTTACCTGCTGGCCCTGCAGCCTCTGCTGAAGCTGCATTCGGAGTTGCTTGGGGGTGTTTGTCCGAGGTCTCATGATACTGGCCCGCGGGTGCATTCCTTGCAGAGGAAAACTGCCTTGTTGGCTCATCTGATTCATCATGGAGTTAAAAGATGGTGATTGTCCCTGAAGATTAAAGCCTCCTTGCATTGGAGGCCCCTGTGCTGCATACGTCTGCCCATATAATGCCGCCTTCTGATCCATCATTACTGCCGCTTCTTGGCCTTGGAAGGCATCCTGTTTGGACTCCAAAGCTTGTCCCTAAAACATTAAACACATAAATGAACAATGAAGTACATCTGAGAAAGCGACAGAAATCAAATGCTCCAAGGAAGGTAAAACATAAAGTCAATGCATACGAACAAGGATGTCACAGAATTCCAAAGGCAAAATCAAGTTTCTTGTCTGAAGTTCTGTAAGAATCCAGATCATGACCCATCTTTTCACAGATGTGTCCTAGTGCCTAGCTCAAAGTCTCACATGGACACTCAAGTATCTGGAGAAAGACTATTTGTTCCAGACCACATTTCTGTACCAACACAGACCAAGCCAAGTACAAAATAAACTAATTAAAACCACAGGGATCAATTAATTCCCACACAATTTTGTACAAAAATGTTTTTGACAGTGGTTAGAAGTGATTTTGGTAGAGACAGGGCAAATCAACAGAAGCTCATATCCCCCGAGGCTATTGCTAGCTGCACACACAAAACCTAAAGGTGGTCATTCGCTACTAGTTGGCCTTAACAGGCTGGAGGGACTGTTAAGAAACCCATTCATTCAACAGGATTTGTAAGTGCCTGCTATGTGCCGGCATCACCTCTCTGCATGCTAAAAATGTCTCCAAAATAAAGTCCAGCAGCTGACAGAAAAAGCAGTGACACAAACATTCCAGGGGCGCCTGCATGGCTCAGTCAGTTAAGCATCCGACTTCGGCTCAGGTCATGATCTCGAGTCATGAGCTTGAGCCCCACGTCGGGCTCTGTGCTGACAGCTCAGGGCCTGGAGCCTGCTTCGGATTCTGTGTCTCCCTCTCTCTCGGCCCCTCCCCAGCTCACACTCTGTCTCTGTCTCTCTCAAAAATAAAATAAACATTAAAAAATGTTCTAAAAAAGAATTCCGCAGGAGGGAAGAGCTGCCACGCTAAGACAAGAAGAGCCTGTCAGATACTGCATTCACCTTTACCGTCCTATCCACGGGCACAGAAGGCCAAGTATGCAGGCAACAGTCTCGTCCCAAAACACACTTCACCCCACTGTGACGGTGACACCACCTTCAATCTCCCTACCCCCCTGATCTCCCCTTTGGAGGCACGTTAAGAGTTCATCAGGGTTCAGTCCTCAGACCTTTTTCTTCTCATTACATTTTCTATTTTGGTCTCATCTACTAGTGACGACTGCTGAACTTGCCTCCGGCTCAAGTGTCTCCGAGTTCTAATTCTGCTTAAGCAGATGGCTACTTAACATCTTTACCTGGATGTCTCAGGCATCTCAGACTTCACGTGTAGAAAACACACGTAGTGGTTCCAAAGAGTCCCTCGCCCAAAGGACCCAATTCTCCTCCAATCTTCCCTCACGGCAACATGACAACACCATTTGCCCAGAACTAAAGCCAGCAATCTGGAATCCTCACATTCTCCCCCCTTTTTTAATGTTTTATTTTTGGGAGAAAGAGCGTGAGCAGGGTAGGAGCATAGAGAGAGGGGTACAGAGGATCTGAAGCAGGCTCTGCACTGACAGCAGCAAGCCCGATGAAGGGTTTGAACTCACGAACTGTGAGATCGTTACCTGAGCCAAAGTCGGACGCTCGGCCGACTGAGCCACCCAGGTGCCCCCTTTCCCTTTCCAAGCACATGTGTGCATGCACGGTCCACCAAGTCCTGTCAGTTTTCTTCCAGGACACATTATGCATCCTTCCCTTCTTCCATTCCACACCTGTGACCCTCTCTAAGACACTTTCTTGGACTCTTGTAGTAACTGACATCTATGTGTCTACTCTGTCCCCTCATACCAATTCCCCTCCCTAGAGAGCCATCTGAAATATCTTTCTATAAAGTAAATCACACTGTAAGTGAAACGTGGATCGATCATGCATATTTACCTCCTTTCTCTTGCTAACTCTACTAAAATACCAGCGAAGAATTTAAAAGGTAGTATTTATCCACAAAACAATGAGAATAAGGAAGGCAACGAGATAAAATATTTCAACAGGTATTTGCAAGACAGGAAAAGAGAGGAGTAACCAACTCAAGAGAGTAGGCACCGGGGCACCTGGGTGGCTCAGTAAGTGTCCAACTTTGGCTCAGGTCATGATCTCGCGGTTTGTGGGTTCGAGCCTCAAGTCAGGCTCTGTGCTGACAGCTCAGAGCCTGGAGCCTGCTTCGGATTCTGTGTCTCACACTCTCTCTCTCTCTTCCTCTCTCTCTCTCTCTCAAAAATAAATAAAACATTAGAAAATTGAGAGAGAGAGAGAGAGAGAGAGAGAGAGAGAGAGAGAGAGAGAAAGTAGGCACTAACGTGTCTGTGGAGAAAAACACACATAAGACACCGAGCCAACGACAGGCTCCACTGGGACGGCAGAGGCTCAGGCAAAGTGCTCAAACGGGACTGGTGAGGAATCTGGGCAGAAAGCAGGGGGCAGCCACCTCCCTGCCCTCCACCTGTCCCCCAACTCCGCACAGCTGCGTGGCCGTACTTTCCACCTACTCCCTCGGCAACCTCAGTTCTGGGACACCAGGCACAGCAGAGGGCAAGGGTAGGCAGAGCCTGAAAACAGGAAGTCTTATTTATGATTTCTAGTAAAATTTTTATTTTTATAATTTTATATCTTAATACTATGGTATCATCTACTCGCACCCCCAGCCTAGTTCCCAAAATACAACCAGGTAATAAATTCCCAGGTGAGAAAAACTGTAAAGTGGGAGTAGGAGGGGAGATGCATCAATGGCTCTACCTGTTGAATCCTGGGGAGTCCTGAAATAAAAGGGCCAGCCCCTGACCAACCACTTTCAGTGACGACTGATCCTTTTTAATACATCATGCTTAAATATAAAAAGACAGCCAAGGATCAACCAGGTATCTGACGAAGACAGCTTTCAACATGAAAGTGACTCAAATAAAACGTTACTCAGAGACAAGAAAAAGAGAGATTAAAAAACAGAGACTCCTCAGTGTAATACCCAACATGTCAATCAACATCCAAGAAGAAAAAAACAGAAGAGATAAAATTATTAAAGAAATGATACCAAATGACATGTCTGTAAGCTTTACTAATGTTCAGCCTCATTACTAATAAATGCAATTAAAACTCACGAGTCACCAAACAGAGAGGGAGGGAGGCAAACCACAAGAGACTCTTAAATACAGAGAACAAACTGAGGGTGGATGGCGGGGGAAGGGGCGGGGGGAGGGGCGGGCGGGAGAGGGGAAAATGGGTGATGAGCACTGAGGAGAGTGCTTGTTGGGATGAGCACTGGGTGTTGTAAGTAACTGATGAACCATGGGAATCTACCCCCAAAACCAAGGGCACACTGTACGTTAGCCAATTTGACAAATTATATTTAAAAAAACGAAAACACTAGTGTATTAAGAACTGAAAACAAAACTCACTGGTTAAAAAAAAGACAGGACACAGAAAATGCCCCCAAACCAAAAAGATTATCTGTGCACTTGATATACAGCAGAATGAATGAAACAAGGCCCATACCAAGATAAGGCTTCCTGCAATTTCAGAGAAAAAGTTCCTGAATAATTCCAAACAGAAAAAACTAATCACACATAAAAACAGGAATCAGACTGACTATGAGTCAATGGCAACAATGGATGCCAGAAAGCTATCAAACAATTCTTTCAGAATGCTAAGAAAAAATTATTTTCAACCCAAAATTTAATGCAGGAGAGTGGAATAAAAGATATTTTCAGACTTTATCCCATGCAGGGGGGGGTGGAGAAATTAACAGAAACTGTGTTTCAACAAAACAAAGGAATAAAGCAAGAGGGAAAACCACTTGGGACCAGAGCTGGGAGATCTGACACAGAAAAGCGTCTAGACCTGCCTCTCAGGACAGAGTAAAGCAGACCAACAGAGAATCACAAGAGGGAAACAAGGAACTGAAGAATTACCTAAAAATGTGTCTGAATACGTGAAGAAAAAATTAAGAGAAATTCTACAGTTCCGCTGCAGTATTTGGAAAGGATTAGAAATGTGTAAAAACAAAGCAAATCAAAAAGGAAGGCAGTTGGGGCACCTGGCTGGCTCAGTCGGTTAAGCATCTGACTCTTGGTTTTGGCTCAGGTCATGATCTCTCAGTTTCACGAACTTGAGCCCCGAATCAGTGCAGAGCCTGCTTGAGATTCTCTCTCTCCGCCCCTCCTCCACTCATGCTGTCTCTGTCTCTCTCTCTCTCAAAATAAACAAAAACAAAAACAAACAAACAAAAAAAGGGCAATTAACTCAAAATCAGACAAACCAAAACCAAAATCCTATACAAACTATACCTGGCTCAGCAAGGAGTCAAATTAATATAAATATTGACCACCTATTTAACAACAAAAGACATAATTATTCTGGGAGTACTATGTAATGCGTATGGATGTGGAGAAAGGGGAGGTAAATACAGATCCACAATTTATCTGAAATTCCAAAAAAAAATCCAAAAAAAAAAAAAGTTCTAAAAAAAGCAACACAATTTTTCATCTGCACTAAATGTATTTAATAGCAAAACTTGATCTGAACTTAATGAAGCAATACATAATCTCTAGATGTCTCATTTGGTGTGACTATTTTGCTATAAAAATATTAGCATGTATGATGACCGGCTACTGCCTAAAACTACAATATTGCTCAAAACTCCACCAGGGGCATCACAGAGTATGTGGCACATACACAACCACTTGATCTTTCTAAATCCAAAAATTCCTGAGCCCCAAGTTCTCAGATAAGGGACTATGAATGCACAGTCAACTATCCTATCAGGAAATCAACAGATACAGATTGAAGTTGATGAAGGACAGTTGCACAAGCATATTACTTAGAACATTCCCAAAATAAAGAGCTGAGTTTCACTATCGCTGACTAGGGTAAATGTGCATGATTCTTCAAAGAGTATATTTCTGTATCATTTCAAAGTTACAAACACAGATTACTTGGCAAAAATAACAATTAGGGGTGCCTGGACCGCTTAGTCGGTTAAGTGTCCGACTTTGGCTCGGGTCATGTTCTCATGGTTCATGAGTTCGAGACCCCACATGGGGGTCTCTGCTGTCAACACAGAACCTGCTTTGGATCTTCTGTACCCATCCTCTCTCTGCCCCTCCCCCCCCAACTCTCTCTCTCCCCCTCAAAATAAATGAACTTAAAAAAAATTAAAATTAGAAGTAACAAAAAAGAACAGCAAATCTCTTCACTACCCTGCTTAAAATCTTTTATGGCTTCCCAATATAGCAGAAAAATGGAAGACTCCTTAAGATGGCTTTGTGGAACCTAACCTCCACTGACCTCTCCTCTCCAACATCATCCTACAGCAATCCCTCCCTCTCTCTCATGGACTTTTAGTCACTTTGTTGAACCCCCAAGCCCTTTTCTGCCTGAGGACCTCTGAGTTAGCCATACCCCTTATGGAACATTCTTCCCCTTGCTGTGTTCTGAGCTGGCTCCGACTCACCCTTCAAACATCAACTTACATGCCATCTCCCCAGAAAAAGCTTTCCTGACCGTTCACTCGAGTCCCCAGTAATTCTTCATCTCATCATCCTGGACTTGAAAACACAAACACTTTTAAACTAAAGAACAAAACTACAAACAAGTCCCCACTGAAAAGAAACTGGGAAAACGATTTAAACGTAGGAGACAAGTTAACAGCCTTCAAATGGTAGCTCAGGTAGAGGGCATTTTTAGAGTAAAATCTGGACACCCCATCCACACCCCAAGAAAAGGTTCTTTTACGATAGTCTCCTAGTCTCCTAGGCCTTTCCTGCTAATCTCTACCCTACCGTGTCTGCTGCTATCCAGGTGGCTCCTTGCCTGATGCTTGCCTGTCCAATGGGATGTGAGCTTCGGGAGCAGGAATTCGTTTGTTCACTACTTCCCCTCAACCTCTAACACTAACTGGCATATCGAAGGTAAATATTTGTTAAATGAAAGAATCAATAGATCAATAAGTAAACCTACATAAATAACGTACTGTTGCATAACAAGAAAAACTCCATCAGAAAACTATTTTTAAAATACATATAAAAAAAACATCAAATACGTTCTATCTTGCAATCAACAAAATACAATTTAAGACAAACATCTTTGGGGCACCTGGCTGGCTTAGTTGGTTCAGTATGACACTCCTGATCTTAGGGTTTTGAGTTCAAAATTCACAGTGGGTATACAGGTTACTCAAATCTTTAAAAAAATAAATAAAACAAGCACCTTTGTTGCCCAACAGACTGAAAAAGATTTAAAAGAATAATCATGCTCTGTATCTGTTTCACCACTTGCTTGTCCACACTATGTGTGCCTTCATCCACGTGGGCCACAGCACAGTGCTTGTGAGGGTTAGGAACTCCGATCATCACTCTCCGTGAACACAGTGAGGTAACACAAGTGATCGGAAAGATACACATACAGGCATTCTTGTGCATGGCTTCATGAATGTATGCACACACGTGTGCACATACACACTTCCATTTCCATGTTAATGCTACCTACTTGATTCACAAGTTCAGGGATGCCCAGAGCTCTGTCAATTTCTTCCAAGCCTGTGGCATCTGTGTTGCTCAAGAGAGTGTGTAGCTGGTCCAACAACGCTCGTTCATCACTCTGCCCTTCCAGGTTAGAAGGTGGCCCGAGAAGATCATCCAGGGAATTTCTAAGAAGTGGCCTAAACAGAGACTTGCAATCAATGCCAGTGGTGCTTCTCCTCTTACTGACTGACACACACACACACACACACACACACACACACACACACACACACACTCACTCTCTCTCTCTCTCTCTCTCTCTCTCTAACCACACACGTTTTTAATATACAGTAATACCTTAATTATTACAAGTAGAAACAATAAACCAACTTGGTTGGTTAAGAGAGAAGAGCAAATGTCCCCAACTGAAATTGAAGGCCCACAATTTTAAGCTTCCACCAGGCCATCCACAGCTACCACATCTAGCTTACACATGTCTAGCACACACTCCCACCACCAAATGTAACTGCTAGATCCCTACACATTTAGGGGACAGCAGAGGTTGAGGGGGGTGGAACAGGGTGCTATTCTCAAGATCATACAAGAACAGAGGTGGTCACGGTTATGATATTTGTTAAGGTGAAGTAACCCACCAAGGACCAGAAAAAAAGAAAAAAACACAAATGTTCAACCATCAGCAAACTGAGCCTGGGACCTGCCAAAATAACTTTTTGTTCCCCGTGGCCACAGAGCTCACGTGTTAACAAGTACAATACAAATTCCATTTACCCACAATAAGGTGCCATAGCCCTCCAACACATCAGAAGGGCATGGACCTAGATACTCATTCTGCCTCAGGAAAAATTCTGTGGTGAGGCTATTTGTTCTCCACTGGGTAGAGAAGCACTGAAGCTAATAAACGCACAAAGCTACACCACTGTCCCCCCAACAGATCAAGCCATTTTTTCTCTATTACAGAACTAAAGACAGAACTGACACTGACAGGTGGCTTCTTTCATGCAAATGAGTAACTGATCAAGCTAAACAAAAACAGAAGACACACAATGTTTCACAGAAACAGAGTGCTGTGGTGCACTTTCACCATCATCCCTGAAATGCCCAGGTGGCAACCAGGCACCTCGGTCACAGTGAGTTTTTCTCATTCTCTTTCAGGTTTGCTCCTGTGCTCTGAGCATTCTAGATAATCCAATGCTAACATCTTCTACAGAGTCACATAATAAAGCCTCACCTATTTTGAGTCCCATGAGAGCCTTGTTCCACGGACAACATGCCATCTGGCCAGGAACCTGGCTGGTTGGACGGTGCTGCCTGGCCATACGGACTGACCCCCATTCCCATCGGAATTTCACCAGGCCCTGGTGGAGGAAAAAGAGGGGATGCGTTTTCAAAGAAGGCAAGAGCAAACACCGCCCCGTGTCATCTCACTTTCTCTTTTGGCGAAGGGGACGCTTACGCATTTGAAGCATCTGCTGCTGTGGCGGCTGCTGTGGCGGCAACGCCGGCCTCGCACCTGGGATGCCAGCGGACCGAAGGGGCAACGTGGGCATCGAGCCGCTCACTGCAGGTCTGGGTAAAGAAGCGTTGTAATCCGCTCCTGGTCTTCCCATGGAGTTTGAACTCAAAGGCTCCATTCTGCTCGTCTTTGAGCTTGGCAAGCCCCAGTCTCCCGAGGAAGCAGTCTGATTCACAGTCACATTTCTGTTTGGTCCACCTAAAACAGGTAGAAATGATTACGTCTTTTCCAGATTATCATGAAATCCTTGCTGTGTAAGTACCGTCATTACACATGAACTTAACCAAAAATAAAAATAAAATAAAAGCTTTGTCATCCTAAAAACAGGACTGGCCAACTATAAAGACTATTTTTTTAAAGATATTTTTTGAGGGGCGCCTGGGTGGCTCAGTCGGTTAAGCGTCCGACTTCAGCTCGGGTCACGATCTCACGGTCGGACTCTGGGCTGATAGCTCAGAGCCTGGAGCCTGCTTCCGATTCTGTGTCTCCCTGTCTCTCTCTGCCCCTCCCCCGTTCATGCTCTCTCTCTCTCTGTCTCAAAAATTAATAAACGTTAAAAAAAATAAAATTAAAATTAAACTTTAAATAAATAAATACATACATACATACATACATACATACATACATATTTTGATAGGCAACTGTTGCCATGTATTCATTACAAGTTAGAAAAGGTCTCAGACCGAAAGCTTCCTTAAGAGTTTAAATAGCCAGGGGTGCCCGGGTGGCTCGTTTGGTTAAGCATTAGGCGAATTTCAGCTCGGGTCATGATCTCATAGTTCATGGGATCAAGCCCCACGTCAGGATCTGTGCTCTCAGCAGAGAGCCTGCTTGGGATCCTCTCTCTCCCTCTCTCTGCCCCTCCCCCACTCGCTCGTGTCTCGCATGCACACATTCTCATAATCCCTCTCTCTCTCGCTTTCTCTCAAAATAAATAAATATTTTTTAAAGAGCTTAAATAACCAGGCCACAGAATAAATTAAGGAGACTTATGAAAGAACTACTGTGCTACTGTTACTCATAAACCTATTACTTAATCCCAATTATTTAAATGGCTTTAAGTATTCTAAATTTGCTTTTCCCAAAAGAAAAGTTTAATCATAAATACTTATTAGAAATAACATACCCATAGTTGAGCCATAATTTTCCTGACTATCCATCATTCTTGGATTCCCACCCAACATGGGCTGCTTTGGTAACATGGGGAAAGCACTGATATTCTTTACTGGAGGACTCGAGCCAACAGAAACAGGGCTATCTAGAGACACCGCTCGGTTATATGGAGGACGAATGGACTGCACAGACTGTGGGCTCCTCAAACCTGCTGAAACACAGATACACAATACAAAATGTCCTCTGACCATTCAGTACATAAGTAATCAAGGACAACACATCAATACCAACACCACCCACACAAGACTGTCTCTTACTAAAATAAACACTAAACACACACACACACACACACACACACACACACACACACGAAGAAGAAGAAGAAGAAGAAGAAGAAGAAGAAGAAGAAGAAGAAGAAAGACGACGACGACAACGACAAAAACGCCGTATTCCAAATCCAGTAGAAAACAAGAATCCCAGCACTGGCTGCTGTACTAGGGCATCATTCTGCAGCCTGATACGGTCATTTGTGTTCTGCTTCGCTTAATATTACAACTGCTACAACATTCAAACTGCCAGAGGTTCTTCCCTTAAGGGAACTTCTTAAGTGGATTCTGTTTAAAATTTTATAATTAAATATAACCAGGTAAGTTGCCCTCTAGTCAAACAAGGAATGAAATACAAAATTTCCTAACTTTTTACTGTTTCCAATCCATTTGATTGATCTATCCATTTTAGTTTAGGAAACAGTGCCATCGAAAATGAATAATCACCATTCCTGATAACTGTGAATTATTCTTTTTTGATCGATACCTATAATATACCCTCGTTAAACTGATGAATGAGGAAACCACATAGCTGTGGAAGAGAGGCTGAGGGAGAATCAGCAAACACTAAAGAAGTCTCCCAGCTAGATAACCAGGTTCCATAAATGTCACAGGACAGGCTTCTATCTACAGTTTTAGTTGCTTTTTAATTTAAGTCTCTGCCTCACAAAAATAGATGCTCAGGTACCTGGTACTCATCTGGAGCAACCAATGATGAACATTTTCCTAAAAGTTCCAGGATTACTGGTATATTAATTAGAAACAGGAAATTTTAAAAAATACACTTGATCTTAGCCAAAAGGCCGAGAAGCGATTGGAAATTTTAAAAAATAGAAAGACGTCCAGAAAGCTTTTTAAAACATATGCACTATGAATTAGTATTCAAAACTGAGCGGTAGAGTATGCATTTTGAAGTTTACAAATGCTAATTAGGGGCTCCTGGGTGGCTCAGTTGGTTGAGTGTCTTGACATCAACTCGGGCCACGACCTCAGAGTCATGACATTGAGCCCTGCATCACACTGAGCATAAAGCTGCTGAAGATTCTCTCTCCGCCCCTCCTCACTGCTCGCACACACACATGCTTGCCCTCTTTCTCTTAAAAAAAATGCTTAGATTCCAATCTTAGTGTAAGAGCACAGCTGACTCTTGAACAACACAGGGCTTAGGGGCACCAAGCCCCCAACACAGTAAAAAATCCATACAACTTCTGATTCCCCAAAAACTTACTACTAATTATCTACTTTGACCAAAGGACTTTGATAAGTCAATTAACACATATTTTGTATGTCATATGTATTATATACTGCACTCTCATAATAAAATGGAGAAAACATTAAGAAAACCATGAGAAAATGTTTATAGTACTGTACTGTATTTATTTTTAAAAAATACACGTGTGTAAATAAACATGTGCTGTTCAAACCTGTGTTGTTCAAGGGTTAACTATACATACAAGTGTGAAGAGACGTTAAAAAGGCAGCAAGAATAAAACCTAGTTCTTCCTTACCCAGAGAATTAGTTCCCTGAAACATCTGCTGCTTGGTTCCAAGATTACTGCCATTTGTGGATACGGAATTATTGTAGAAGTCAGAACTAGTCAGATCACCAAGTATAGCATCTAGATTATCCAAATCTCCAGATCCCTGGGGGGAAAAAAGTTTTTTTTAATTAACCTGTGTGCATGACTAGATATATATGCATACACATTCATCAGAAGAACACAAATGAAACGGGAACAAGTAAAATACAAGTTACCGGAAATGGTAACGCCCAACTTAAAGGCTAGCTTACTAAGACCCCCACCCTAACTCTTCTTCCTTGAAATGAAGAATAGTTTTAACTACTGAAATAAATCTCTGGGTTTGGAAGTGCTTTCAACAGGGGCATTTTTAAATCTGCACTAGAACTTTAATTCTCAAACCGTAGGTATTTTCGAGCTAGTGTTACTCAGGATCATCAGCTGACAGAGAGGCCTGCCTCTATACATACCTTCCAAAACCAGTATGATTAGTAACAAAGGCAACAAGCTGACATTCAACAAAAGATTCACAGGCATGCTTTAAAAAGGTCTGGCGGTGGGGGGGGGGGGGGGGGGCCCTGGGTGGCTCCGTCAGTTAAGCATCTGACTTCAGCTCAGGTCATGATCTCGAGGTTTATGGGTTCAAGCCCCGCGTCGGGCTCTGTGCTGACAGTTCACAGCCTGAAGCCTGCTTCACATTCTGTCTCCTTCTCTCTCTATCCCTCCCCTGTTCACACTCTGTCTCTCTCTCTCAAATATAAATAAACATTAAAAAAATTTTTTAATAAAATAAAAATAAAAAGAGCTCTTGGTCCATAAATTTGGAGCACTAGGTTAAACAAAAATTAAATAGACATCCTAACAGCAAGACTTCCCCAAGACTTTAATTTTCTCAGGTGCATATTAACACCTCCCAGAGGAGTCAGAGTTTGACAAACGCTTATATGGAATGAGATCCTGTACAGAGGGAAACATGATTTTAGGTAAAAATCAAAATTCTGTTACTTAACGCATTAAGTTTTCCCCCCCATTTCTTTCTACTATACCATTACATGACCCAACCTTCTCATTCCAACAACAAAACCTCCATGAAAATTTTCAAATTCTCTACTAACTGGTTCAAGTTATAGTCACATTTTAAAACACCCACATCTGGTTATTTCCAAATTGCGTCACATTACACTTCACGATGCCCAAAAGAATGACAAAGAACCGACAGCTCAAGAATAACTTCCATCACATAAACCTAAACTAAAAGATAAGGTTTTGCACGTCACATACTGTCTTTCTAACACAGAAATGCAAGGATTAACCACAATGACTAAGCTGGAAAATAGAACAGATTACCTCTTCGCTTGCTTCTGTCTTAATTTTAGAGTCTTTCTCTTGACTCGAGCTAGGAACGGCGGAGCTGCTGCACTGACTCCCCTTATTGTCCATTCCTTCCACTTTGGGCTGCAGTTCTTTAGAGAGCGGATCACTGGGATCATCCCTGTCCAGCAGGTATCTAAGAAGTGCATTATTCTCCTTCTTCTTGGGACTCAGTTGCTCCTGCTTGACGCCTCCTTCCACACCAGACGCTGCACTCCCGGTGTCTTTCCCCGTGGCTTCTGCGGTAATCTTGGCTACTTCTGCGGGTGAATTCCCATTCTGCAGCAACTTGTGCAGGATCCGGTGTTTCTCCTGCAGCAGTGACCCGTGCATATTGGATGTGGAGGACACTCCTCCAGAGGTCGAAGAAGAGACGCCAGAGGGGCTGGTGACACTAATGGAAGAGTCTTTACAACCTGAATCCAGGGGGGAGTTGGTCAAAGAGGAATGACCCCGATCATCAGAAGAACAGGTAAGTAACTGCAGTAATTTTTTATGACCTTTGCTTTCCAGAGGACCCCTCTGATTCTCTGCCCCTTCGATACTGCTCTCCTTACTTTCTTTGTCACTGAGGTGATCCCTGCTATTTGACTGACACATTGAACTCTCCACTGGATTCTGATCACAATACAAGCCCAGGGGACTCTTGGAATCCTGACTGTTCACTTTACTTGGCTGGCTTATATTCATATTGGGAGAGTTATCCAGTTTGGGGCCTGGTGAAGACAGAGTGGATAAAAGAGAAGTCCCCACACCCTCACTGATGGCTTGAAGAGCACTCAGAGAGCTACTAGAAAAGCTGTGGCTCCCAGTATTTCCAGAAGATCCCATGGGCGAGTGCACACCTGGATGTGGAGAAAAATTAAGGCAAGAATTAAGACTATCAGATGCTGTAACAAAATGCCACTTAACTCTATTATAAAATGAACTGACTTTACAAGAATTGCAGCAGAATAAAAAGAGAAGGATTACTGAAGAGTAAAAAATAAAGAAACGGAAATGCCAACACAAATACCTGCAACAGGAGAAAACTGGTGTGAGGCCATCTTTGGACTCCCACGATTACGAGGAGAAATCATGATGTTCTGCTGGTTGGAGCCAAGGCCAGGGCTCCCGTGTGGGGGGCTACTCATGTTGAGACCATAGGTGCTATTCTGATAGGAAGATGGGGACTGCATGCCTGGCCCAGCGTTCATTGAAGCTATGGTGCTGGAAGCCCCATACCTAGGCCCACTCATCTGCCCTGTGGAGCTGGGGTCGGCCAAGCCATAGGGCCTGCCGCTTAGCATCTGTAAGCCTTGGTTTGGCGACATGCTCATGCCGCCTACCGAACTGTTGCATCCAGCTGCTGGAGGTCTAACGCCTTGTCCGACAGGATTCGCGTTTGGTCTATACCCATTCTGTTCCCTGCAAAGAAAGAAGACAAACCTTCACTAAAATATTACAAGCATGCGGGGAGCCTGGGTGGCTCAGTTGGTTAAATGTCCAACTGCAGCTCAGGTCACGATCTCGTGGTCGGTGAGTTCGAGCCCCGCGTCGGGCTCTGTGCTGACAGCTCGGAGCCTGGAGCCTGTTTCCGATTCTGTGTCTCCCTCTCTCTCTGCCCCTCCCCCGTTCATGCTCTGTCTCTCTGTGTCCCAAAAATAAAAAAAACGTTGAAAAAAAAAATAAAAAAAATAAAGTAGGAAAGGGAAAGGCAGGTCAAGAGGGACCCATATTGGGGCGCCTGGGTGGCTCAGTTGGTTAAGCATCTGACTTCGGCTCAGGTCATGATCTCGCAGTTGGTGGGTTCGAGCCCCGCATTGGGCTCTGTGCAACAGCTCCGAGCCTGGAGCCTGCTTCGGATTCTGTGTCTCCCTCTCTCTCTGCCCCTCCCCCACTCATGCTCGGTCTCTCTCTGTCTCAGAAATAAACATTAAAAAAAAATTTTTTTTTAAACGTTACAAGCATGCATTAAAACACTCAAGATTTTTTTTTTAAATGATGAAGTGCCACGAACTTCACTTCCTAGGCACCATTCCAACACTTAGTACCAATTCCAACCTAAATACTGATCAGTTATGACGAGCCAGTGAAATACTTTTTAATATGCCACAAAATCTAGGAGTGACCACCACCACAGCACTGAGGACCAACAGTTACACTAACTGGAATCTCGGCGGGACTTTACTAGAGTCGCCACACATCTAGGGGCTAACCTGGAGGTACCTGCAAATTATGCAAGATCGTTAATGGGTAAATATCCTGCTTTTCCACGTGTTGCTCATTTACCACTAGCAACAAGAGTAACTCTCAGTTTTGCTTAGAGTCTACTTTCAAATTTTAAATGCAATCCCTGGAAGCAATGTAACACATCATCAGAAATGAAAGGGAACAGCGGTAGTCACATTAGATAGTTCTTTTATCCATTAGGCCTTCCCATTCCCCAGCTTTCCCAGGAAGTAACTAATGAGCAAATCCTCACTTTCACATAAAAATATAACCTTAAAAAATATGTCATAACCCAGGAATCTAAACTCACTTCAGCAAATCCAAAGGCTCTGCTTTTTCTATTAAATCTTGCTTTTCGCATTAATAATAAGGCACCCTGAGAACACCGCTGCATTTAATGTGAGGAGATGCAGGAATCTATCATTACCTCTGAAGAAAGTGGGTCGAGACAAAGCCATGCCGATCATTTGTGACAGGGTTTCGGAAGAGTTTGCTTTTGGTCTGTGCAGTCACTATGGTTCCGTCGGCCAATGAGAATCTATACACCGGGGTTTCTGCATGGCCATGGATATAAGCTGTTGGGGAAAATACACCATTACTAGCGACTACAGTTGGCAAAACAGACACATGTAAGAGAGGAGAGAAAGGAAATCTACTTCAAGTGCCACATTTTCAAAATCCAGGGAAAACACTGGACCTGCACCAAAATTACAAGCAGGCTACAAGAATTCCTGCCCCACATGCACACAACAGCAACTACAGCCGTGTACGTACTTTATGTGATATACAAACACAAAAACAAACAGGACCAAGAATCAACCTCAGAATTCTTTACCTTCTTGATAGTGACGTTTCTGGGACCACGACTGACCATCATTAAGACTAAAAAATCTCTGGATACACCTTCGGATAATATCTTCAAAGCCAGGCCTCATGGAAGATCTCAGTGAATTTGTATCTATATTGACAACTTTTCCTATTAACAGAAAACAAAGAGTTAAATGCAACCCTCAAGTATTTACTGGTTGTACGCTGACCACTGACCGAATGGCTTAGCTCTGAAGATTCAAATACAGACCCCAAATCTTTGCTCTGTTTACTCTGCTAGATCCAGGGCTTTTATTTTTAAGGACACAGTCCTACAGGACATTCTTACCTTAAATGTCCTCCTGTACAGAGGATCACAGAACTCCTTTCACTTTCTGAATGTACAGAATAGAACACGGCCAGATAACCTCAGGTTCATTTTCACTTAAAGGAAAAACACACCACCTACCAGCAAAACTGTTCTTCTGAAGCTAGTCTGTCCCTGCAGCTATGAAAATACCTACCTACACAGCTAGCAGGGACAATTCTTTTCATCTGAGAGGTGACTGCATCTTTGGACACTTAAAATCTAAACCAGGAAGGCTAACCAAATACTCATTTCTACCAGTCTGGAAGTTCCTGACAACTTTTGTTTAACATCAAATACACTAGAGAGACAAAATTTATACAACTCAAAAACACTACAGAATTAAAGGTTTTATGAAGATGGCCCTTAAAAAAATGGCTAGGCCTCTCAACACTTTCTGAGCAGTATTAGGACAAGAATAAACATTGGCAATAATAAACACCTAACAAAATGTGGCAAAAGGAGCCAAGAAGAAAACAGTCGATCCGTTGTCGAAGAAAGAGCAATATGAGGAGAAAGCACCCGCTACGTTCAGTGAAAGGAATGTTCAGCAAACATCAGTCACAAGAACTCTGTCGACGGACCACAATGGTCTCTGATGGCCTCAAGAACTGTGCTTCTGAAGTGAGCCTTACTGGTCCCCAGAAGGTTGAAGTCACATTTTAGAAGTTCAAAATAATTACTGAGGATGCCCTGGGCAAAAACCGTGAGATCAACATTCGGGACATGGATGTCCAAGACACAATACGCTCCACGGCAAAAAGTGCCAGACCATGACTGAAAGCTCATGTTGATATCAAGAAATCAATGGTTGTTTTTGCCTGTTCCACATATGCCTTACTGAAAACGCAATACTCAGACCCAGACAACCTCTTATGCTTGGCACTAACAGGCCCACCAAATTGGGAAGGTGATGGAAATCCTGACCCAAGAGGGGCAAATGACTTAAAAGGAGTGGTTAATGACCTGATCTCCGACAGACTGGGAAAGATACAGAAAAGGCTTTCCAATCTATTTACCCTGTCCATGATGCGTTTGTCGGAAAAGTAAAAATGCTGAAGAAAATCAGGTTTGGATTGGGAAAACACACGGCATAAGATGGTTCTGAAAAAGCTGCTGGGGATGAGAAAGGTACTAACGGTGGATGAGCTCATGGACAGAGTCCCCAGTTAAGAATCTGTGTAAAATCCAGACCCTTCATGACATATTAAAAAAAATATTAATAACGGGGGGGGGGGGGGGGGGGTCCCACCTAGGGAGAAGTGACAAATGCACTGCAGGGAAGAGTAAACGTTTGCGTGCTGTGCCCAGAATAAAGATGGCCTGTCCTCAACCCCTCCTCTGAGCTCAGCTCTGACACCCAGATGACAAACACAAAATAGATGCTCAGAAAAAGTTCACATCTGGGACAGAGAATAAAATCTCTCCAGAGTCCAAAATAAGTATTCTGTGGAGGGCAAGAAACCTCCTATGAAAGGAGAGACAGCAACTAGAAAATGCCGGCTATGGTGAGATGGCTCTCAGATGTGAACCAGACAAAAGGATTTCACTTTGCCTGCTTGGTAACTTCTACCTTTTATAATAAGAGGAGACATTAATGAGATAATTTTAAAGGTTCTATTCACTAAATTGCTTGATTAAAGATGTTCTATTTAGTATTTTCAGCTATAAAATGTGAAATATTGTTATTCAGGGAGGAAATTTAGCCTGCCAAAACATAATCAGTACAGAGTAAGAACCACTCTAGAAGGTAAAAATTCACATAAAAATTTCTGTCACCAGGTTTGATTATCTCAAAGTAAGTTAATGAAGAAAAAATTTTTCCTATGTAAGATAATATTTATCAGTGTAAACAGACTGTCAATTAAGTATACAAAAAACTTTTTTTTACTATTTTTTTCATCTGTGGAAATTAATCTCAAGCAGCTTCAAGACAAGGTAACTGAGCCTGGCATAAAATGACTGAAAACTACAAAAATAGCTTTTTTTTTAAGAGTAGAATACTGTTATGTATGTATGTATGTGTACATAACATATACATATATATGCACATGTAATAGCTATAGGTATGTTACGTATATTTAATTTTTTTTCAAGTTTATTTTTGAGAGGGATAGAGAGAGTATATGCACAGGGCAGGGGTAGAAAGGGGGGTGGAGAGAGGGAGAGGGGGAGGAGGAGGGGGAGGGGGAGAGAGGGAGACAGGGAGAGAGGGAGAGAGGGAGAGAGGGAGAGAGGGAGAGAGGGAGAGAGGGAGAGAGGGAGAGAGGGAGAGGGGGAGAGAGGGAGAGGGGGAGAGGGGGAGAGGGGGAGAGACACGGAAAGAGGGAGAATCCCAAGTAGGCTCCACTGGCAGAACCTGATGTGGGGCTCGAACTCACGAACCATGAGATCGTGACTTGAGCCAAAGTTGGATGCTGAACTGACTGGGCCACCACCCAGGCACCCCATGTATATTTAAACCTATTCCATTTTATCAAATTACTTATTGCAGGTCCACAAGGTGCACACAAAGCAAACAGTACAGGCTTTGACATCAGGCAGACCCAACTGCAAATTCTTTACCACCCAAGATCTAATGTTGGACAAGGAACTCAATCTCTGCCGCCCGACCTGCTTCCTCATCTCTGGGATGGCACCTACAAGACAAGCCTTGACATCACCATTTAGGGTTAGATGATCGCATGAGCAATCCTGAAGGTGAATACAGATAATAATGCAACTACATTTAATTTCATTATGTGCTTGATCACTTACACTGGCTTTAAGTCTTTATTCCCATAGTCAAAAAAGGGCAGACCAAGTCTGAAGCTCATGTTGATATCAAAAATTACTCCCAGTAATTCTTAAATTATCGTATTTTTGAAAACTTGTTTATGAAAAATGGGTTTGAAGTTAGAGAAAAGAAATAAACTGATTTCAAATGCTATCGGGAGAGAAAGCTAGGTGTCTCTACATTTATTTTTTATTTGTTTATTTGAGGGAGCTTAACTGTCAAATATACCCAACTCAAATGCCAAGGGTTTTACTGAATCTTAAGAGTTGCATAAGAAACATAAGAAATGGGGGTGCTGGGTGGCTCATTCGGTTGAGCATCTGACTCCTGGTCTCGGCTCACGGTTTGAGTTTGTGCCCCACTTGGGCTCTGCGCTGACCGTGGAGAGCCTATTTGGGATTCTGTCTCTCCCTCTCTCTGCCCTTCGCCCGCGCCTGCGTGCTCTCTTTCTCTCTCAAAATAAATAAATTTCAAAAAAAAAAAAAAAAAAGAAACGTAAGAAATAATCTATGCAAAGCATTCACTACAGTGGGTATAGGTACTTTTACATGAGCGTGCAGGCTGCAAAAATAGTTAACTTTCATAATAACTCTCAAATGAATAAAATGTATATACACACATACACAAAGTTTTTACCTGAAAGATCATGTCTAGTAATAAAGCTCTCGGGGTTTGAGGGAAACGCTCTTTCGCCTGTAGTAATGCGACGTGCTACACAGATCATACAGGATTGCAAATCTACAATACAAATTCAACCAGGTAAGGATTACATTTAACTTTTGGACAGATCTCTTAAATAGACAAGTAAGGACATGGAATTCAGTCAATGAATACAACAATGGAAATCATAGAACTACAAATTTGGCTGCTGTCTGAAAAACATTTCAAACATGTGGTCAATCTTACCTTCCCCTTCCTCCATCATAGCTCGAGGCTGAGACAGGGCAAAGCACTGCATTGTTTCATATCTCTGGCGCATTTCAGGATTAGTGTTGATGTCTTCCAGAATATCATGTGGTGTTTTCATCAGCATACGGCAATTAAAAGTATGGCTTTTTTGTCTCTGGGTCTCATTTGTCCAGGCAACTCCATTGACTTTGGAAAACAAATTGAAAAAAGTTTTTTAAAAAGCTGGCAATTCAGGGGTGCCTAGGTGACTCAGTCAGTTAAGCGTCCAACTTCGGCTCAAGGTCATGATCTCACAGTTCATGAGTTCGAGCCCCACATGGGGCTCTGTGCTCTGCTTCGGATCCTCTGTCTCCTTCTCTCTCTGCCCCTCCCCAACTTGCCCCTTCCTTCAAAAATAAACCTTTTTTTTTAGTGTTTACAAAATTAAGAAAGGAAATACACATTAAAAGACTACCTGTAGATTTTGGTAAGTTTTTAAGGAAATCCTTTCTGTCTTCTTCATGCAAGATACTGTAGACACTTGTGTTAACCAGGTCTTCTTGCTTATATTGCAGGTATTGTGTGACATTTTCTGACACAAATACAATGTTTCCATCACGATTCACCACAAACAGGAAACCATCCAATGCCTAAAGTGGGATAGGTTAATATGGGCATTTATGGACTGAACTGTCTCCCCCACCCAAATTCACATGTTGAAGCCCTAACTCTCAATGTGGCTATATGCGGATATTCGGACACAGGGCCCTGGTTATGGGGTTAAGGTTAAATGAGGTCATAAGACTAGGGCTCCAATCCAATAGGACTGATGTTCCTATGGAAGAAGACAGATACGAGGGGTGCACAGACACAGAGAAAAGGTCATGTGAATTACACAAGGAAAAGGCAACCATCCACAAGCTAAGCAGAGAGGGTTCAAGAGAAACCAAGCATGCCAATACCTTGACCTTGGACTTCCAGCCTCCAGAACTTTAAAAAATAAATTCCTGTTGTTTAAGCCACCTAATCTGTGATATTTTGTCATGGCAGTCTTGGCACTAAACAGAAGTTTTTACAACTACTAGTGATTTAACAACCACTGCAAACAACTATTAGCCGCCACTTAGCCATTTCTATTCACACAGCACAATTACTATAGGATTGTATTTAAAGAATTAAAAATAAAAAGAATTTGAGGAAGGGGCGCCTGGGTGGCGCAGTCGGTTAAGCATCCGACTTCAGCCAGGTCACGATCTCGCGGTCCGTGAGTTCGAGCCCCACGTCAGGCTCTGGGCTGATGGCTCAGAGCCTGGAGCCTGTTTCCAATTCTGTGTCTCCCTCTCTCTCTGCCCCTCCCCCGTTCATGCTCTGTCTCTCTCTGTCCCAAAAATAAATAAACGTTGAAAAAAAAAATATTAAAAAAAAAAAAAAGAATTTGAGGAAAAAAACATAGATACAGCCAACATAAAATCTGAATGAATGTCTAATCTAATGTTTGAAGAATTACATCTTGAAAAGAGTTTTTAAAAATGAAATATCCTTAGCACTTCATGGTTTTCCATTTGATACGAAATCAAGCTACAGGAGCCACCCCACTCCCTAGTGAGAATTTACAAAGAAGAACTGAACCGAGCAACTGAGAAGTACTTGAAGTGAACTAGTTGAAACAAAAACAAGTTAACAGTTGCACTTTATGAAGAGCCTCCTCTCTGTTCCTGTCTCCTGCTTTACAGCGAGAGAAACAAGCTATAGGCGGCAAATCATACCTATTGAGGACAACTACTTACAAAACAATGTTTAAGCACGTCACAAAAAGCATATTCTTAAGTCTTAAAAATTCCTCACAAGTATAATATACTTGCCTGAAGTAAAAGTGGCCCTAAGGAATCTTTATCAATTACTCCCTGCCCCGTAGAAGATACATCAGCTTTCTGAACATCATCATCATTGGAAATGGCTTTTCCTGAAAAGACAGAAGACAATACTACAAACATCACAAATAGCAGTTACAGATCAAATTCACCTCCAAACAGTCCCCAGAACACGAACACACACACACGCACGCACACGCATACATATGCACATATACAACATTTCCTGATAAGAAACCAATTCTGCAATTTTTAAATCTTAAAACTTGAGTTACCCAGGAGGGCAGAAGATACCCTTAATTTTCTTTCACTACTACATGTACTATCCCATGGCTTCCTGAAAGGCAACTAACATGGGACAGGGTGAGAACACTGGCCTCTTTCTAATGCTCTATTAACTATTTCTCAAGGAGTACTAAGTTGGCCAACTCATTTGTCCAATCCCACACAGGACAGGTCCCACTAGTCCACACGTGAGCAACAAGGTAGCAAAAAGGCAAATGTAAACATAGTTAACAAGTTCCTTCTGAAAAGATTTGAGTGTTTTTCTTACTTTGTATTACCTTGCTCTTTTATTTGACGGATCTGTCTTACTGTTTCCTTTAAAATTGCACATTTATCTGGCTTGACATTGAAATTGTCAATATCACTAAGATTAGCAGATATAAGTTCAGCCAGTTCTTCAATATATTTACTCTCCTGCTCCCGTCTCCACTTTTCACCACTGCAGGTAAGACTGAGAGAGAAGATTGGGGGAGGGGAGAGAAGGCCATGAATGTACCTATCACAAAAAGACGCCGGGAGCAGAATCACCAGCACCTTCATACATAAGCAAATAAAATTTAGCCAATAGAAACCATCAAAAACTCATCTTGGAGAAGAAGTACAATACAGCAGAAATTCAGGCAAACCTAAATTCAAGTCCACCTTTTGGTTAGCCTGGTGGCCTTGGGGACACTTAGCCTCTGACCATGCAGAAAATAAGGATAGACAGCCTTTACATCAAAGAGACAGTAAAACAACAAATAATAACAAAAAGAGTGTTAGCTACGTATTAATGACAAGGTTTTACATAAGGCTTATAAGCCATTTTTTACTTTGTAAGAATCACATTAAAACTCAAGTCATAGTGACCTTGGCAAATACTAAAAAGGCTAGCGTAACATTGCATGAAATATTAGATTTCTATTTTTTAAACTGCAAACTTTATTCAGGAAAAGGACGATGAAACCTCACAAAGGCCAAAATACCAACTTACAGCATCTTCTTACAGGAATTTAAAGAGTCATCTGATTTGTAACAATCTTGATGCTCTATTCCTGAGTCCTACCTACCTCTTTCACTAAGAAATGCTTCACACTACCTCAAAAGTGTTAGTTATTGGACTAACTCACTTTTATCTGAATCACCAATAAGATTTCTATTATATCACAAGGATGTCTATCTGATCACTGTGCCATTCTACTTAATTCAAAGCAAAATCATATTATTTAAGCGAAGACAAAAATCTACCTGAGAATTTGAACAACAGAAAGCTAAAATGTTCGTTTTAAGTCAAAAAAATAATGGTAGCGGGAGGAGACCTTGGTGAAGGATCAGGAAATAAACGACCTACCCCTGTCCTGGAGTATCACATGGCAATTTGCGTTTTCGTGAATCAGGGGCCAGTGGATCCAAGGAGTTTTCTCCTAATCCGCTCATTGTGACTATACATCAGCAACTAAGAAAGAATGATGATAAGATGAAAACATTGTAAAATACCCATGTTGTATGCTTGAATGGTTGAATCTTATAATTCAGAACTACTTTCCCTAAATGGTTAGGTAAGTCTTAATATTCTTAATTATAAATGAGTACCCTGAAGACAACGTCAGAAGTTCATATTCTAGTTTAATTCTGCAGAATGTCAAACCCCAAGACTAAAATGTTTCTCAAGTCCCACTAAAAATGTGTATGTTGAATACTCTGAATACTTCAAAGGATGAGGAAGGCATCTTCTTCATATTTAATAACAAGAAAAAGAGACCATCAACTTTTTCCAAGTGATAAAATCCTGGGGTTCCTGGCTGGCTCAGTCGGTAGAGCATGCAACTCTTGATCTTGGGGTCCCAAGTTCAAGCTCCACCTTAGGTGTGAAGATTACTTAAAAATAAAATCTCAAAAAAAAAAAAATCCTAGGGGTGCCTGGGTGGCTCACTCGGTTGAGAATCAGACTCCTGATTTTGGCTCAGGTCATGATCCCAGGGTCGTGGGATGGAGCCCCATCCATTTTGTGCTCTGCTCTGAGCGTGGAGCCTGCTCAAGATTCATTCATTCATTCATTTATTCATTCATTCATTCATTCTCTCTCAAATAAAAACAAAATGGAAAATAAGAAAAAAATCCTGAGTTTTATTTATACCCAACTAAGGACAAATTAGAGATTATCCTGTCACTTGGTAAGGAGTCTTCAAATGATACATGTCTACAGTTTTTTTTCAGGCTATTTTCAAAGTAGCACATTGCTTTCCTTTAAACGATTTCATTAATGTTTATTACCCACTGTGTTTTTCTTCTATGACTTCAAAACTAATCTTAGAGCATGTAAATAATCTGTAAGCCCCACTACATAAGGCCTGGAGAGTAGATGCACAATGAAAAGTGGGGGGGGGGGGGGGGGGGGATTTCATGGTATCTAAATAGCAACAATCATTTTAGTAACGACTGATGGAAATATAATGTTTTGGTTAAGGTTTCAATGATGAAAATAACGAAGGGTGTTTCTTTATTTTCTTTTTTTTTTTTTAATGTTTATTTTTGAGAGAGAGAGAACGCGCCTGCGCAAGGCGGGGGGGGCGGGGCACAGAATCTGAAGCAGGTTTCAGTCTCTGAGCTGTCAGCACAGAGCCTGATGTGGGGCTCGAAGCCATGAACCGCAAGATCATGACCTGAGGTGAAGTCAGACACTTACCCGACTGAGCCACCCAGGCACCCCACCCCATGCAGTGTGTTTCTTGTTGAAACAGTAACAGTGTTTTAACAGTCAGCAGCTCATAATTTTAAGACCTCTACTAAACCTTCGCGTACAAAGAATTTTATTTGTCCTAAATTCTTATTTAGGAAGACAATCCTTGTTCTAAAGAATTCCAAGTCAATCAAGAAGTTCGAATTTTCCAAACTTTTTCTCAGTATGTTAAAATGCATCTTGCATTCCATCTAGATTTTTAGACATATACTGAAGGACATAAGTTTCCACTAGGTGGCACAATACTACAGAGAGAGAGGAGACAAAAATGCAAAATT
The DNA here is from genome assembly GCF_022837055.1 of Prionailurus viverrinus. NCBI lineage: Eukaryota > Metazoa > Chordata > Mammalia > Carnivora > Felidae > Prionailurus > Prionailurus viverrinus. Next base: position 13,671,003 of record NC_062563.1, read on the forward strand.
TCATACAGGATGCTAATGAAACTTAAAAAGCATAGCTTTTAAAAAATCAAAACCACATAATCACTAACCAAGAGTTCTAGATTATGACATCACCTGTACAGATACTGTAGGTATGAATTAAATACCAATAAAATTCATTCTACCTAGAAGTTTGGTAGTAAAATGTAAAATCAAAGCTGAAAGGCAGAGAGAGGTTTCCAAGAGTCTTTTTCTCCTCACAACATTAAGCTAAAGTAAAGGAGAGTAAAGTACTTAAAATGCCTTTTTTTTTTTAACAATTTTTTAATGTTTACTTATTTTGGGGAAAGACAGAGAAACAGAGCGTGAGCAGGGGAGGGACAGAGAGAGGGGGAGACACAGAATCCGAAGCAGCCTCCAGGCTCTGAGCTGTCAGCACCGAGCCTGACATGGGGCTCGAATTCACGAACTGCAAGATCATGACCTGACCCGAAGTCGGACGCTTTATCAACTGAGCCACCCAGGTGCCCCAGAACTTAAAATATCTTTAATTAATAGTGGCTTAATATTATGGTTTTAAAGCATACCCAGATCTCACAATGCCAGAAAAAATGTATTCTTCAAAAATGACAATGTAATACGAGTCTATAAATATTCCAGATTAAAGAAAACTAAAGAGAAATGACAAATATGATATATGATCCCATGCTGGATTCTGTCCTATAGAGGGGAGACGCTATAACGCACATTATGGGATCGACTGACAAATTTAAAATATGGAGGACAGGATTATTTTATCAATGTTAAATTTACTGAAGTTGAGTTCTGTACATATTTAAGAAGCTATCCTTATTCTTTTTTTTTTATATATAACGTTTATTTAATTCTGAGAGAGACACACACACACACACACACACACACAGAATGCGGGGGATGGTGGTGGGCGTTAGAGAGGGAAAGGCACAGAATGTGAAGCAGGCTCCAGGCTCTGAGCTGTCAGCAGAGAGCTCCATGCGGAGCTTGAACCCACCAGCGGTGAGATCGTGACCTGAGTCAAAGTCGACCGCTTAACTGATTGAGCCACCCAGACGCCCTAGAAGCTATCCTTATTCTTAATATTTACAGCAAATGGGTCATTATGTATGTAAATGGCCCTCCAATGGTAAAGGCCATTTTAGGTGAGTGAGAAAAGGAACAGGAGAAGCAAAAGAGAGGGAGAAAGGAGGGTAGCAAAATACTGGCACTGGATAAAACCTGGTAGAAGAGAAACTTTTAAATTCTTTAAATTCTATTCTTTTTCCTGCAACTTTGATTTTAGTTTAAAATTATTCCCAAGTAAAAATATTTTTAAAGCATGTTCAGTTTTTATTTCCAATTTTCATAAAACAGTCCTTAAGTACAGAAAAATAGTTTTAGCTATGTCTCAATACACTAATTTTGTATTTGTTTCACTCACAAAGTTACTTTTAAATTGAGTGGCCAACTATTCAGTGAATAATAACATTTTCTTAATGTTTGTTTACTTTTGAGAGAGAGAGAGAGAGAGAGCGAGCGCACACAAGTGGGGGAGAGGCAGACACAGAATCAGAAGCAGGTTCCAGGCTCTAAGCTGACAGCACAGAGACCAACGCGGGGCTCGAACCCATGAACCATGAGATCATGACCTGAGCCAAAGTCAGATGCTCATCCAACTGAGCAACCCAGGCGCCTGAGTAATAATATTTATGTTAAAAATATACTCTAACAATAGCCAAAGTAAGGAAAGAGCCCAAATGTCCATCGATGGATGAACAGATAAAGATGTGGTCTGTATATACAATGGAGTATTACTCGGCAATCAAAAAGAATGAAATCTTGCCATATGCAACTACATGGAAGGAACTAGAGGGTATTATGCTAAGCAAAATTAATCAGAGAAAGACAAATACCGTATGACTTCACTCGTATGAGGAATTTAAGATACAAAACAGATGATCATAAAGGAAGGGAAGCAAAAATAATATAAAAATGGAGGGGGACAAAACATAAAAGACTCAAATACAGAGAACAAACAGGGATTGTGGGAGGGGGATTGGGCTAAATGGGCATTAAAGAATCTACTCCTGAAATCATTGTTGCACTATATGCTAACTTGGATGTAAATTAAAAATAAATTTAAAATAAATAAAATAGGAAAAAAATATGTATATATAAAATCTATTTCCAGGGCACCAGGGTGGCTCAGTCAGTTGAGCATATGACTCTTGATTTTGGCTCAGGTCATGATCCTAGGGCTGCGATCGAGCCCTGGGTTAGGATCTATGATGAATGTGGAGCCTGCTTAAGATTTCTTTCTCTCCATCTCTGTGTCCCTCAGCCCCCTCTCTCCTCAGCTCACTCGCTTGCTCTCAAATAAAATTTAAAAAATTAAAATACTTGTATAGGGGCGCCTGGGTGGCGCAGTCGGTAAAGCGTCCGACTTCAGCCAGGTCACGATCTCGCAGTCCGTGAGTTCGAGCCCCGCGTCAGGCTCTGGGCTGATGGCTCGGAGCCTGGAGCCTGTTTCCGATTCTGTGCCTCCCTCTCTCTCTGCCCCTCCCCCGTTCATGCTCGCTCTCTCTCTGTCCCAAAAATAAATTAAAAACGTTGAAAAAAAAAAAATACTTGTATAAATATATGTATGTTATATATACATATGCATTATATAATATACATAAAATCTATTCCACATTCTGGATATTATTTCCTTACTTTGATGTTAAACATAAACTGAATACCCAAAATTCAATGGCAAACTATTTAGTGAATAAATAGTATTTTTTCATTTGAAAGACATAATTTATTCTATATTTTCAGTATTATTTCACCCTTCTTTGCTGTTAAGCTGAATCTCCAGTAGAGTGTAAGGTGCCTAGCATGTAATAGGTGGTGAGTTAATATTGCATGAACAGAACACTCAACAAGTCATACTTTAGAATTCCCTTCATTCTAATCTATATAAAAGTTAAAACTTTTTAAAAGTTTATTTATTTATTTTGAGAGAAGGAGTGTGCATGCGGGGGGGGGGGGGGTGGATGTGGTGGAAAGGGAGAGCAGGGGAGGGGCAGAAAGAGGGAGAGACAGAGTATCCCAAGCAAGCTCCATGCTATCAGCGTGGAGCCCACAAACCTTGAGACCATGACCTGAGCCAAATCAAGAGTCAGTTGCTTAACCGAATGAATCAACCAGGTGCCCCAAAGTTAAAACTTTATAAAATTTTCACTTCTACACTTGATATAGGATGTCACCAAAATGAGTTTTAAAGGCATAGATTGTATCAATAGAGAATCAAAACCATGACAATCTCTTAGTATGGAAGAAATCAATAATAATTATATTCAGTCTAAACAGGAAATGCACCCAAGTCATTCACATTAAGCCAATTTTTATGTGCACTGGGAGAAACATAAATATATCTACATGTGTCCATGTATACAGACGTGGCTCTTTCTCTTCATGTGGCATAACAAGCTATAATGTGCATGACTGTCTAGTCTATGTGTCACCAAATTTACTCTTTCACAGAATCCACTGACCTCTAAATAACAAAGGCAATTATCCAGCAATGTACTAACGCTAAATTCTAATGTAAAAACCATGAAGGTTTCGTTATTTAAGATATAAAATATTTCTCTCTCTCTCTCTTTTTTTTTTTTTTTTAAAGAAAAGATTTGCCAATTTCTACTGCATGATACCTAGGGGCGTCTGGGTAGCTCAGTCAGTTAAGCGACTGACTCTTGATTTGGGCCCAGGTCATGATCTCCCAGTTTGTGAGTCTGAGCCCCGAGCTGGGCTCTAGGCTGACAGTGTGGAGCCTGCTTGGGATTCTCTCCCCCCACCCCACCCCATGCATGCATGGGCCGTGCACTCGTTCTGTCTCTCAAAATAAATAAATAAACTTAAAAAAAAAAAAAAAGGCTTTGAAGTGTCTGGGTGGCTCTGTCAGTTAAGCATTGGACTCTTGATCTTGGCTCAGGTCACGATCTCACAGTTTATGAGTTTGAGCCCCACAGTGGGCTCCACACTGACAGCACAGAACCTGCTGGGGATACTCTCCCTCCCTCCCTCCCTCTCTCTCTGTCCCTCCACCGTTTGTGCATGCTCGTGCTTTCTCAAAATAAATAAAAACTTTAAAAGGGGGGGGGGGGGGGATTGGAAACCAATTTGACAATAAACTTAATATATTGAAAAAAAGGGGGGGAGATTTTTATTGCACAATACATTAAAAAAAAAAAAGACCACATGATTTCCAAGAGTGAATGATATGTTAAAATAACAAAAAAGTATATCAGCAAATATATCTCCTAAATTTCATTATGACCAAGAAAATGCTCAATATGAAAAATTATAACTATTTCTGCTTAAAAAATAATACTTTTCAGCATATACAACAGCTAATACAATTATTCCTGAGCACAAATGACTATGACAAATACTTTACGTATAGTTTTATTTGGTATTAATCTTCATTACAAACATAAAAATTGTCAATAGCATTGTTTTACTTGACAAGTCTGCTGCCCGCTTCTCACTGGCAAAGACGGACTCAAAACTATCTGTCTGAGGGGATATATTATCTATTTTGGTAAATTACCCTTTCTAAGCTACGAGAGGTCAATGTTTAGTGTACACATCCTAAATTTAGATCATTTTCAGTCAGTAGTCAAGAACCAAGGTGGGAGGAGAGAAGACATTACATACTAGGCCCATGAATAATTTTTCCCCCCAAAAAACTAAAAGTTAAGAAACATAAATCAGTAACTGTATAGCTTACATTTTTACATCTTAAATTATTACCCATCTAGGTTAGAGGATATGCAGAGTTGGTAAAATCAACATTCAAAGGGGAAATAATACAGCACAAGAGCCCCAAAGTATCTTTGATAAGAACAGTCTATGAATACTGAGCCCCTTCTAAATTCTGACTCCCTACAATTAAAGATCATCTACACAGCTGAGTAGAAAATTAAGACACAATATATACCTGCCCAAGTAACTCCTGAAATCCCCTCATAAATCCAATAATGACTTGCACAGATATACTTTGAAGCTGCTAATGAAGAGATGTCCTCCGACTGATTATTAAGCTGGAGGTCCACCTCAACCACACTTCCAGGCAGAATGCAATCCAATCACAGAAGCTTTTCTAAGCCCCTGACACCACAGTATCTAAAAGGACTACAGTGGAGAACTTTTCATTGAATCAGAATTCAAAGGCCCAAAACGTATTCAGTATTTCAATGTGAACACAGCCATCTGGATCCTTAAGCCATTTTTACAATATTTTTTTAAATTTAAAAAAAAAAAAAAAAAAGAATTTTACTTGTCACTCAAAAGTCATGATAATGTTGGGTGTATGACTGAGCAGCATCAACTAGCTTTCCTTTTGGTTATTTGACAGTTAAGACGAGAGAAAAATCTTGATTGTGTACAACCAGCCAGATGGACAAGGATACAGGAAGTATCCCTGTCCAAAAGGAAAAGATACCAATCAACAGTGCTAACGCCCATTAGGTAAGCCACAAGTTGGGGGGGGGGGGGGGGTGCGGGGGAGGAGGGTCTAAGAAAAGCCACGCCAAAATGGGATGATATGTTACCCAGTAAATCTCAAATGGCACAGAAACCAACGAAAATATTTCAGTTTTCCTAAAGTTAATAAGGGAAAGGGAAGGGGATAACTTCTGTGGCAGTACAGTGCTGAGCATATCGCATATTCTGCATAATCTCTCACAATGACTCTCGAAGATATGTATTATTATTCCCATTTTATAGATAAGTACACAACTAAATAACTTTCCAAAGATCACACACAGATACTGGATGGCATAACTAGGACTCAGACCAACAAATCTGTATCATATGTTCCTTGGGCATTTTATCCCTCACTGAAATAAACTTTTTTTTTTGAATCACACCATCTCCAACCGATTACCCAGAAAACTTCTTAGCTCATCAGTAAGAACACTGAGACGTTGTATACTCAGGGTTTGTGGGTATGCTGGATCAGGGGCAGAGGCAAGGAGCCACTCCAACTCAACAGGTACTAACGCTGTTACTCCTCTCAAGTCCCCAAAACTAACCACTGGTCTACAAGCCACCAGATAAATGGCCCTCTGGGGGGTAGTCTAATATTAACCATAACCCTTACTTCCACTTGAAATCAACTGTCTCGGCTTAAACAGCAAGAAGAAAACTTGAGATCAGAAAAGCATGAACTATACCCTAAAATAGCCTGTCAAGTATTTTTATTCTTGGGTTTTCTAAGGTTAAATGCTGGGGCCAAAAACTTTTGACTATCCCACCAGTAATTCAGTTTATTCATCAGGCCTGTTTGGCTGACTTATACAAGGTATGATTAAATACACTTGGTAATTAGGGAGTGTTTCTGGGTGTCTCCTGAGAATCACAGTAACTTGAGGAAATTTTTCCAACAACAACTATAGATTTGGAATGATTTACTGAAAACCACTTGAAGCTGTATGTAAAAGCAGAGACTGCTCAATCCAATTAGGGGGAAAAAATTGCTCTTGGGAAAAATTATGAGACATTCTAAACATATAAATATATATATAAATCACTACCCAAAACTAAAAGCTCCAAATTGACACTCTTACTTGAGACAATTTAGTACATAGTCACCACTAGTTAAAGCTTTAATCCTACAAAATTGTATTTTCTAAAATATCAAGTTAAAGGTTTTATTTCAATCTATGGTGTGGCTCCAAAAGAACCAGCACCACAGAGGAAAGGACTGAAGGAAAGAGAACCTGTGTGTGTTTAAGAGACCATGGGGGAGGGGGTGGGAGTGTCATAAACATGGAACCACTATGAAAGCTTCCTCATCAACTGGATGCTTCTTCCAGTGAGTATCTCCTACTTTTATATTTTAATTCAACCCTGGCAAAGAGGACAAGAGCTGAAAGGAGACAAGGAGAGAAAAGAGAGGGAAAGTTTCAATTAAACTTAACTGGCAATGTCCTTTTGTTTTGTTGCTGATAACCTGTTATGTTTATTTAGCGGGATCAAGAAAAAACTACCTAATGCAATCCATTTTTCAATCTAATTCCATTTCAGCTCAAACACTTACATGCCCAGAACCACTTCAGGTCCAGGAAATAGAGACGAATGACAGCATACGTTGCGGCAACTCTCAGGCTAGCACAAGAGGAAAGCATAAATGATTGTAACAACACAGGTTGGTAAGTATTAAAATGAAGGCGCTGCATAGTGTCATGGGAACAGAGCTGATAGGAAACCTACCAGCCTACAGTTGTTTTTTTAAAAAGAAAAGGCATATAAACAGTGTCCACAGTAAACTACCTTGGTGAGGACATATGACAGAAAGGGTATGCTCTCGGGTTCTGGTCATTCTTCTCCTGTCTTTAGTTCACCCTGCCAGCTAACTTGAAAGGGGGCTGGCAGAGAACCATAGAGTAAAACATCCTATTTTTTAATATACAAATTAAGCTGAAAAGCATCCAAGTGTAAGTCGACAGCTATTTTATCCACAGGTTTCACTCTCTCTTCTCCCTTTGTACGTCCTGCCTTTTCATTCTCAATCCACAGGCTGAGCCCAAAGCCCCTTCACATTTATGTTCCAGTTTAAACCTGATGAAGTTGAATTCAAACACAAACTCTCCAGAGGCTCTGCTACCAGAGCTGGGCATACCAATTAGCCAAAGCAGGTGTTAGTTGCAACTGGAAGCTTGTTGCCAAGAGACTTCTCAACCTCCACAGAAGCAAAGGAGTTGAAGTTCACCAATATACACTGCGCAGAGGGAGTTAAGCACGCCAATTCCATCTAAATCAAATTACTCTCTCCTGACAGCGTACTAACTACCTGGATAATTCTTTAGTTATTTTAAAGGTAACACTGACCCTACAATTTAATGCACTGAATCTCTCAGATCTAACCTGAGCGGCATAAACCTGATTTCAGCTTCACTCTAAAAAACATGCTGCCATACTTCTTCAGCACACCCCCACCCCCACCCCCACCCCCAGCAGCAGCTCCCAAATGACCTATGCTGAGAGGTTCTGACAAAGGATGATCGCTGGAATAGTTCCTGTTTTGCTTTTAAGTCATTCATTTCTTTTTAAATCTTCCCTTTCATCTCTTTTCTATCTAGAATACTCCTACTCATCCATCCTTCAAGATCAAGTTCAACTGTCGCCTCTAGGGAAACCATTCAATTTCTCCCAATTAGACGAAGTTTTCCCTTCCTTATCCTGATGCACTTTTCATACTTTTACACACTGCATTCTATTCCTGTTCACTTTTTGGTCTCCACTTTCTACACGGCAAGCTCAAAACCATTACAAAAACTTATAGGAGGGGCGCCTGGCTGGTTCAGTCTGTAGAGCATGTGACTCCTGATCTCAGGGTCATGAGTCTGAGCCCCACATTGATTGTAGAGATTACTTAAAACTTTTTTTTATAGATAAACTTAAAAAGAGAGAGAGAGAGAGAGAACCTTGTACAAGACTCTTATTACAAACTCCTTCCTCTTTCTTTTTTTACTGCTCCCACCCACCATTCCCCTGGTTCTTCATCCAACTCCTGCTCTTTTCTTTGCCATCCCCTCAGTGGCACTTTTGACCAACTCTACAGTCTTCCTTAAAATACAGAGAATATGTAAGGGGGGCTAGAAGGATAGTAAAAACTCTGTGGAACATTTTTGCTTCTTTTTGACATGTCATTTTTCACTTGGGTATTCCCACTCCAACAAATATAGTGGCTCCAAGCTGCCTATTGAAATAAAACTCAAGGGTATGAATCCTTCAGCTGATTTACTATGACACAATGAAAAGACAACGGAGCTTTGTTGGAATCAAACTTGAGAGCTGAATCTCAATTTTACTAAAAGATAAACTTTCGTCTCCTTTAAAGAGTCTATCACCTGTTAACTCTGAGGAGAATCACACCTCACATATTCATATGTTTGATGTGAGCATGAAAAACAATACAAAGCAAGCAAGGGACGAAGGGAATAAGGCGATCCTTCAATACCAAAAACAAAGATGTATGTTCAGCGACAGGAATTCTGTTCTCCAGTGAAAAACAAATAGTTACAAATAGCCCATATGACAGACAACAAATTAAAAGGTTTCAGACAAATAACAAATTAGCCAGAACTATTCAGGTTATCCTCAACTTACAGATTCACAACATTCTCCCACTAGTGTGAGTGGGAAGAAACAGGAAAACAGAGCTACTGTCAGAGATATCTCAGTGTTCCTAAGATTCAAAAGCATAAGAATACACAGACATCTTTTAGAAGATTCTGCAGAGGATATCCACCTGCAAAGGTATTGGGTAAAACACACAGTGGTGGTTCTTTATGATCCTGTTTTACTTCTGGATCTGTGGTTTAATTTTTCCTTGACAGACGTAAATATCTCTACATCAAAACTATTTAGGGGCACACCTGGGTGGCTGAGTTGGTTAAGCGTCCGACTTCGGTTCGGGTCATGGTATCGCGGTTTGTGAGTTCGAGCCCCGCGTCGGGCTCCGTGCTGACAGCTTGGAGCCTGGAGCCTGCTTCGAATTCTGGTGTCTCCCTCTCTCTCTGCCCCTCCCCTGCTCATACTCTGTCTCTGTCTCTGTCTCTCAAAAATAAATAAATGTTTAAAAAAAAAAAAAAACTATTTATACCTAAGGTTCTCTCTTGGCATATAATGAAATATAAGCTGCAAAGAGAGGACAAGAGAGAAACTAAGTTTTTAGCCCCCTTGAGGTAAATGTTAGTAAAAAGCACCTGGATTAAGATAAGCAGTGATGAGTTAGAAGGGCATTTGCAGAAAGCAGAAATAAAATCTGATATAAATTCAATTAATAAGCAATAAAGATGTAAAAAGGATCATGTGCCCGTTTTCTCCTAATCCATTATATCTGCTTCAGAGAAGAAAAAAAAGATATAGGAGAAATTTTAAAACTTAAGAGCAGACATTAGCCACCGAGTAACCAAAGCTGCTACAGGAAATGGCAGTAAGCAAGCAATGAAAGCAAGCAACAGGGAATGCTAACTGTAGGTCAGTGGGCAATCCGGATACTCCCAAACTGCAGTACCTGCGGAATGAAAAACCGAAAGTAACAAGACCCTCCCCCCTACAGTACTGAAGTTAGCCCTGAACACCAATATCAAAAACATAAAATAGCTCCAGAGGGTTTACCTGTGACACTGACATAATAAAAATTAACAATATGGAACTTGGATTAATTTTTGAAAGAAAAATACTGATGGTGGAAAAGAGAGAGATGTATCAAGGCTAAAACCCATCTTAACTAGATTTCCTTCTTTAAAACCAAAGACACTGGAGGGGTGCCTGGCTGGCTCAGTCTGTGGAGCATACAACTCTTGATCTCAGGGTTGTTAAGTTTGAGCCCCACACTGGGTACAGAGATCACTTAAAAATAAAAAATACATCTTTAATAAAGCCAAGATATTGGAGCAGATGTTCTCGAATGCTAGTGACACAACATGGCAAGTCTGACTCATGAGACTTCCTGAATGGGGCATCATCTTTACTGCAGATTAGTCTGTGACTCAGTCCTTGTTTGCTGCTTCTGTTGTCTTTTTTCTTTTTCTGACCTCACAGCGTACTACCTTTCAGCAATTATAATTCCACTCCTAGCCTAAATAACTTTAAATTCAAAAAAGTCCTTTTTAAAGGACTATACCTGTTCAAGGTGGGGTAACACTGGTACAACTGTTTAAAAAGTATCAAAGTCTAAATTGAACAATACCCTCAAACTGCCTCCTTAAATAAACCCCCTTCAAAATACAGCTAATATATATAGTAACACTGTGTGAAGCTAAAATCTGTGCCTCTAGGTCATGATTGTTCCAGAAAAGAAATTTGCAGCAAGAAAGAATATAAAATACTGAGGAACAGAAAAAAAAAGAGCATCACTCAAATAATTTAAATAAAACATAGCTTGCTTTTTATTCGCTGCTGTTCAAAGGTCAGTTTTATGACTCATGACTTTAAAGCGCTTCTTTCTGTATTCCACAAAACCAGCCTACACGTGTCTATTAAATGAAGACTGGGGGCGCCTCATTACTGCTGAAGAACACTGGAGGCAAAAATTTAATTATGAACTCTTGTAAAACCATGCATACCTCTATACTGGCTAAAACCAACCACCCAGCAAGCATCTTAACTGGTCACTAAGCACTAGGGATGTAACGGACACCAAGAGGACTGGGGCTAACACTGCCCTAGGAAAGTTAAGAAGACTAGCTCCTAAGAATTCTCATCACAAGGAGAATTTTTCCTTCTTTTCTTTTTACTGTTTCTATAGAACATGGCTATTAGCTGAACCTATCGTAACGATTTCACAGTACACGTAAATCAAACCATCAAGCTGCATACCATAAATTTACACAGTAATGTATGTCAATTATTTCTCAATAAAACTAGAGGACAAAAATTTTAAGTGATCACTCTCCAACATATTGGATGTTGTCCGCTTACAGAAAGGAGTTTGCGTTCCCTATGCCATGTGCTTGGGATAAACTGTTGATCAAAACAGACAAGGTTTGGGGCACCTGGGTGGCTCAGCTGGCTGAGCATCCGACTGTTGACTTTGGCTCAGGTCATGACCCCAGGGCCGTGGGATGGAGCCCTGTGTCAGGCTCCACGCTGAGTGTGGAGCATTCTAAAAATTCTCTCTCTCTCCCTCTGCCCCTCTCCCTTACTCACATGCTCCATTTCTCTCTAAAATAAAACAATAAAATAAAATAAAGACAAGTTTTTTGCCTTTAACACGCTAATGACCCAGTGTCCAAAACTAACAAAATAGTAAGTAGAGTATCCCAAAATGTATTATGTGCTATGAAAGGTCTCTGCTGGAAAATTAAGGCTGACCTGTTAATTCAAAAGCAGGAACACTGTGTATCAGACATAGCACTCAATGTTATACAACTGTTCAAAGTCCTCACCTTTGCAGTCAATCTGGTTCTTACTACTAAAAGTAGGATTCAGGGTAATGACCTGTGTGTGTCCTTGAAAATGGCCAAATTTTACCATTAGCTCAGGACCCCTTCCTGTTTAAGTAGGTCATCAGAACAGAGACAACCACAGCAGGAGTTGGACGTGCTTCAAAGCAACAAATATATACAGCAGAGTGAAAGGTTTAAGTCAAATGCCTCTAGAGTTCCAACCAAATACTACATAAGTGATTCTCAACTTTTGTGATATTAGGATTCCTTTACACCTTAAAAACTGGGAATGCCAAAGCTTTTTTGTTATGTTGGTTATATCTATTAATATCTACCATATTCAAAATTAAAACTTACAAACATTTGAAATATTAATTCATTTCGAAACAAACCCATTACGTGTTAACAATTTCATAAACATGGGGCGCCTGGTGACTGAGTCAGTTGAGCATCCGGCTCTTGATTTTGGCTCAGGTCGTGATCTCTCAGTCTGTGAGTTCGAGCCCCGCGTCAGGCTCTGTGCTGGCAGTGTGCAGCCTGCTTGGACTTCTCTCTAGAGAGAGAACCCTTCCCCCATTCTCCCTCTCCCTCCCTCCCTCCCCCCGCCCTCATTTAAAATAAATAAGTAAACTTTAAAAAACAAAAATTCAAGGGCACCTGGGTGGGCTCAGTTGGTTAAGCATCTGACTTTGGCTCAGGTCATGATCTCCCATTTCGTGAGTTTGAACCCCACATCGGGCCCTGTGCTGACAGCTCAAAGCCTGAAGTCCGATTCAGATTCTTTGCCTCCCTCTCTCTCTGCACTTCCCCCCACTTGCTCACTCGCTCTCTCTCAAAAATAAATAAACATTGAAAAAAATTTATAAATAATTTTTATGAAAAATAAATTTTCTGAAACAAAACCATCAGTGAGAGAGGTGGTACTGTTTCTACACGTTTACAACTCTTATGTCTGACTCAAAGAAGATAACTGGATTCACTTACCTACTTCTCCATTCAACATGCTGCAATGTTCATTTGACTAAAACATATGAAGGAAATCCAGCCTCAGAGACATGTACTCATGTTAAAAAAAGGACTATCTCAACAGCCTTTTGCAAATTATTGTAGATAATAATTGGTATTATGCTAAAACTCGGCAAGTACTTTCTTAAAGGCTAGTTGCAGAGTGAAATCTGAAACCATTCTGACCACCTTTCGTGCTGTTACATTAAAATATACTCCCCTAGCTTGCACTCTGAACAAATCTTTTACCCAGGCATGATTTTGTAACATCAAACATCGTCATTTTAACAATATCAGTTCACTGATCAAGGATATTTTCAAATAGTGGTATTTCATGATACAGTATCAAAATCTCCATCATATTAATACCACCACCAGTCTCCATCTTGAAAGTCTTTAGTACTGAGAAGCTGTTACACTCACGGTGGCATGTTCAAATTTACCAACATTACAATTTTCACTTGAAAACTCAAATTTTATCACTGTCAACAAATACCATTAGTATTTGTTACCAAATACCATGCTTTCCTTGAAGTAATGGGTTCATCTTGCTCAGTTTCTGAGCAAATACCCAGGCAAATACCACTGCCAAATACCCAGGTTTCAATAACCATAGCTTGTTGACCATTCTTTCATGTAAAAATGGTATTCCATGGAAAAAAAGTGGCCAGTTCGGTTAACAAACCTACCACACAAGGGCTATTCCTCAAGATAACCATTATACTTCGGTGGGCAAAGTGCTTTCCACATGTTTTCCATTCTCACTAAATAGAATTTTAAAAACACGGTACCCAAGAGTCAAGATTTAATGAAATGAGCAAATTTTGCTGCATCACGCAGGGCAATCCTAAGTGAGAAATGTTTTTTCCCTTTAAGTCAAGAGCATGGCAGTAAAGAATGTAAAGACTGCTAGTACAGTCTGGTAGTGCCACTCCCTTGGTTCAAACTAAGATGTCAGCAGTTTTCTGCACCACTGATTTTGCACCATCGGTACAAACACCAACAGAATGAAAATGGCAAATAATGGGTTATTATGAAAAGAGTTTTAACTGTGTGGACCCTGTAAAAGTTCTCAGGCGCTCCCCAAAGGAACATGAACCACACTCTGAGAACCACTGTACTAGATTAAGATTGGGATTGAAGGTCTGAAACTGGTACAGCTTCTCAAGATCCTCCATACATTCATTTAATAAACATTTCAGTACCTACTATCTGCAAGTCTGTACAAATAGGCCATGCTGTGAAATCAAAAAGAACTTCCTGACTTCATCAAAATAAAAAGCTTCTGCACTTCAAAGAACAACACAATCAACAAAACTAAAGAGATCCTACTGAATGGGAGAAGATATCTGCAAATGACATATCCAATAAAAGGTTAGTATCCAAATTATATAAAGAACTTACACACAACTCAAAATGAAACATAATACTAATCAATTAAAAATGGGCAGAAGACATGAACAGACATATGACTAAAGAAGACATACACACGGCCCACAGATACATGAATAGATGCTCAACATCACTCATCATCAGGGAAATGCACCTCAAACCACAACGAGATATCACCTCACACCTGTCAGAATGGCTAAAATAAAAAACACAAGAAACAACAAGTATTGGTGAGGATGTGGACAAAAAGTAACCCTGTGCACTACTGATGAGAAGGCAAACTGGTACAGCCACTGTGGAAGACAGTATGGACGTTCCTCAAAAAGTTAAAAATAGAACTACCATATGATCCAGTAATTGTACTACTGAATATTTACCCAAAAAATACGAGAACACTAAATTCAAAGAATTACAACCACCCCATGTTTACTGCAGCACTATTTACAACAGCCAAATTATGGAAGCAACCCAAATGTCCATCAATAGAAGAACAGATAAAGAAGGTAAAGAAGGTATTATGCTAAGTGAAATAAGTCAGTCAGAGAAAGACAAATACCGTATGTTTTCACTCATATGTAGATCTTGAGAAACTTAACAGAAGACCATGGGGGAGGGGAATGGGAAAAAAAAAAGCTACAGACAGGGAGGGAGGCAAATGATAAGAGACTCTTGGATACTAAGAACAAAATGAGGGTTGATGGGGGTGGGAGAGGGGAAAGTTGGTGATGGGCAGGGATCCCACTTGTTGGGATGAGCACTGGGTGTTGTATGGAAACCAATTTGACAAATTATATATAAAAAAAAAAAGATGTGCTGTGTATGTATATACGCACATGTACACACACACACACACACACACACACACACACACACACACACACAGGAATACTATTCAGCCATAAAAAAAGAATGAAATCTTGCCATTTGCAACAAAAATGTTAAACGAAGTCAATCAGAAAGACAAATATACCATATGATTTCACTCATATGTGGAATTTAAGAAACAAAACAATGAACAAAGGAAATGAGAGAGAGAGAGAGAGAGAGAGAGAGAGAGAGAGAGAGAGAAACAAACCAAGAAACAGACTCTTAACTACAGAGAACAAACTGATGGTTACCAGAGGGGAGAAGGGGGGGGGGGGTGCAGTAGGTGAAATAGGTGATGGGAATTAAAGAATATACTTCTCATGATCAGCACTGACTAACACACAGAACTACTGAATCACTATATTGTACACCTAAAACCAATATAACACTGTATGTTAACTATACTGGAGTTAAAATAAAAAAGGGGCACCTGGGTGGCTCAGCTGTTAAGCCTCCAACTTCAGCCCAGGTCATGATCTCGCAGTTCACAAGTTCAAGCCCCACAGTAGCTTCTGTGCTGACAGCTCAGAGCCTGAGGCCTGCTTCAGAATCTGTGTCTCCCTCTCTTTTCGCCCCTCCCCCACTCATACTCTGTCTCTCTCTCTCTCTCTCTCTCAAAAATCAATTAGAATTTAAAAATTAATTAAATTAAAAACTTAATTAAAATAAATATTTTAAAGAACAGGACTCCAAATATAATAATGACAAAGGTATTATTTTTTATTAATTTTGGAGGACACAAACATGCTGAAACATAAAAAATATGCCTGTGGACCAAGACAAAGAGCAAATGTACCATAATGAATTGATGACTCCTTAAACCTACTGAATTCAGGACCTGACACTAGCAAAAGCAGTCGGGAAATCCAATCATGCACAAGGTAAAATGCAAGGCTCATAGATAAAATCCAAACCAAAAAATTCCTAAAAGGAAGGTGAAGAAAAGCTATGACTGTCAGTAACAATACTGATTATATCAAACTATAACCTGCAGCAGAAGAAAAGAGTCACGCATCTCTCCGATACCACAGTAATACTTCAGAATGGAAACTCGGACCTAGACTGAAGGCAGGGTGGAAATGGGAGGTGACAAAAAAAGAGCTAGGGTGCTAGGCCAGGGAGAAGGGGACACACGGAGGGCACCAAAAGAAAAGGGAAAGCTAAATTTCCTATTTAAGATGCAAATTGTAAAGAAAAATTCCCAAATGTATTTGAAAACTGATCTGAGAAAGATGACCAAGGGGGCACAGGGGTGGCTCATTCGGCTAAGCATATGACTCTTGCTTTCGGCTCAGGTCATGATTTCATGGTTCATGGGATCGAGCCCCACGTCAGGCTCTGCCCTGGCAGCGTGGAACCTGCTTAGAATTCTCCTACCCCCCACCCCAGTCCCTCCCCTGCTTGTGCACACTCTCTCTCAAAATAAATAAATAAAGTTAAAAACATTTCATTTTAGAGGGCACCTGCGTGGCTCAGTCGGTTAAGCGTCCGACTTTGGCTCAGGTCTTGATCTCGCAGGTCACAAGTTCGAGCCCCGCGTCGGGCTCTGGGCTGACAGCTCAGAGCCTGGAGCCTGCTTCCCATTCTGTCTTCCTCTCTCTGCCCCTCCCCTGCTTGTGTTTGTTTTGTTTTTTTTTTAATTTTTTTTTTCAACGTTTATTTATTTTTGGGACAGAGAGAGACAGAGCATGAACGGGGGAGGGGCAGAGAGAGAGGGAGACACAGAATCGGAAACAGGCTCCAGGCTCTGAGCCATCAGCCCAGAGCCTGACGCGGGGCTCGAACTCACGGACCGCGAGATCGTGACCTGGCTGAAGTCGGACGCTTAACCGACTGCGCCACCCAGGTGCCCCCACTGCTTGTGCTTTGTGTCTCTGGCTCTCAAAAATAAATGTTGAAAAAAAGTCACTTAGCAACTTAACTAGCCTAAATTTGAAATTCTTTTCACTATTTATCACTCTTAATAGAATGGCTTCCTTTTTAACTGCCAAAAGGGAAATGGGAAAAACTGAAACTCAACCTTCTTATATTTCAAATTCAGAGAGAGCCATTTAAGTAAAAATACATCCACAATTTACGTGGTACCTTCACACCACAAGACAGGCTTATCAGAAGCCCGAGTGAAAACTCACATACACAAAAAATCAAATTTCAACTTACTACCCAGGACCCAGGTATCAAAGGCCTTACACTATTCAACCACATCTAGAAAGGAAAAGACAGTGGGATCACAGCTGTGCATGGCCAATTTATCTTGAGAAGTCAAGGCATGTCTCCTGTTACCTTGCAGCCAGTCAGTGCAACCTGCATATCAATATATCGAAGGGTAGCAGTGTCTGAAACCCATATCAACCACTAAAAGGTGTTATTTTAATTAACAAGTTTGCCAACGCAGGAATTTCACAGTTTTATTCTAGAATCCTTTTTAAAATATTATCGCAATCTATTTTTAAGGAAAATTTTAAAAGGGTAAGAACCAAGAATAAAAATCATGCAATTCCAATTCTATTTATGTCACCCTCCTGTAAAATAACTAGGTCTATAAAAATCTTTTCAAAGAGCAGAGCAATATACCAGTAGTTGATTAGAAAACGATAATTTCTACAACCCAGTCTTCTACATTAGGCCCAAATTTTATAGGAGAATGAAAGAAATGCCAAATAACACATTATGTAATAAGAGTGCTACCTAGAATACAGTAGGTACATTTTTACTTGTAATAATTTTAAAGTATGAGAGATAAAATTCTATGGGAGCGGATTAAATTCCCTACACTATTGGTCTTTAGATGTTTGTGTACTCGCATAGAAGTTTAATGTTGAGGCTCATTAAAGACTGAAATTTGGTTTCATTAATACATAACGGAAAATAGATTTAAATCTTAGGAACATATGCTGAGCATGTGTGCACATGCAAAGCTTTCAAAGTTACTTTAAAATGTGAAAATGAGTAAGCCTCCTGTTATCCTTGATAAATGTCAGCTGCCATGCATTCATGTCCAAAACACACTATTTTTCACAAAGCAGAGTCCCAGAACAGGCAATTTTGAACCCACCAGCTGCACGTAATGGTTATACATAGCAAATTCTATTCAAGGTCAGAAGTTTAGAGGTTTTCAGTATCAACTTCAAAATAACGCAGGCTTTATACGTTAAATATTACACAGATTCAAAAACATATTCTTATTAAACAAAGACAGAATCATAAGAAAGTAATTACTCTAAGAGTCTGGCATCTGATAGGGCCATTTATAACAGTGATATAAACTGGACTATTTGTACAGCAGTTCACTTTTTAGATCATTGAGCTGATAAGTGGGCCAATTATAGTTCTTTTTTTTTAATGTTTGTTTATTTTTGAGATAGAGATAGAGAGCAAGCAGGGGAGGGTCAGAGAAAGGGAGACAAAAGGGAGACAGAGAATCCCAAGCAGGCTGGGTGCTGTCGGCACAGAGCCCGATGCAGGGCTCACACTCTCAAACTGGGACATCACAATCTGGGTGGAAATCAAGAGTGGGACACTTAACTGACTGAGCCATCCAGGTGCCCAGGCCAATTGTATTTCTTAATCTAGTTACACTATTAAGTACTATAAGAGCTATGTTATTAGCAATGTGACAAATGTTTTCTGTCTGTATTTTCCAAATCCAATAAAACTGCCCTCTTTATGAACCTTGACTGTAAACCATTACTAAAAAGTTATCTCCATCCATTTTCACCAAGAGCTTTACAGTGACGGAATTAGTGCAGTTTAGTTTGTTGCTCATGTCAAAGATGATCTTAGAACTTTAACAGTTCTCTCTACATATTTTGAAAGACTCATCGAAAGCAAACCAGCTTAACTTTCAGTTTTTGACTTTAACAATAAAAACACAACCATCAATAGTAATTTTCTTTTTTTTTAATGTTTATTTTGAGAGACAGAGAGAGAGAGAGAGAGAGCTAGAGAGAGCAGGGGAGGGGAGAAAGAGAATCACAAGCAAGCTCCTTGCTATCGGCACGGAGCCACATGGAGCTCGGGGTGATCTCAAGAACCATGAGATCATGACCTGAGCCAATATAAAGAGTGGGATGCTTAACCAACTGAGCCACACAGACACCCCACTAGGAATTTTCTTTTAAAAGCATTCCTGTATCATGGCACCTGGGTGGCTCAGTCAGGTAGGCATCCAACTTCAGCTCAGGTGATCTCATGGTTCACGGGTTTGAACCATGAGATTCAAACTCATGTTTGGGCTCTGTGATGACTACTTGGAGCCTGGAGCCTGCTTCGGATTCTGTGTCTCCCTCACTCTCTCTGCCCCTCCCCGACTCACGCACGCTCGCTCTCTCTCTCTCTCTCTCTCTCTCTCTCTCTCTCAAAAATAAACATTTAGGGGTGCCTGGGTGGCGCAGTCGGTTAAGCGTCCGACTTCAGCCAGGTCACGATCTCACGGTCCGTGAGGTCGAGCCCCGCGTCGGGCTCTGGGCTGATGGCTCAGAGCCTGGAGCCTGTTTCCGGTTCTGTGTCTCCCTCTCTCTCTGCCCCTCCCCCGTTCATGCTCTGTCTCTCTCTCTGTCCCAAAAATAAATAAACGTTGAAAAAAAAAAAAATAAAAATAAAAATAAATAATAAACATTTAAAAAAAAATGTAAGAGCATTCCTATGTAGTATAGGACCTATGCTCAAAAAAGTTAATTTTTAAGGGCACCTCGGTGGGTCAGTTGGTTAAGTGTCTGACCTTCAATTTCAGTTCAGATCACGATCCCACATTTCATGAATTCAAGCCCCATATCAGGCTCTATGCTGACAGTGCAGAGCCTGCTTGGGATTCTCTCTGTCCCTCTCTCTCTCTCTGCCCCTCCCCTGCATGCGCGCGTTTTCTCTCTCTCTCTCTCTCTCTCTCTCTCTCTCTCTCTCTCTCCATCTCTCAAAAATAAAGAAACATTTTTTAAAAAGTTACATTTAAAAAAAATTTTTTTTAATGTTTATTTATTTTTGAGAGAGACAGAGACAGAATGCAGTGGGTTAGGGGCAGAGAGAGAGGGAGACACAGAAGCAGAAGCAGGCTCCAGGCTCTGAGCTGTCAGCACAGAGCCTGATGTGGGACTCAAACTCAGGAGCTGTGAGACCATAACCTGAGCCGAAGTCAGACGCTCAACCAACTGAGCCACCTAGGTGCCCCCAAAAAAGTTATTTTTAAAGTAAATTGCTGTTTGATCGACATTAAAATATTTAAGCTTTTAAATTATAAATGTATTAATATTCTCTTACATATCATCACATAATTATCTCTACACTTTAACTATAATACCACTAGTAAAAATCTTCCTTTCATAGGAGACTCTTTAAAGTATTAAGACCTTAAAATACACACACACACACACACACACACACACACACACACACACACTAAAAAGGGGCTGAGGGACTAAGTTTGGTCAGATTATCTAAAATAAAATAACAGGTTTGCCACTTGTAACCACAGCACTTTATTAGCCCTAAAACAGCAGATCCACCAAAATTATGGCTTTCATGGTAATTTTTTTATTTGATGTTATAAGCTTAAGAGCAAAATTTCTGGATGTACTGCTATAATATACTCAAGCATCTCACAAACATATTTAATGGACAAATAGAAAAGTGCAGATGGGTTTGTGTATGAACTTGGAATTAAATTTTAAGAAAATCTTTAACACAAATCTTCCTGACATGAAAATGATATGGTGCTGGAATTAACATTAGCCCTAGAATTAGCAGTTGACTCCTATAACAAAGGCAGAATAAAGTTTTAGAAAACCTGGAGGTAACTTCAATTAACATGTTATTTTTGAAACCCAGGAATGTTTGGCATAGAGAACAAACCTTCTGAGGTCAGTGCCATGAGAAAAGTAATATTATTTTTCCATAAAATTCTTTCATGGCAGCATAGAGATCTTACCCTCAGTACAACAGGTATATTCTTTCACAGCTTCATAGAGATATAATTCACATACCATAGACTCAGTGTCCATTTCAATGCCTTTTTAAAATATATTCAGAGTTGTACAACCATCATTACAATCTATTTTAGAACATTTTCATTATCCCAAAAAAGAGGCCCAGTACCCCTTAGCTGTTACCCCCCCTCCCGTTTTTTCCCCGTTTAACCTCATAGCACCTCTGCCCCACCCCCCACCCTAGACAACCACTAATCTAACTTTCTGCTCTAAAAAATTCATCTATTTTGGACAATTCATACAAATGGAATCATAAAATATCTACTCCTTTATGACTGGCTTCTTTCACTTAGCATAATCCTTTCAAATTTATCCATGTTAGAGCATACATCAGTAGTTCATTTTGTGTGTGTGTGAACACTTACTTGTATAGAAATACAATTTTATTTATCCATTCATCAGCTGATGGGCATTTAAATTCTTTCCACTTTTTGGCTATTATGAATAATGTTACTTTGAACATTTATATACAAGTTTTTATGTGGTCACCTATATTCTTAAATGAGAAACCATGAGTGCTGGTAAGTGAAAACAGATTTTTGATGCTATATGCAATGAAGCCTCCAAAATTTGCTAGTAAACAGGAAAGAAGCCACGTTCTTTAAAAACACTAAAAATGGGGCGGTTCAGTCGGTTGAGCATCTGACTCTTAATTTCAGCTCAGGTCAGGATTCTAGGGTTGTGAGATCAAGCCCTGCATCAGGCTCCGCAGGGCATGGATTCTGATTAAGATTCTCTCTGTCCCTCTGCCCCTCTCCCCCATTCACTCTCTCTCTCTCTCTCTCTCAAATAAAAATAAGATAAAATAACTGGAGACCAACTGTGGGATTTTTGTTATGATTAACATGGTAAGCACCCTAATGGAAAAAGTAGACAACAAGCAAGAAGAGATGGGTAATGTAAGGAAAGAGATGGAAACTCTGAGAAAGAAGTAAATGGGAATATTAGAAATAAAAAAAAAACTAACAGAAATGGATGCCTTTGATGGGCTCATCAGCTGACTGGACATAACTAAAAGAGAAAAAAAGAAAATCCACGAATCTGAAGATTAATACAAGCTTCCAAAACTGAAATGCCAAGAGAAAAAAAGAAAAAGGAAAGAATATCCAAGGATGGTGGAACAATTCTGGAAGGTACGTTATATACAGAAGGGGAATGCCATTTACATGAAATGCAAGAAAAGGCACGATTAGTGACCTACAGTAGATCAGTGCCTGCCAGCTATCAGTGGAGTGGACTGATTGCACAAAGCGACAAAAGACCTTTTAGGGGGTGGTGGGAGTGTTTTATATGATGACTGTGGTAATGGCTTATATTTATCAAAACTCAGCAAATTGTAATTTTAAGGCTGGTGAAATTTACTGTATGTAAACTATACTTTAATAAAGTTGTCCTTTAAAATCAAATACTTAAACTCATGTAAGGAAAACAGCAGTGCATATTGCTAATTGTGTGGTAAGTAATGAATGACTGGCATAAGATAAAATAAATTAGCTAATTAGAGAGGGCTATTTCAGTAAGAAAACTTACCTTTTCTAAAGGAGTTCTACACAAAAAGCAAATGTATTACATCAGCAGTTAAAATCAAGTTTATGTTTAAAAACTTTAGTGCAATAAAAATGTTCTTGCAACAAAATACACAAAAATGTTCACTGAAATTTCATTCATACATCAAAAACCAGGACATTCTAATGACCATGAATCCCAATTTTAAAAAATAAAGTCATACCAAAAAAAAAATATATAGTAGTGGCACAAATAAATTATGCACAATATGGTTGAATCTCAACTTCGGAATCGAAAGTTTTTTAAAAGCAAGTACATTAATTTTTTTGTAAAGCTAAAAACAAAAACTAAACATGGCTCATGAACACACACATGTGGTTTTAAAGTTTTTAAAATGCAAGTGAATTATGACAGCTGTTACTTCTGGGACAGAAGCAGAAAGATGAGTAAAACGGAGAAACACACACACAGGGAGCAGGTACACCTAACAACCTTAAGCCAGTTCTTAAGTTCAAGTAGTGGGTTCACAGAAGTTTTTCAAAGTACACTTCATAACACATACAATATATACTGCTATTTATATAAAATATTGTATAATTTTAATGTTAAATTTAAAAACACTAATATATTAAGAATGTTAAGTTAAGGGCACCTGGGTGGCTCAGTTGGTTGAGCATCCGACTTTTTTTTTCTTTAATGTTTGTTTATTTTTGAGAGAGAGTGCAAGTGGGCGAGGGGCAGAGAGAGGTGAACACAGAACTTGAAGCAGGCTCCATTCAGGCTCTGAGCTGTCAGCACAGAGCCCGATGTAGGGCTCGAACTCATGAACCCTGAGATCATGACCTGAGGCAAAGTCAGACGCTTAACCAACTGAGCGTCCTGTGTCCGACTCTTGATATCGGCTCAGGTCATGATCTCATGAGATTGAGCCCCACATGGGTTCTAAACTGAGTGTAGAGCCTTCTTAAAATTCCTTCTCTTTTTCTCAAAATGAATAAACATTTAAAACTAAACTAGACTAAAATAAAATAAAAATTGTTAAGTTAATGTTAAGTGAATATACACTTCATCTAATATTTGAGCTAGATATTGTGTGGAAAGCATCCCATTTATTACTCTCATTTCATCCCTACCACAGCCCTCTGATATGCAAAACAGGTAAGAGTAGAGTTCAAATTTATCGTCTTTTACATGAGAAAACAGATTATAGGAAACAAAATAACTCTCTCAAGGTCATACATCTAGTAAGTGATGGAACTAGGAACTAAATCCAGGTCTTTCTAATATCAGAGTCCAAGCTCTTAACCATTTCAACTAAAAACTAAACAGTTTACTCCTTTTTTTCTGAGTGTAACTTTTTTCTGAGTGAAATCTGAGTGTAACTGCACTGTCTACAGCTGTTCGAACAACTGCCTTTCAATAGAACTGGCCCAGCGTTAAGTTTCAGTAAAAAGTTACTGTTTTCTGGTCACATTAATTAAAAATTCCTATCAGTCTCGGGGCGCCTGGGTGGCTCAGTCAGTTGAGCGTCCGACTTCAGCTCAGGTCACGATCTCGCAGTTCGTGGGTTTGAGCCCTGCATCGGGCTCTGTGCTGACAGCTCCGAGCCTGGAGCCTGCTTCAGATTCTGTGTCTCCCCCTCTCTCCGCCCCTCCCATGCTCATGCTCTGTTTCTCTCTCCATAATAAATAAACGTTAAAAAAAATTTTTTTTTAATTCCTACCAGTCTTTAAAAAAAAGAAAACCGTTAAGACTGATGGATGGCTCTTACCAGGTGATCACCAATAACTATAGATTCTTGACTCATCCCTGTACATGTCTTTTAAAATAGTTTTAACTATCTTCACCTTATCAACGTTTTTATTTAAGTATAATCAGCATGCGGTGGGGGAAACACAGGAGGGTAACTAAAGGCTCTGTAATGAGGAACGAGATCCATCAATCATAGAAACTTAAACTGGAAACAACCTATGATGTTCTATAAAACAAGCAAATTGATCCTTATATAAGGAAACTGATGATGTCAAGTTGAGATTCCTAGCTTCCATGCAAAAAAAAAAAACCAAAACAAAACACCAACTCTGACAGACTGGGTTTTCAAGCTTTAAATTTAAAGGTTGTTATATCTCAGCAGGCAATTGATGAAATTAACAAATCTCAATTTTTCTACATATATAAAATAGAAGCCTAAAAGCAATTTTCTTAATTTTTTTTTTTATTTTTAAGTAGGCCCCATGTGGGGCTTGAACTCACACCCTTGAGATCAAGAGTCACATGCTCTACCAACTGAGCCATCATGCACCCCCTGAATTGTTGGTTTTTAAATACTAGCTGCTTTACAAGATATCCATGACCTGGATTCATTTTAATTATAAGGCATAATAAAAGCAGAATTTATCATTAAAAGTTATCTTTAAACTTTAGTAATTCAATTTTGAACTAAACTGAAGGACAGAGATACAGTCCTTACAATTTAGAATGCCATTCATATGCTACTAATATTTTTAACATCAAAATTCTTTAGAAGGTTATTACAGAACTTTAGAAACTAGAATGTTAGTAAAATGAGACATAAAGGCACTTAACTATCCTGACCTTGGCAATGTCTTCATTCCTTTATCCAACTACACAGTGCTCTCATTTTAATTAAGATGACACAAAAATTGGTTTGAGAAATTTTCATGAAGTAAAAGACACTGGTAAGAGACTATACTTCAAAGAGTTAATTTCCAAGACCATGAGATACCATAGCCTGAGAGTCCAAAAACTCATGGTTTTAAAACTTCTGTCATTAAAGATGAATTTCTTTTGAATAACCCTACACATTTTTTCACTGCTGGGGAATGTCATCTCAAAGATTAGCTTTCTTTTTTTTTTTAATTTTTATTTATTTATCCTGAAAGAGAGAGAGAGAGAGAGAGAGAGAGAGAGAATGCATGCACATGAGCAAAGGAGGGACAAGAGAGAGGGAGAGAATCTCAAGCAGGCTCCATGCTGTCAGGGCACAGGCTGCTGTTAGTGCAGAGCCAACAGGAGGCTCAAACTCATGAACAGTGAGACCATGACCTGAGCCAAAATCAAGAGCTGGATGCTTAACCCACTGAACTACCAGGTGCTCCTCCGTTAGCTTTTCTTAAGGCCCTTTCTACAGTGGGTCATAAGAACAACATGAGATGTAAAAGCATTTTATTTTTGAACGTTACTCAGATTGGAAATGACAGAAAAAGTAACTGACCAGGAAAGAAAAAAAATTTTTTGAAGAAAAATGGACAGAGCCTTAAGTATATGTAATATATCAAGGGGCACCTGGGTGGCTCAGTTGGTTAAGCAGCCGACTTCAGCTCAGGTCATGATCTTGCCATTCGTGAGTTTGAGCCCCGCATCGGGCTCTATGCTGACAGCCCAGAGCCTGGAGCCTGCTTTGGATTCTGTGTGTCTTCCTCTCTCTGCCCCTCCCCGGCTCATCCTTTCTCCCTTCCTCCCTCTCTCTCTCTCTCTCTCTCTCTCTCTCTCTCTCTCTCTGACTCTGTCACTCACTCTCAAAAATTAATAAACATTAAAAAAAAATATATATATATATCAAATGGTCTAACAAACATGTAATCGGAGTCACAGAAGTCAGAATGAAGGAGAAGAAAAAAATACTTGAAGTAATAATGGCCCAAACTTCCTCACACAACTTTTTCAAAACACCAATCTAAACACTGAAGGAGATCAAAGAATCCCAAGGAAAACAAATACAAAGAAACCTAGACCAGAGTCTAACCATTTAAAAACAGAAAATCTTAAAGGTAGCCACAGGGGGAAAAAGACCATACATACAGAGGAACAAGGATAAAAGTTACCTTTTCAGACACAACAATAAAACAATGGAACAACATCTTTAAAGCGCTGCACTACCTTCCGGTGGGGACTACCTCCCACGAGAACATGCCCCTTACAAAAGACTTGCTCTGTTCCTCCAGGGAAGAAGAGAGGCAGCACCACAAGAAGTAGCACCTGGTGCAGGGCCCCAACTCCTGCTTCATGGAAGTGAAGTGCCCAGGATGCTATAAAACCACCGCCGTCCTCGGCCATGCATAAACAATAGTCTTGTGTGCTGGCTACACCACTGTCTTTTGCCAGCCTTACAGAAGGAGGCGTGTTCAGACGGAAGCAGCACTTAGCACCCTGAATCAAGATGCATGGGAAATCATTCAATAAACATTTCAGATAGATAGATAAAGTGCTGAAATAAGAAACTGTCAAGCCACAATTTTACAACCAGTGAACAGTCTTTCAAAGTTAATGTGAAATAAAAACATTTCCAGATAAAAGTTGAGACAATTATCCACAAACACTTCAGTAAATATCTATCCTTCGGACTAAGGGGAAAGGACAGCAGGTGAAAACTCATATACAAGAATGAATGAAGAGCATCAAAAGTGTCTTTTGCCAAACAGGTGGTTCTCTTTCCTTCTGAGATTTGCTCTCAAGTCTAAGATCCTCATGGACAAGACAGTACAAAGTAGTTTTAAATCTTGATATTTCGGGAAACAGACTCTGGCTAATGCACTACTGAGCTAAGGGAACTTCCACAACTTTACAAATGTACTAGAGGACAATTTAGAATGTGTAGATCTCTTTATACACCTAAAGGAGAGGACTTCTTTAGAGCGGACTACAGAAAAAGACGAATAAGCAAAACAGAATTACATAGGACTGAATGAACTAGTGAAAAAATTTAACTGCTGTTTGATTTGGATTATTATTTAATGTTTTCTGATGGGTAAATGAGAAAGCCCCTTTTTCTTTTTCATCTACCTCTAGCCCTCAATTTAACAAATTACACTTACCCAAACTAAAAACACTTTTGCTTTTAATTTTTTTAATATTTATTTTTGAGAGAGAGACAGAAAGACATAGAGAGACAGAGACAGAGCACATGTGGGGGAGGGGCAGAGAAAGAGGGGGACAGAATCCGAAACAGGCTCCAGGCTCTGAGCCGTCAGCACAGAGCCCGATGCAGGGCTTGAATTCACAAACTGTGAGATCCGGACCTGAGCCAAAGTCGGAGGCTTAACCGACTGAGCCACCCGGGGCGTCCCCAAACTGAAAACACTTTAAAGTGGCACCTGATTCTAACTCTTCAAATGTCAGCAGTGTATGCGTGCACATGCAGGCATCTCCTGAATAAAAAAGTAAAGACTCTCCTCTCTACTTTCCATGCCAATAATGTTAATTGCAAAGGTTTAGTAAAAATTTGTCAATCGATTTACCAGGGTAATTAATTGGACAACTGAGACCATTATCTTGAATGGTCATAACTGAGAGAATCATTCTCATTTAATCAGGCATGAAAAGCCCACCATTAACAAACAAAGACAGCGCTTCACATAAGTCAATGCATATGAGCCTGGTACCTACTCTTAGTTTTTAGGAACCAAGGTGGAAGGAAGGTTACATTCAGAGAGGCCCAAGACTTAGTAACTTTAGGGAACCTGGAAAAGAGATGATTTCGCTCAAGTTTATACGTGAAATCTGGTACCGAGTTTGTTTGGATTGGTTTCCTAGTCTCAAGATACAAGAACAAATAAAAGAGACTTTGAAACATCAATCCTATATTCCTCAGGAAAACTTTCAGACAGAAATTAATCCTGTAGCCTCAAAAGTTGCTCCATAAAATATGCACAGGGGCACCCGGCTGGTTTAGTTGGTAGAACATGCAACTCTTGCTCTCAGGGTCATGAGTTCAAGCCCCACACTGGGCACAGAGCTTACTTTAAAAAAAAGTTTTAAAAAAAAGGCTCAAAGACACTTTTACCAAATACATATTTTTGCACCTATGTTAAAAAATAAAAAATAAGAGGGGCGCCTGGGTGGCGCAGTCGGTTAAGCGTCCGACTTCAGCCAGGTCACGATCTCGCGGTCCGTGAGTTCGAGCCCCGCGTCGGGCTCTGGGCCGATGGCTCAGAACCTGGAGCCTGTTTCCGATTCTGTGTCTCCCTCTCTCTCTGCCCCTCCCCCGTTCATGCTCTGTCTCTCTCCGTCCCAAAAATAAACGTTGAAAAAAAAATTTTTTTTTTAAATAAATAAATAAATAAATAAATAATAAAAAATAAGAAACACTGTAACTCAGCCAAAGCATGAGAAGAGCCTTTTTTTAATGAACTCAAGAATCAGCTATGGGACTTCTGCTTTAATTCGAGAGAGTAACAAACTCTCATCCTACCGTGAACAAGACAAATTATAAGAACAAACTATATTCAGATATCAGAGAACAGGCAGTGAAAAACTGTTGTCCCGGAGATTAGGGAAACATTTGAGGAGAAAGGGGCAACTGCTAGTACCCAGTCTTTTCTGCCAGAAAGCAATTTCCACATCACAGCACAGAAAGAGGGACCCAAAAAGAGCCCAGCAATCTTGAATTGACAAGACAATGACCAGAATTCAGGATGTCCCAGCAAGCCAAATTCTGCAGGGCAGTTTCTCAGAGTGATTGAAAAATTGTAGGGATTCACAAACTGATTCTGCAATTAGTATCAAAATGCAAAAGCCGTGGATTAGCCAAAGCAATCACCACCAAAAAAGAAGTTGAAAATTTCACATTACTTACTTTCAGACCTTACTATAAAAGCTATAGTAATCAGGACAATGTATGTGGGCATAAGGATTGATCAGTGGAAGGGAAAAAAGACCAGAACAAGATCCTCATGTATACAGGCAGTTGATTAAGTTACCAAGACAATACAATGGAAAAAGGTTAATCTTTCCAATAAACAGTTCTGGAACAGAATATCCACATTTTAAAAATTGACCTTCAATCCTTTCTTCACACCATACACAAAAATTAAATCAAAATGAACCACAGACCTATATATAAAAGCTAAAAGTATAAAAACTTCTACAAGAAAACAGAAGAGAAGATCTTTATAACCTATGGGTAGGCAAAGATCTCTTAATACATCAAAAAGCACTAATCACAAAAGAAAAATCTGATAAATTGTACTTGAAAATTCAAAATGCCCGCACTTCCAAAAAATTAAGAAAATAAAAAGGAAGGACAAAAAACAGATGAAATTACCCTTAAAAGGTATCTGGTAAAAATTTGTAGCCAGAATATATATTCTTTTTAAACTTCTACAATAAGAAAACAAACTGCCCAATTTTAAAAAATGGGCAAAACACTTAAATAAACACCTTATAAAAGAAGAGATAAATGTCGTTGATGAGAAACTATTCTATCATTACACATCATGGAAATGCAAATTAAAGCCACAATGCAATAACACTACCAATCCCATTAAAATGGTTGAAATTTAATAAGTGAAAATACCCAATAGGAACGATACAAACTTAACTTTTACCTTGCAAGTGCAATAAAAGGGGTACAGTCACTTCAGAAGAGTTCCACAATTTCTTATAAAGGTAAGCATACACTTAACTAGAATTTAAATTAAAAATTGGAACAAAAAAACAAATAAATAAAAGCTATGTCTTCTGACTAATTAGAATTGAAATGAAAAATTGAGGGGTGCCTGGGTGGCTCAGAGGGTTGAGCATCTGACTCTTGATTTCAGCTCAGGTCATGATTTCAGGGTGATGGAGTCGAGCCCCTCATTTGGTTCAGGGCTGGGCATGGAGTCTGCCTGAGATTCTCTTTCCCTCTGCCCCTCCTCCCCTGCTTATACTTGTCCTCTCAAAAAAACTTAAACAAAAACAAATAGATAGGATAAGCATACACTTGACATTAAGACCCTGCAATTCTATTTACTCAAGGGGGAGGGGGGGAATGTATGCAGAGACCTGTACTTGAATGTTCACAGCAACTTTATTCATCATAATAGCCAAAAACCAGAAACTAAAAGTTGTGGTATATTCCCACAATAGAATACTACTCAGAAATTTAAAAAAACTACTGATACATGCATTGATGTGGATGCATCTAAAAAATATACTCTGTGAAGTGAAAGGACTTTTACAGTGTGACTATGGAGAAACACAACAGGCTCTCCCACCCTGCTGGTTGGAATTTAAAATGGTGTCATCCTTATGGACTGTGATTTAATGATATCTAACAAAAACAACATACATATTTACCCTTTAACCCAGTAGTCTCACCTCTAAGAACTCATCAATCATGAAGGTACATTCCCAAAACACAAAAATGTATATTCACAAAGTTACCCACTACAGCATTATTTTCATCACAAAATACTGGAAACAACCTATATACCTATACATAGGATGCTGCTAAATAAACTATGCAATATGCATGTAATGAAAACTATGTAAAAAATAGATGAGACAGGGGCTGGGGGAGGGGAGAAGGGATTATCACTCTAAAGGAGTATAGAGTTTCATTCTAGAAAGATGAAAAATGTTCTGGAAGTGAATGGCGTGATGGTCACAAAAGAATGTGAATGTATTTAATGCATTAAATGGCTATTTTAAGTTTTATATACATTTTACCACTTTTTTAATTAAGCTCTAGGCCTAACATGGGGCTTGAACTCACAACGCTAAGATCAAGAGGTGCACTGGAGCACCTGGGTGACTCGGTTAAGCAGCCAACTTTTGATTTCAGCTCAGGTCACGATCTCACGGTGTGAAATTGAGCCCCATGTCAATCTGTCAAGGGCTCTGACAGTGGGGAGTCTGCTTGGCATTCTCTCTCACCCTCTCTCTCTCTGCCCCTCCCCTGCATGTGCGTATATGCTCTCTTGCTCAAAATAAATGAACTTCAAAAAAAAAAAAAAAAAAGAGTTGCACACTCCACCAACTGAGCCAGCCAGGCATCCCTAAATTTTACCACAATTTTTACAAATGAATGGGAAAGATCCCTTTGATGTGATATGGCCTATTTCCAGGAGATATTAATAAATGAAAACAGCAAAATACACAGATTCTACGTCTGTGTGGATTCCCAGTATGTATGCCTATTAAATTTTATTTTCTCCTGTTTAAATTAAAAAAAAAAAATACAGCAAAGCACAAAACAGTATATGCAACATGCTACAATTTTTGTGTAAACAAAAAGTAAAAAGAAAATAACATGTATCTGCTGGCGATTACCAAAAGAAATGCAGGGAAGGCTGAACTCAAAACAGTGAGGTTGGTTACCTATGAGAAATGAGGGAAATGGGATGGAAAAAATA
Source organism: Prionailurus viverrinus (assembly GCF_022837055.1). Classification (NCBI taxonomy): domain Eukaryota; kingdom Metazoa; phylum Chordata; class Mammalia; order Carnivora; family Felidae; genus Prionailurus; species Prionailurus viverrinus. The sequence goes on from NC_062563.1 coordinate 13,702,809, forward strand.
CAGAAGGGAAGTGTATCTTCTGTATAATTTTAACTTTTGAAACCATGTTCGTTTTCTACAAATTCAAAAAATAAATCCCATCAGGAGTGCCTGGGTGGCTCCATCAACTAAGCATCTGACTCTTGATCTCAGCTCAGGTCTTGATCTCAGGGTTGTGAGTTAAGTCCACATTGGGCTCCGCACTGTGTGTGAGGCCTAATTAGAGAGAGAGAGACAGACAGACAGACAGACAGACAGAAGTATAAATATACTTCTGCTAGTATATTATAACTAGTCCTTACAAGGTGAAATATTAAAAAGCATAAGTAAAAGTAAAGGAAAAATAAAAATAATAGACAATCAGAATGAGAATGAGCATTAACAAAACCCTGAAACTCAAACAAATAAATGAACCTGATTTTATTTCGAACGAATACCGTAACTACCTTATGCAGAAAGAAAGAGCAGGAAGTAAAAGTGGGGAGGGGAGGGGAGGGGAGGGGAGGGGAGGGGAGGGGAGGGGAGGGGAGGGGAGGGGAGGGGAGGGGAGGGGAGGGAAGGGAGAAAGAAGGGCTGATTCAAGCAATTTAAGAATACAGTATTTATTTATTTATTCTCAGTCTTGGGCAAGATGGTTATGAGCAAGTGAAGAACTACATATAAATTGCCTGCTCACATGAAGTAAGTTTGTTTATTGTGGTGAAATGGGCAAAGTAATTCTGAAAGTATTTTAGATGTAGTATGCAGGACAGAGCGAATGAGTAAATGCACTGACAATGTTGGGAGCCAAGGTTCTCATGGCATAAAAAAGGGACATAAAAATGTGAAAAGACAAGTGCAAAGAAAGAGCCCTGTAAATAGGTAGTGAAGCTGGACATACTGATATAAAGTCACGATTTCTAACCCATGTATATGCATGTTACAATGAATGTGTTTATGTGCAAATATGTTTATGTATACAGGTATGTGTGTATAAACATGCGTATTTTACTAGCTCTCTAATACTATTCCCCACAAGGACACAGAGATCGATTAAAACAGTTCCACTTTCCAAACCTAGGACAACTGGAGAACCAAAATAATTAGGTAATGAATTTACCAATTCAAAACCTAGGAATCCAAACTGATATACAGGGCTTGTGATTACACATTAATGATTAATGTCAAGGGCTGACTGGTGGTAGGAAGGGAATACTGGAACCAGAAAATAACCATTTTGGAACCATCACAGTGAAAAATTCGATCAGATAAGAATCATCAATGAATGCTAAATCTAGGGCAAACGGTGATGAGAAACATACTTGCACTGTCTCCCCATAAAATGCTTACTGCTTGCAAAAGAAGGAAAATAAACTATACAGTGGAGAAATCTGGCAACATCTTGGCCAAGTAATCAATATTAACATCAGAGTAAGGGGCAAAAGACACCATGTGCCTCCAAAAGTTGTGCATCTTTCTCAGGATATCACATCACCTATACAGTATTCCAGCCAAGAATGCATAGCCTCAATCTAATCACAAGGCAACTGCAGACAAATATAAAATGAAGACTATTCTATTAAAAGGGGGAAGGGTTGTGTTCTTCAAAAATGTCAATGTCATGAAAGGCTATGGAAAGATTCCAGGAGAAAGGAGGCTAAAGAGAAATAATAACTAAGTACAGCACCTGACCCCAGATTGGATTCTGTACAGGAAGCAAGGGAAATGCTGTTAACAGACTTTATTAAGGTCAACTGATCAGACTGGAAGACAGACCATACATTTGTGTCAGCGTCCATTTACAAAGTTGATAAGTGTACAATAGTTATATAAGAGAATGACCCTATTCTTAGGAAATACCAAAGTGTTAGCAGAAAGAAGCTCAATATATGTAACTTCCCCTCAAATAATTCAGAAAAGAACTCTACATGAGTAGAGAGAGTGGGAAGGAGTGACAGCACATACAGATGCAAATAATAAACAAGTGAGCAAATGTGGCTAGAGGATATTTAGATGTCCTTTTATACTCGATTTCCAACTTACAGAAGTTACTAAAATAAGTTCCAAATAAAAGGGGTTTTTTTTTTAACATAAATACTACGGAGATAGTTATCTACTATACTGAGAATATAAAGTATATATATCATAATTGATGAAAGGATTTTGTGGGGAAATAGCAAGAGCAGAGACTGGATGGAGGCTTAGATAGATTCCCAGATAAAGAACTGCTTCAAATGTCAGCGAAGGGAGTCTGTACTTTTCTTTCCGTAAGCCAGGGAATGGCAGCACAAAGCTTAGAGCATAGCAGAGACTTAATTAAAAGGGACGTACGTAAGGAAATTGTGTAAGCAAAATTTCAAGTGCTAGAAACAGTAGGTAAGAGGGAATAAAAAGACATGTGAACAAATACAAGCATGAAATTATGGGGTCTTGGCCTGGGAAGTTAAGATACTAGCAGAAAGTGGTACAAGTACGGAAGACATGCAAATAGAAGACCGGACATCGCCCGTTTACTAAGTTACTAAATGTATCAGGTTGGGGGCAGGGAGGAGCCAAAGATGACTCAGATTTCAAGCGGAGCTAACCATAAGAATGATGGTATTACTAACAAAAAGAAATTTAACGAGCTAAGCAAAGCATAACTGCTTTCTTGGCTATCAGACAACTTTTTCTATTCTCATTTCTCCTACTCTAGTGCAACAGGAGTTAGGAAAAGAGTTATTATATGTCAGCACATGCAAACTGGGGAAACTAGTCCTCACAAGGTGAAATATTAAAAATAAGTGGAATTTATTCAGATTTTGAACACACACCATTAAAATATACACACAGAAGGGAAAGTGGGCATGTTGAACCATAACACATAGTTCCCTGCCTCCCTAAAAAAGTTACGTTTGTATTTATACACATATATATATGAATATACACATATACTCGCTCATTTTAAGACCATTCAGTCAACTCATACTATCGTTAAATATAAAAACTGTAACACGAGTTTAAGATTAAATAATAAATGAAAGGAAATGGGTATCTTCAGAGGATAAAGACAAAATTACAAAGGATTGAGTCAAAGTAAAACTGAATTACCTGGCTAACCAGTCAAATGACGTTCAAGTAGGAGCTTATTTTTATTGGTCTCTGACTCCACTGTTCAGCAAGTATTTTGATCCTGAGAACAAAAAAAAGGGGAGGGGATGTTGAATTTTATTGCCCTTTCTTAATGTAAGTAGTATTATTAGTCACACACAAATTAACCTTTCCCATCATTCCCTTCTCTGGACATACATGAAATAAACAAAAACAAAACATGCTATCAAGTTCAAGTCCTCCTAGGAATCTGAGGTGATGCCTTATTTTGCCACACAATACTACTTCTGCTTACAAAGTCCGGTGTAGCATATACAATATACCGTGCCACAGTTTGTAAACATGAATAATGCAAAACAGGAGATGAGGAAACCAACTCCTGTCCAAAAGAAATACTCAACAATTAACAATTAAAAACAATAGTGGTATCTTGGCAGAAGCAAATGCTTAAATACCCGAGTCCAAAGACAGAAATACCTACCAGATAGGTGGGTGGATGGATGAATAAAGCAAGCAAGCAAGCAAGCAATGAAGAAAAAAAGGAGAGAAAAACCATGGATGTTTTTCCCCCTATTCTAGTAAAGACTGCATTTGGGCCACCAACAAGACATATTTTTAAATGGGAAAGGAAAATGAGGAGTTCTTCAAAATAATCTGCAATAGAATACATGAACATATAAACAGCTTCTCTATACTTGAGGAAATAGAGAGCAGGCTATGATGCAACAAAAAAGTAAGCCAATAAAAAAAACATTCACCTTCACTTTACAAACTTCCAAATGTAACAATACAGCAACAATCTGATTACCACTAACTCTAGAGGTGTATATATCAAGACAATAGCCCTAATTATGCCCCAAAGTTCATTGCATTCATGCTGGAATTTGCAGGTCTGTTGGAAAGGGGTAAAGAAAAAATTATGTATATACAAGTTCCATATCACAGCCTTGGCCAATCCACGTGGACAAGAGAGGGACAATCAACCATAACCTATCTGCATCATGCGAATGGTCTGTTGCACTTCTGAAACCCAATTTAAAGGTGAGAAAATTGAGGAGTGAGAAGGAAGCACATCACATGTTCACAAACGAAAAGGAGGAAAATACAGGTAAGCGTATCAATACCACGCAATTAAAGTCTAAAAAAGAGCTATTATATCTACTAACATACCTATTTCTCATTACAGTATAGTCTCTGGCTTATAACAGAGATGTCAAAAGAGAGCTGGTTCTTGGAAAACATCTTCAATCCACGATAATATAACTACTTGTTAGCATAATGGTCTGAAGAGTGGGAGGTTTGGAGTACACCAGATCTAGACTTAATGCCCAGCTTTCACTTATGACCTAGATATTCAACTTGAAGGCTTTTTTTAAAGATTTTTTTAAAAAATTTTTAAGTTTATTTATTTTTGAAAAAGACAGAGATAGCAGGAGTAGGGGAGGGGCAGCCAGAGAGGGACAGAGAGAGAGTCCCAAGCAGGTTCCACGCTGCTAGCACAGAGCCCAATGTGGGGGCTCGGACCCACGAAACCGTGTGATCATGACCCAAGCCAAAACCAAGAATTAGACACTTAACCGATGGAGCTACCCAGGCACCCCTCAACCTGAAGACTTCTTTGAGCCTTAGATTTCTCATTATAAAACGGGGATCACACCTAGTAAGGCACTTGTGAAGATTAAGTGAAATGCTTAAATTATTTATCAGTACCTGATGCATAAATGCTCAATAAATAAAAACTATTATTAGCCAACAAAAGACTATCTGACATCTGATTTAAGACTATCAAAGCACAGGGGCACCTGGGTGGTTCGGTTGGTTAAGCGTCCCCCTCCCTTTCCCTGCTCTCCTCTCTCTCTCAAAAAGAGAAGACAAAAAAATCCAAGCACATTCAAATAAAAAAATGGGAGGAAATACAATCATTAGTTTTAGTGTCTAAATGAATTCAATGTTTTAGTACCTGAATTTTTATGATACCTAATTTAATTAGAAGAAGGTGAAGGGTGAAAGGAAGGCAGAGCTTCTATTAAGAAAGCCCAAGGTTTTCTGGCCTGGTTTTAAATCAAGTTTCATTTCAGCAATGGTTCTTTTGTTTTTGCTCCTTTTTACAGGGGAAGGAGGAAGGTCGTGGGGTAGGGTTAGCATCTACAGAGCAGGATGAGTGGGGAGGAAAAGGAATTTGAGTCAGAACGTACGTGGTACCATAATGACTGGCCCAGGAAATGAGTACTGCTCCCTAGTACGGACAGTTGGCAAGAGAGCCTACATGAACACAAGTGTTCCACTGCTGGTGGGGACACCCAAAGGAGTGCGGACCCATGCTACTCTAACCCATAACCCCCGGGATCCAAAGAAACACTATCCACAAAATTTCCCCTCCCAAGAAGTGTGCAGTTGGGCTAGAGTGGTCCCCAGAAACTCACAAATGACTGGCTTGCCTACCAGGACCCTGCAGGGGTAGATAGGCTAAAAAGTACTATACAACAGGGGTGCCGGGCTGGCTCAGTCAGAAGCGCATGTGACTCGATCTCGTGGCTCTGAGTTCGAGCCCCACGTAGAGTATAAAGACTACTAAAAAAGTAAATAAATAAAACTTTTAAAAATAAGTAAATAAAAAGTGCTATACACTACATCCTATAAACTACAGAACCTGGGAACGCTGCAGTTAACCTGTCTACAACCAAGGTTCTGCAAAGGCAACAGTCCCAGCAGATTTCTTGGGACTGTATTTTTTACCTTCAACAAAAATAAGCATAATTTTTTCGTAATTTGGACTTCAGTCTATCACAAACACAAGTCAAATCACACTGACAAAAACTAAATGACGTGTCCCCAAAATACTAAATATGGGGAGATGCAGGTTAATTTTTCTACTAGAATTAACGAAAAATGTGATTGATGGGATCCACATTATCAAAACCTGCATCACTTGAAATCTAATGGGGAAGAAAAAAAAATTAAACTGAGCTTTGTTAATAGCTTGTCTGAGAAGACGTGCCTCCAGGCCAGAACAAAGAATCAACTGGGGGAGGGGTGTTGACAGAAGAAAACCCAAACTATATAATGCTGATGCTTGGAAACATCAGTAGTACAAAAAGAGGCCACTGAATACCATGAACATGACTCTTTTGCTGTTGAAAATGGAAGGGGGCAAGGATTCTGCTATTCATCATATTAAACTCATTGTTCCTGCCATGCTACTGTGGGTAGTGCTCTGAGGGATTCTCTCATTTCCCTAAAAATCCTAGAGATGGGGAATCACCATCTTTGGTCAAGTCAGCTGTTGCCCACTCCTCTCCAAAGCACTACAGAATAAATTTACCCATCAATTTCAGGTTAAAGTTTACATGATATTGGTATAAATAAAACATTCTCTTGAAGTTGAGATTATTTATAATAGTCTCAAAAAAATAATATATCATTTTTCAAAACTGTAACAACAGATTTTACTTGCAGCAGTCAATTGCAACAAATTTGCAGCTATACTGAAAAGAAAAAAACAAATATAAGTTAAAAATCAAATGGAAATTTAAAATTATTTATAAAAGTGCCACTTTTTTTTGCAGCTGTATAAACTTAACTCAGTTTAAAAAATTTTTTTCCTTACCATTACTTATCCATTATTATGTGTTCTAGTAAATAATAAGTAAAATGTATTTGCTACCCAAGTGCACACTAGTAATATATTGATGACAAACTTTTTTAAATACCAAAGTCTTTTTGACACGGAGAGAGGGGGATTATTTCTAATTACACATCTAGTAAAGTAAGGCAGGGTTAACATGTATTACTAATCTCATGCTATAAACTAGAAAGGACTAAGCTGATTTATAATAATTTATTCTACATCGTCATTTAGTAAGTTGCAATAAATGTTTAGTTCTATATGGAGTCAATATGAAAATTTAAATGATGCAGTGAAAACAGAAGCCTTGCTTTCAGAAAACCTAGGTTTTGGAAGTCCAGCTTCTTGAGGTGACCTTCTGTGAGACATTTAAATCAACGGAATGTTTCCTGTGTACCTAGGAGAGGCCAGGCGTTACACTGGCCTGCAGAAGCATGAGCAAAATATGGTACCTGCAACTAATCAGAAAAGGAGAAGCAGGTGTAGAATGCCACTAGTGGTATGTTTAATTTGGGGGGGGGGGGCGGGGGGACAAGCAGGGGAGGGGAAGAGAGGGAGGCACAGAATCTGAAGCAGGCTCCAGGCTCTGAGCTGTGGGCACAGAGCCCGATATGGGGCTCAAACTCACGAACCGGGGCTCAAACTCACGAACCGTGAGATCATGACCTGAGCCGAGGTCAAGAGTCGGCCACAAATGACTGAGCCACCGAGAGGCCCCTCCAATGAGAATATGAGAATGAACTACCTTGCCTTTTTCAGAGGACTGCTATGGTAACTGTAAAGCACTATTTTAATGCAAAACAAGACAAACCCAAAACCATTTACTTCAGCAGAGAGAGAATTAATGAAATTCAAATGTACAGATAACTTCTATAATTATTTTCCACAGTTATCATAACCAAAATGCCTTTTCTTTATAACAGAAGACAAAGGCAAAGAAGAAAAAAAATTGTAAAATGTTAGCCGTTTGTGTAAAAAGTACAGGAGACAGGAAATTTTAATGGGGTGTACTTACAGGTTGCTAAAAATGAAAGGTATTTTTAACTCAACATATCTAGGAAATTCTGCTTACACAACGGTGCTATCCACAGATAAGCATTGGCAGTAAATATAACCCTTCTGCATTTTTAAAATTACCTCGAGGTAAAGGGGAAAACTAAAAAATCCAGTTGGCAGCCCAGTTTATTAACAAGCCCCGGGATCTCTGGCCGAGCTGCAGTTAGTACTAAGGTGGTTACTAACACAGCCATGCAAGCAAGTCGCCTGCCGGTGCTTGTTCTGCCTCCCTCTCCCCTCTCTTGGAAAAACTGCATGCAGTACTGCACGATCACACAAAATAAATACAGGAAAGGGGGTGGGAGGGTTGGGTGGAGAGCTGAGCGAAGCTCTGGGCTCCACCAGTGGAAGGCGTTCCACAAGAATTGCTACAGGGTCAAAAGTTTACAGTGGTTTCAATTTCACCTCTTAGCAGCCAATCAGAAAACAGACACTGTACGCTGACCCCTCAGGCTGCAAATGAACATTAACTCATTGGCTACCGGAATTGCATATATTCCTTTTCTGGTAGGCTTTTCTTTTTCATTTTTTTCTTCTTCTTTTTCGAGGGGGGAAGGAGTGGGAGAAGGCAAAGAACATTTTTTAAGTTCAAGATGACAATTTTACTTAAGACCATGTATTTTAAGCAGGTATGTGAGGGAAGAAATGATCAAGCAATTATCTTTCTCCTTGAAACCAGTTTCTGTATCCTGTAATATCTAACAAACTAATCATTAATGCTAGTATCAAATCAAGGCAAAGAGTGAACTTAGGCAGGTTAAGGAGAAAGATTTATCTCCAAGAGGCTGCAATTCTAAGAACAATTTATAATATGATGAAAGACATTGGTTGTGTTTCCAATAATGCCTTAAAAATAACTCAGATAATTAAGACACTTAAGTATTTATCTACATCCCAATTTTTTATCTACATAAATTCCCCACCTCTTCTCCAAGTCATTCATATACACATGCAACACGCCTGTCCTTTTCATACTCTGCATCCAGCAAAATGCAGGTATAGCTCCTAAGGTTTAAAGCTTTCTTTTCCCATATTTCACCTCTCCGAACACTTTAGTACCAAGGAGTGATCTTTCATACAATAAACTCAAGGGTGATCTCTTTGGCAATACACACAACTGCTCCCTAATTCATTCATTCATTCATTCATTCATTCATTTTATGTAAATCTACAAATGCAGTAAACATCACTAAACTAATCCATTAAATACTATTTTCAACATTCTATATTTAACATCAAGCAAGGGTAAAATGAAGATCTGTACCCATACACACCTTAATTATCCTACATTTAAGAATGAGATTTCTTTGAAGCATTACATGATAAAAGTGAAACAGCTATATTAACTACTCTATCAGAATGATCAGTTAAATCCTAAATAAGCAGATGTGTGAATCAGTAGTTAGCAATATTTTTTATTAATACATGGCGGTCAGATTTTAGCAGTCTCACTGGCTTTAAAATTTTAAACTTCTATTTAGAAGCCCCTGTAGGGGCGCCTGGGTGGCGCAGTCGGTTAAGCGTCCGACTTCAGCCAGGTCACGATCTCGCGGTCCGTGAGTTCAAGCCCCGCGTCGGGCTCTGGGCTGATGGCTCAGAGCCTGGAGCCTGTTTCTGATTCTGTGTCTCCCTCTCTCTCTGCCCCTCCCCCGTTCATGCTCTGTCTCTCTCTGTCCCAAAAATAAATAAAAAACGTTGAAAAAAAAAAAAATTTAGAAGCCCCTGTAGCCACTACCACTGCCTAAGAAAATGATTTCACGTAACATACTCATTTTCTTACCCAAGCTAGCAAAATTAAGAAACTAGTCATTTCTGAACATCCAAAGGTAACTAATATACAAAAGTGCCTTACTTTATATATAACTGTTGCTAAAGAACTTCAAAATAAATCCATAGTGTATAAAGTTTCCACAGCAATTTAATGTCAGTTGTTAAATCAGTAAATAAAGAAACTTGATACAGATAAAGTTTTTTAATTTAGCATTAAAACAAGTAATTTTCTAGTAACAACTCCTAAGCCTTCATGACGTTTATGCAATATTTGCCAATAAAAAAACCTACACATTTAAAATCTAGTAGTTTTTTTTTTTTTTAACATGGCCTGCAGACGCGTCTTTTATACATTAAATTAGAGGAGGCTTCTGTATATCTTCTTTTTACAAGATGGCCTCATTTTGAAAGAAAATGGATGCGATAAAATTTTACATCAAGTCAGCATGTTAGCAAGAAGCTTTTCTGTGTGTTCTGAATTTGATTAATACAAGCCAAGGTCACTTCCTGAAAGATGCCTACCATTGCAGCTGCAGGCAAACTAGGCTCCCGAGTAAGGATTGGGGGAAGGGAATGGGTGATGGCATTTATTAACACTGAGATAAACTTCCATCTACACTAGCAGCTGTGTAAGAAGGGGGCAACATGAAGATTCCAGAATTCCTGGCATATAAAGATTAAAATATTCCCAGTCATTAATATTTAAAAGCAGAAATTTAATCATTATATAATGTTCACATCAAAATTATATCAAAAATATCCTCTGGGTGCCTGGCTGGTGCTGTCAGTGGATCATGGAACTCTTGCTCTCAGTATTGTAAGTTCGAGCCTCAAGTTGGGTGTAGAGATTACTTAAAAATAAAGTCTTCAAAAAACAAATACATAAATAAAAATTCAAAATAAAAATATATCCTCACTGCAACAATATATTAAAACATTTCACTCCTAATACTATACAAATCATCTACTACCAAATACTGAAGTAAATTTAGTATTAATACAATAAGACCTCTATGCAAAATAACCTACAAAGGAAGAGACAGGCCCCTGAAGAAGATAGATTCAGAGATTCAATTTCTCCCATCTAAAAACCAAGGGTAGCCGGGGCGCCTGGGTGGCTCATTTGGTTGGGCGACCGACTTTGGCTCAGGTCATGATCTCAGTTTGTGAGTCTGAGCCCCGTGTCGGGCTCTGTGCTGACAGCTCGGAGCCTGGAGCGTGCTTCGGATTCTGTGTCTCCCCCTCTCTCTACCCTCCCCTGCTCATGCTCTGTATCTCTCTCTCAATAATAAAAATAAAACGTTAAAAAAAATTTTTTTTTTGTTAAAACCCAGGGTAGCCTAAAGTCAAGAAAGTATAAATCCAAAACAAAAGTCTATACTGCAAAATACCTGCTAAAGTTTTGTGCTGAAATTCAATTAATTTTCCTCTCACCAACATTAATACAAGTATCACAGTTTCTATGCTCAAAAAACAAGTATCATCAAAATAAACATTACCAGGGGCGCCTGGGTGGCGCAGTCGGTTAAGCGTCCGACTTCAGCCAGGTCACGATCTCGCGGTCCGGGAGTTCGAGCCCCGCGTCAGGCTCTGGGCTGATGGCTCAGAGCCTGGAGCCTGTTTCCAATTCTGTGTCTCCCTCTCTCTCTGCCCCTCCCCCATTCATGCTCTGTCTCTCTCTGTCCCAAAAATAAATAAACGTTAAAAAAAAAAATTTAAAAAAAAAATAAATAAATAAATAAACATTACCAGTAACTAGAACAAATCCTCTCCCTGAATAATTATATGCCAAGATTTAATTGAGCAGTTACTATGTACTGTTAGGAAACCATACTAAGTACTTTGTCAGTCCTCTTTGAGGTTCTATATACATCTCAACTAACTGGATAAACTATTAGGTAGAGTAAGAAAATCTATAGGATTCTTCTAATTTTCTAACTTTCTATTTAACGTTGGATAAATTAAATTGCTTTTGTGTGCGTTTTCCCTACCTGCCAAATGGAGTTACCATGACATTCCACAGAGACATGTAATCAGCAAAATCACCTCTGTATTAGTGGTTGTATAATAAACAACACCTGGGGTGCCTGGGTGGCTCAGTCGGTTTCACGTCTCTTGATTTTGGCTCAGGTCATGACCTCACAGTTCATGAGTTCAAGCCCAGCCCGGAGCTGCTGACAGTGTGGCGCCTGCTTGGAATTCTCTCTCTGCCCCTCCCCCCCCTTTTCTCCCTTTCTTTCCATCTCTCTCTCTCTCTCTCTCTCTCTCTCTCTCTCTCTCTCTCTCAAAATATATAAATGAATTTTTGTAAATAAATAAATTTTTTTAAAAACACACACAATACCTGTCTTTTTTAATCATCAGCATGTTAAAACGCATGATGTTTCCATTTTGTACATATAATTTTGTCCCTCCCTTATGCTCCCCATCATTGTATCTTGATTGAAATAACTTCAACAAAAAAATTAATAGATGTTAGATGTTCAAGTTCAAACAAATTTATACAGTTGGTTTTTTTTTTAAGTCTTTTACCTTCAATGACTGGCAGAAAAGGATATTAACAGGCACAGAGCCTTCCATATATGTAAAGGGCTTTTTAAATCATTTTAGGAAAAGGAAGGCAACCAGGTTTAAAAAAAAAAAAAACAATGTGAGAAGTCCCTGAATTCAGAGAATCTAGTTGCTGGTCGCAGCAGAGGAAAGCATTCAGAAGGGTTCAACAAGACTTAATCGCGTGCCTTTGAGATGGGACAAATTCTAAAAATGGACAAAGGGTAAATAAAATTCATCATTCACACACCTTCTCACCAGCACACCTTGTGAGGCACTCGGGAGGGGATAAACTTTCCTCAAATTCTTTTCTCGACCACATGAATTATTCCAAAAATAACTCAAAACAAAGAGTTAAGCAGTAGTTAGCTTCTTGCCATGTACATCAGCGTGAAGGAGGTGCACTCATTCCTTCACATCTCCAGCCACCTCATTCCTCTCCCCTGGTTTTATCCAAGTACCCAACGTGTTCCTTCCTCGGCAAGTGAGACCAACTCAATCAGGCTGCCTGGTCTTCCTGTACCAACCCAGCTTCTATGTCAAAAATAGAACCTGAAAGGAAACATCAGCTATAAAATAAAAACAAACAAATGTTGGCCTGAGTGTCTTTTGCTCTGCCAGAGTGGTTCACAGACACAAGTTTGAGGATTGCTAAGAGTCACAGATTGTTTAAAAACTTTGTTTCAGTTATTTTCTACAGCATCAAACCAGATAGACTGGCCATCCCACAACTGAAAACTTCCATTACAAAAAATTCGAAGTACTACACCATATAGAATGGTATCATTACTCAGTAATAATGTAACTATGCCATATGCTCTTTAAAAACCATGTTGGACTGGGGTGCTTGGGGGGCTCAGTCAGTTAAGCAACCAACACTTGATTTCGGCTCATGTCATGATCTCACAGTTAGTGAGTTCAAGCCCCACATCAGACTCTGTGCTGACAGTGCAGAGCCTGCTTGGGATCCTCTCTCTCTCTCTCTCTCTCTGTCTCTCCCAAAATAAATAAGCAAACAAAGAACACATTGGACTATGAGCCTCAACTGTAACTCTCAAGTGAAAAACCAACAGGTTGTCATTCCAGTGCTTACCACAGTCACAATAAATGTAAATCATCCATCATTTCACAAATGTTTGCTGAAATGATGCCATATTGTACACTACTGCTATTCCAGCTTCTGTGGATACAAAGCTAAACACTACATGTGGCCCTCATAGAAGTCCTTAAATTCATACAGCCTAGTCCCCTGGGCATGGCAAAGGAAGGTGCTCTGAGTCTAAAAAGCATTAACATGTGCCTTTGAGACAGGATAAACTCTAAAGATGGACAAAGGCCAAAAATCAAAAAGTTTGTACATTTTACTGAGTATTAATGAACAACAAATAAGCAAACATTTCCAGAAAACCTAAGTGCCATCCATAAAGAAAATAAGTAAGGTGGTATGATATAAAAGGGGGGGGGGGTGCCTGGGTGGCTCAGCGCGTTAAGCGTCCCACTTCAGCTCAGGTCATGATCTCATGGTTCATGGGTTCGAGCCCCGCATTGGGCTCTGTGCTGATAGCTCAGAGCCTGGGGCCTGCTCTGGATTCTGTGTCTCCCCCTCTCTCTGCCCCTCCCCTGCTCATGCTCTGTGTGTGTGTGTGTGTCTCTCAATAATAAATAAACGTTAAAAAAAAAAATTAAAAAACAAAAAAAAAAGAACATACATTTCCAAGGGTTAAATTTCCACAAGCAAAGTGTCCATGCCTTAATGGTTGTGTTTTGGGCTAGGCACAGTAAACATTACACTGTTCCTTGTTCTTCTCTGCAACTTTTTCCCTCTATTCCCAGCCACTCCCCAAGTGTGGTGCTTAGAAGCAATGGAATGATCAGAAGGCAAGCCATAAAGGTTAGAAAATCATGGGGCTGAGATGATCAAAAGTAGGGAGGCAGAGTTAAGGCAAAAGAGAGTTTCCCCTAAATACATTATAAAATCCAGAAGCCTAAAGAGATCAACACATTAAAAATTAGCATATTTTTGTAGTTGTTTTTTTTTTTTTCGTATATGTAATCAAAGCTAATCATCAACTGGACAAATCTCATACAATTTGAGCACCAAGATATAATGGCAAATAAAGGATTATAATCTCTTGAATAAGCTAAAAATTCATGAATTCATAATATGAAAATATACACCCAAAGGAAAAGCTCTCCCTTACAACAAAGCCAACTAATATAGAAGATAATGATGGAACTAGAAAATCACCATTTGCTAAATCATATTAATAATTCATTCAAGGGGCACCTGGCTGGCTCAATTCTTCAGCTCAGGTCATGATCTCGCAATATGTGAGTTAAAGCCCCGTGTCAAGTTCTGTACTGACAGCTCAGAGCCTGGAACCTGCTTCAGATTCTGTGTCTCCCTCTCTCTCTGCCCCTACCCCACTCGTGCTCTGTCTCTCTCTCAAAAAATAAACATTAAAACAATTTTTTAATTTTTTAAAAATAATTCATTCAAGAGGCAAGAATCACCAACGGATGCTAAAACTAGTGGGCATTAAGTTTAAGGAATAGTAGGCTATTTCCATAATCACAGACTCAAAACCTCTAAACTCCACAGGAAACTTACCAGGTATCTCCCACAAGTAACCCCACAGTGGAGAAAGTAGCAGACACCATCTCAACCAAATGGTTAAGGTCAAGCATCGTCAATAATGGGGCTCTTGATTACAAGAGACTGAAAAAAAAGAAATCACTTCTATGGTTCTCCTCCCCCCAAAAGTGCAGTACCTGAATCTAAACATGAGGAAACACCACACAAGCACAAAATGTGGGAACTTCCACAAAGTAACTCCTCTCTCGCCTTCAAAAGTATCAATACCATGAAACACAAAGAAAGGTAAGAAACTGTCCCAGGCTAAAAAGGACTGAAGAGACATGACAACTGAATGCAATGTGCAAAATCCTGGATTTTCCTTCCCTTTAGAGGACATTACAGGGACAACTGGTGAGATGTGAATAAGACTTATAGAACAGATACTGTATCAACATTAATTCCATGATTTTTTTTAAAATGTTTTATTTTTGAGAGAGACAGAGACAGTGTGAACAGGGGAGGGGCAGAGAGAGGGAGACACAGAATCCGAAACAGGCTCCAGGCTCCGAGCCGTCAGCCCAGAGCCTGACGCGGGGCTCGAACTCATGGACCGCGAGATCGTGACCTGGCTGAAGTCGGACGCTTAACCGACTGCGCCACCCAGGCGCCCCCGTTTTTAAATGATAAAAGGAGAAAAGCAAATATAGTAAAATGGTTAACATTTGAAGAATATGACTGAAGGTCACATAGTACTTCTTTATATAAATGCTACAACTTTTCTATAAATTCCAAATTAAAGAGAAATGAAAAATAAAAGGTAAATAACAGACTGGGAGAAAACATGTGCAGTGTCTAACTGGGACAAAGAATAAAAACCCAGAACACACAGGATCCCTTATAAATTAGTAAGAAAAGACAACATAACAAGGCAAATGGTCAAAGAATCAGAAGAGGCAGTTCAGAGTAGTACAAATGGCCAATAAATACTGAAAACATGCACAATTCTAAGGGCTTAGAAAATGCAGAAAAAAAACAATGAAAGAAAACAGCATCAGTCGGCAGAAACTAGTCATTTTAAGCATGTACCCTTTATTCCATGGCTAGGAATATACCAGAAGTACACAGATATAAAGATATGTATAAGGATATCCAATATAATATCCTATAAAAGAACAAAAAAGGGAGGAAAGTAAAAATAGTGAGCATAAATAGGCAAATATAAACTCTAACTTCATGTAAGCTCCTTGAGGTTAGATTCCAATAGGTTTTTAAGTTTATTTATTTACTTTGAGAGAAAGTGTGCACAAGTGGGGGAGGAGAAAGAGAAGGAAAGAGAAGGAGAGCAGGAGGGAGGGGGAGAGAGGGGGAGAGAGAAGGGGGAGAGAGAGGGAAAGACAGGAAGAAAGAGGGAGAGAGAGGGAAAGAGAGGGAGAGAGAGGGAGGGAAAGAGGAGAGAGAAGGAGAGCAGGAGGGAGGGGGAGAGGGGGAAGAGGGGGGAGAAAGAGGGAAAGAGAGGAAGAGAGAGGGAGAGAGAGGGAGGGAGAGGGAGGGAAAGAGAAGGAGAGAGGAGAGAGAAGGAGAGTGGGAGGGAGGGGGAGAGAGGGGGGAGGAGGGGAGAGAGAGGGAGAGAGAGGAAGAGAGAGGGAGAGAGAGGGAGGGAGGGGGAGGGGGAGGGGGAGGGAGGGAGGGAGAGAGGGGGAGAGAGAGAGAGAGAGAGAGAGAGAGAGAGAATATCCCAAGCAGGCTCTGAGCTATCAGCAAAGAGCCTAATTTATGCGAGGCTCAAATTCACAAACTGGGAGATCATGACCTGAGCAGAAGTCAGACACTTAACCAATGCAGGTGCCCCAGATTCCAGTATGTTCTATTTGTTAATATTTATCTCTAATAACTAGTACATGACAGGTACTCAGCATACATTCGCTCAACTAATGGACAAATGGTTAAAGAAAGGATATTCCAAATGGTATATTATACAGCAACTGAAAGGAACGCAGCATAAATTCATAAACACTAAAATTTAAAAAAAAAGAATGCAGTAGGTGTACATATATAACCACCTAAAAAGATGTCCATGAAATAAATGGAAAAGACAACTTGTAGGTAACATATAACATGACTGTTTCAGAGTGAGACATGTCTGCATAGCTATGTCTGTTTATACTTGGGGAAAAGTAAAGAAAGCGTCAACAATTTTGATAAACGATTAAAGTATAGGAATGCCTTTTCAGGAGCTGGGATTACAAATAAGTTTCTTATCAATACTTTAAAATAAAAATTAAATTTAAAGAAGATGCCACAAAAAAATTGTTAAGCTGCACTCATCATTAAACTCCTTAATGTAACATACAAATTAACAGACTAGAAAAAAACAGGTAACATGCACCCAGAGTCTTAAATCTTTGATCCAGGGGCGCGTGGGCGGCTCAGTCAGTTAAGCAACCAACTCTTGATTTCGGCTCAGGTCATGACCTCACGGTTCATGGGATCAACTCCCATGTCAGGCTCTGCACTCTCTCACTCTCTCTCAAAATAAATAAATATACATTTTAAAAATATCTTTGATCCAGATTCTACTTCCAGGAGTCTATGAAAAGGAAGTACAGTAGTCTCCCACCTTAAATGCAAGGAAAACATTCCAAGAATTCCAGTGGATGCCTAAAACCAGGGACCGTGCTAAACCATATACACTATGGTTTTTCCTATATATATTTACCTATGATGAAGTTTATCAGTTAGGCACAATAAAAGATTAATAACAATAAGACAGAAAAATATACTGTAATAAAAGTTATGTGAATATAGTTTCTAAGTATTGTACTTATCTTTCTTCTTGTAATGATGTGATGTGAGATGATAAAAAAAATGAAGTGAGGTGAATGACCTATGTTTTGTGACAAAGCATTAGACATAAAAGCGAGATGAAGAAATACATATAACTGTAACACAGGATAAAGAAGAAAAATTAAGGAAATGCACTGAAATGTTAATGCCCAAGATAACTACTATCCTTTTTCTACTTTGAAATTGCCCCAATATTTCCAAAATTAGCTGGATTTGCTCTTATGATCACAAAATAAAAGATAGGTGACAAGGATGTGATTTATTTATAAACATTCCTAAACTTATATTTGAAATACAAAATTCTAACCTCTTACCTAAACTAGATCTTAAGCCCAATTCCTGACCATCATTTGCCAATTTAAACAAAACAAAAAATCAAGACAAGTCACAGGCTGGGAGAAATTATTTGCAAAACTGATCTGATATCAGATTTGTATCCAAAATATACAAAGAACTCCTAAATAACAGTAACAATTATCAACATAAGAACACAACTCAATTTAAAAATGGCAAAAAATCTAGACACCACGCTAAAGATATACAGATGGCAAGCACATGGAAAAGATGCTCAATATCATATGTCTTTAAGGAATGACAAATTAAAACTAAAATGAAACACCACCACACATCTAGTAGAATGGCTAAAATCTGGAAAACAACAATTACAAATGCTTATGAGCACACAGAGCAACAGGAACTCTCATTCACTGCTGGGGAAAATGCAAATTTGGTACAACCACTTTATGAAGACAGACACTGGCAGTTTCTTACAAAGCTGAACATACTTTTATCATAGGATCCAACAGTCACACTCCTAGGTATTTACCCAAGTAAGTTGAAAACATGTCCATACAAAATCTACACACAAACGTTTAATAGCAGCTTTATTTATTATTTCCCAAACCTGAAAGAAACCAAGATGTCCTCTAATGGGTTAAAGTGGATTAACTGTTGTATATCCACACAGTGGAACATTACTCAGCAACAACAACAAAAAAAATGCATGGTCAAGCCAAGAAAAGACATGGAGGAAACTTAAATGCACATTGCTAAGAGAAACAAGCCAATCTGAAAAAGCTACATATGATATGATTCCAACCATATGACATTCTGCAAAAGCCAACACTGTGGAAACAATAAAAAGGTCAGTGGTTGCCAGGGGTTCAGATGGAGGGGAGGAGGATGAATAGGCGAAGCACAGATAACTTGTAAAGAGCTGAAACTATTCTACAGGATACTGTAAGGACAGACCACATTACAAGTCTGTCAAAACCTACGGAACTATAAACACAAAAAACTGAATGTAAACTGTGGACTTTAGTTAATCATCTTGCATTCATATTCGTTAATTAAGTGTAACAAGCATGCCTTGTACCACTCTAATGCAAAACGTTAAGAGGGCAAAGGGGGCAGAATATGGGAACACTCTATTAACTCCTCAATTTTTCTGTAAATCTAAAACATTCTATAAAGTCTATTAATTTTTTAATGTTAAGAATTACAAAGAAGAGCGCGCGCCTGGGTGGCTCGGTGGCTCAGAGGGTTGAGCGCCCAACTCTTGATTTCGGCTCATGTCCTACTTTCATGGTTTGTGGGGTCAGGCCCCACCCCACTCTCTTTCTCTCTCTCTGCCCTCCCCCTGCTCCCACAGGCTCTCTCAAACATTTTTTTAAAAAAAAGAATTACAAAGAAATATGCTGCTTTTTCAAGTGGACATCTAACACAAATTAAGTAACTAAGTTTTGGTTGTTGTTCTTTTTTTTTTTTTTAAATAATTGAGTTGTATAAAACTTTCAAAAAAAGGCTGCCGAATTTTTATACCACATAGCTTACTTATGCCACCCAACACTTCCAAAAAGAAAAGTAACATGACAATTCTTCACCACAAACAATGCACTCTCTGGCTCATTAATCCAGCCATGTTGGTCCTCAACGATAAACCTGCTTCAATGATAAATTTAAACTTAATTCAACACTGAAGTTTTGTTCTTTAAAATTCTCACACAATTGTCGTTAAGTCTTTGCAATATTGTCTGCATTAAAAAGGAAAAAAATTTAAGATTTTTTCCTACCAATTTAAAAACATATAGCAAATGTCTACTATGTACCAAGCTAAGTATACTGTAATAACAGTTTCTGACTTATCGAGGAAATTAATCTAACATTCCAGTGAAAATCTCTTCCAATAAACTTGTTCTCAGGACTGTTAAGTAGTGAGAAA